>NC_087513.1:27735277-28040469 GCF_963921805.1 Phalacrocorax carbo | reverse complement strand
TTGGCTACAAGCAGCATCAAATGCCAGAGTAAACCTGAATTATGAAAGGGATTGAAGTTGCAGGAGCTGTAATAAACTTGACAGATTCAGCAGTGAAACTTGAAGATATTTGGAGGGAAAATGTAGTCTCATCTCCTACTTTACAGTAGGTTTTGAGGATTTCTTCAGTGCTATTATGTTTTTTAAATAAATGCATTTTTTAAAAATACAAACAGGAGGTAAGAGAGGATTCTGCAGGTTCTGTAAACTCCTTTGGCTGTATTGCTTTGTTAGATGCCTGAGGTAATGTCTCCAAGGGCTTGACTGTATGTGTGCTCAGGAGAATATGGGCTTGAAGCTCAGCCCTCCTTCACAGACAGCACCAATAGCAGTTTGAATTTGCTTTGTTGAGCTGTTTACAAGCAGGCAGGTGTTGGGAAACTTTAAGTGCACCTTGCCCTTTCTTCCTCCACAAGAAAAAGTGTTGCAGGCTAGATTTGACTCATGCATTTGACAGTCCTAGATGATTTGGCTCTTGCAGCCCTGGATCACCTTTCCTATCTCATTGGTTTAGAGGTTGCAAGGATCTGATGTAAAGTTGCTGAATACAGTGCTAGTCTCTAGCATAGCTGTGTCCATACGTGAGCTTCTGGAATGGGCAAGAAACCTTGGGGTGCATGCAGTGAATAGGGTAACCTTTTTGTTCAGATTGTCAAATCGGTTCGTCCTTGCCATAGCTAAAAGCATGAGCTATATAATTAGCGGAGGGGTCTGTGATTGGTCAAAGGTGACAAAAGATCTTACAGATTTAAGACAATTTCATAGAATTTCATAGAATAATTTAGGTTGAAGGATCCAACCCCTCCCTCAATGTAGGACCGATCTCCAAGTTAAAGCCAGTGAAAGATACCATCTCAATCCATCTGCATGTTTGCACAATGGTATGAGATCAAAACAAGCTTCACCTTTGACCAGTTTAATTTACAGGACCAGAAATAGGGATAAATCTTTATGCCCAAGGATGATTGAAAGATTACTAGAGTCCCTTTGGGCCATGTGACCCGGATAAGAAGTGCAGTACATGCAACGAGGACTGTGTGGTATTGTTTGAGGTGGGGTAGAAGCATTACTTTCCCATAATTTGGGGGAAATTAATGGGTATGCTCAGCAAAAAAGCCTTATTCTCAGAACAGTCTAAGTTGTTGCTTTTCATCTTAGCTAGAATACCCTGCTTGATCCCTGAAGCACCAGAAAAAGGTCTGTAAAGTGCTATGAAAAGAGCATGTGGGATTCAGAGAGAGTATTCCAGGTTTAAAGATTAATGGATATCTTTCCTGTTTGGTGAAAATGCTGATGTAACATTACTGTTTAGACCCATTCATATGAAGGTCACTATCTACAATGAAGGATTACACAATCTTAGAAATGCCATTATGCTCCCTATTGTAAAGGATAGGATGCTGAAGCTGTATATTAGGGAAATAAGCTGTACAACTACAGATAAAGACACTTGCTACCCAGAATCCAGTGTAGCTCAGTGGAAAATTGGCTGGCTTTGCTGTGTTTGATCAAGGTGAAGCTTATGCTGAGAGATAAACTTAAGATGCTCAGAAGCTGGGAGTGCAAGTGAACCCCTATTCTACCTAGAACAAGAAATGCGGTGTCACTTCCCAGCATTAGATGGAATGTATTTTAGGAGTTCTTAGGGCTCTCTATGGGTTTCATTTGGAAATGGCATCTTGAGGTGTATCAAGTGTTTTGATCAGTACATGGGAAGTAGAAGGGAAATTCTTGAGAGACTACAAAGCAGCGATACAAAATTAAAGTCTGATATGTTTGGCCTCTTTTGAGAAACCTGGTGGCTGGGAAGATCTTTCCTTGGTGCAGTGAAACGAAGGATGCTGAGTTGACCCTCAAAGCATGCTAGGTAGTGTTGTGGCCTAAAGCAGGAGCCTAAGGGGAAAATGGTACAAAGTTGGCGAGCTTTTCAGAGAACATACATAGCAATAGTGGGGTCCTTCCAGGTTTGTGTAGCCCTTACATAGCTTTTGTAAAGGCTTGACTGAACAGGGAAGAAGGATGAGAGAGTGGTGGGAATGAGCTCTGGAGGAATGTCCCTTGTGCTCAAGAGGTCTGCAGCCTAAGAAGCCATGAGGAGGTTTTGAAGATGCCAATGGAAAGATCATCCATCTCCCTTGGCCGCTCATGTTTAATGTGGTACTCATTAGCCCAGTGACAATATTATTTCATATAGGTCATCACTCCAGCAAATGCCAACTTACATTTTGCTTCCAGGAATGAGTCACAGAATCACAGGATGGCAGGGGTTGGAAGGGACCTCTGGAGATCATCTTGTCCAACCCCCCTGCTTAGGCAGGCACACCTAGAGCAGGGGGCACAGGAACGTGTCCAGGCGGGTTTTGAATGTCCCCAGGGAAGGAGACTCCACAGCCTCCCTGGGCAGCCTGTTCCACTGCTCTGACACCCTCACAGGAAAGAAGTTTTCTCTCATATTGAGGTGGAACTTCCTGTGTTCCAACCTATGCCCATTGCCCCTTGTCCTGTCATTGGGCACTACTGAAAAGAGCCCAGTCCCATCGTCCTGACACCCACCCTTTAGATATTTATAGGTAGTGATGAAATCCCCCCTCAGTCTTCTCTTCTCCAGGCTGAACAAACCCAGGTCTCTCAGCCTTTCCTCATAAGGGAGATGCTCCAGTCCCCTGATCATCTTGGTAACTCTCCACTGGACTTGCTCAAGCAGTTCCTCATCCTTCTTAAACTGGGGGGCCCCAAAACTGGACACAGCACTCCAAATGTGGTCTCACCAGGGCAGAGTAGAGGGGGAGGATAACCTCTCTCAATCTGCTGGCCACACTCCTTTTACTGCATCCCAGGATACCGTTGGCCTTCTTGGCCACAAGGGCACAGTGCTGGCTCAGGGTTACATTGCTGTCCACCAGCACTCCCAGGTCCTTCTCAACAGAGCTGCTTTCCAGTAGATGAACCCCCAGCCTGTACTGGTGCAGGGGGTTGTTCCTCCCCAGCTGCAGGACCTTGCACTTGCTCTTGTTGAATTTCATCAGGTTCCCCTCAGCCCAGCTCTCCAGCCTGTCCCAGTCTCACTGAATGGCAGCTCGGCATTCTGGTGTATCAGCCAGAGTCTTGGAAAGCTGTTGTGAATTTGGATTTTCTGCTGTACTTACTTGCCTGTGTGTGCAAGTACTTGTCTTGTGGTGCATTAAGGAGTTTTAAGAGGATATGGTCTTGATTATTATGAGTTGTGGTTGTGCAAATGCAGCAAAAGGAAAATATACTCAATTACATATTTTAAAAGTTCCTGGATGGGAGTAGAAAAAGGAGATCAGATATTTTTCACTTTATGTGTTTGCTACATTTTTAAAAAGTAGTAAGGGATTGTTTGATGAGGACATCGCTAGAAGGCAAATTCTGAGGTGAAGGCTGTATATTACAGCTCCGTGGAGCTCAGAAAATGGCAGCTGACTCCACTTACAAGATCTCTACTACAAGGAAAGGAAAAACTGCTGTAAGAAGATAGTATCCCAAGCAGAACCTGAACTGCATAGATCTCTGGCTTACCAATAGTTATGAGTCACACTGACTCTGAACTGACTTAGTACAAAGAAAATACTGCTGGTCCCAAAAAAACAGGAAAAAAAAAAAAAAGGAAATAAAAGCATCATAATTAGCAATACTGAAACATGCTAAAAAGGTAAATTTAACATTCAGGAAAAGAGCGGAATGTGGAAAATATTAGCACCACTAACCTTTTTTCCTGTCAGCTGCATTCATTACTGGCATTAGTAAGATATCTAAGACTTGCAGTGGTAGTAAATTGGGCCGCTGTATTTGCACAGCGTTAATAACCAGCCACTCAAGCCATCCATCTGCTGATAAAATATTCTCAAGCTTTGATTTAGGTTATCAAAGAGAATACACTAGATCAGAAATGTCAAATTATCTGGTAAAGAAACATGTTGAGTTGTGTGTGACGATCCCATGCTGTGCTTTATTATCCACAAGGACATGAGCCCAAACAGTCCAACTAAAACGTCCTGGAAATTTTATAGGCAGTGAGTGGAGGCAAAGGTGTGCTAGAGGGTTGAGTAAGCTGGGGGAAGCGTTCCTGTAACTCAGCGATGTATATCAGCCTCGCTATTCTCTGTGTCCTCTGCTGCTTGGTGGTCCACAGTGATAACTCCAGATAAGCTGTTACTATTACGTACAGAGCAAAGAGGGTGATAGTCAGGCTGCCTGTGCAGATGGATGGAGGAAAGCTCCGAACGGTGGAAAAGAGCGCAGCTAGATAGAAAGCAGCAAGATCAGATCTGTAAGCGTTGCATTCAAGAGTGGAAGTTCCTCCATAAAACCACCCAAGCGTGAGAGGCCTAATGCAGGTTGTACGTGAGGGTACCGTGCTCTTTGTCACAGGACAGAAGAGAGGCTCTGTGGCAGTACAAGCGGGAGCAGGTTCCTCTATGACTGCTGACCTGTGAGCGACGCCTTTCTGAGGCTTCAGGTGGAATGTTATGAGAGCACAAGGAGGTGGCATTGGGATGAAGGATTTGTCAAGTGTATTAAATAAGACACAGTATATCCTCTGTAACATCATTTACACATGCTATAGTGGGAGGACTGCTGGGTGTTGCCCCAGGCCATAGGGGTACAACAGCTACGATGGTGGTGAGATTAAGTTGCCTACCCAGGCCAAAGCGCTGGTGGTCTGTCACGGCAGAGAGGGCTCACACAAAGAACAGGCATTCAGAGGCCTTTACACGGGACCTTTTCTAGAGTTGTCTTCATAGGTATCAACATTTTCACGACTGGGGTTCTCGCTATGCTAGGATAGAGCTCCGCACCACGGAAGGTGGCATTGCTGCGGGCATTGCACATTGCAGCCTGCAGTGACCCATCTAGATGCAAAGAGTCATTAGCTTGGTCGCTCTGGGGCATTGCATGTATGCTAATGACTTAGAGTCTCTGCGGGTCTTGGCTGCATGTCAGAGAGGAATGAAGCTGTAGATTGAAAACCAGTGCCCTGTACTGCAGGAGTTCAGTGAACTACGTGCCTGGCATTTAGTTAGGTTATTTCTTGTTTGTGTGTCTATAGTGACATTGAATTAATTCTTCCATAAAATAAAGTATAGATAAATACTCACACAAATTATGCAAAAAAAGACAAGAAGAAAAGGCTCGTGTTTGGACTTGTCATCCTTAACAGTATTGCATTAATAGCCTTAAACACAGAGGCTTCCCTGAGGGAACGAAGCGATGTGCCTCTCTAATCTGGAACGTCAGTGCAGCCACTGTCGCTGTAGAGCGAGGCACTGCGGGCAGCAGCTGCTGGCTGCAGTCTGGCAGCAAATACGCAGTGTCTGCATTTTCAGTTATTCTCCTTTAGTTCACTGTTTTGTATGTACTCCAAATGTGTTTTGATTTACACTAGGAGGAGGAGCCTACATGTCGTTGAACAATTTAACTATGGACTAAGGAGTTAAAAAAAACTTCCCAGGTTTTACTTATGTATGTAGTATGCCTGTACATGTTTTTTAATTTTTTTTTTCTTTGACAGCTGTTGTGAGTTAAAACTCTAACTGCCTTATTTTTACTAGGATTTTAAACCAGACTAGTTGACCAAAGTTAAAGCAGTTTTTTCCTAGTGAAGGAAGGTTGAAGATGTCTCCCATACAATAGAGATACTGGTGTGAAGCTGTGGTCTTACTGCTTCTCTCCAGGAACTGGGAATTAAATACCATGGCAGCTAGTAACTTTTGCTGTTCCCCTGTGTGAGGAGCCCAAAAGTTTATATACAACTGGAAATTGAAGTGCCCTCTCATCTCCAGAAGAGACATACTGACAGAAGAAGGTGGAGGTATATCACAGGTGGCGTGGGCAAGCCTGCATTGCAGCTGACTCATGTGCTGCCTTATGTATAGGTGTTGTGGTTTAACCCCAGCCAGCAACCAAGCACCACACAGCTGCTCGCTCAGTCCCCCACAATGGGATGGGGGAGAGAATAAAAGTGAGAAAACTCATGGGTTGAGATAAAGACAGTTTAACAGGTAAAGCAAAAGCCGCACACTCAAGCAAAGCAAAACAAGGAGTTCATTCACTCCTTCCCATGGGCAGGCAGGTGTTCAGCCGTCTCCAGGAAAGCAGGGCTCCATCACAAGTAACAGTTACTTGAGAAGACAAACGCCATCTCTCTGAACGTCCTTCCTTCTTCTTCCCCCAGCTTTATATGCTGAGCATGATGCCATGTGGTACGGAATATCCCCTTGGTCAGTTGGGGTCAGCTGTGCCAGCTGTGTCCCCTCCCAGCTCCTTGTGCACCCGGCAGAGCACGGGGAGCTGAAAAAGTCCTTCACTAGTATGAGCACTACTTAGCAACAACTAAAACACCCCTGTGTTATCAATGCTGTTTTCAGGACAAATCCAAAACACAGCCCCATACTGGCTACTGTGAAGAAAATTTCCTCTATCCCAGCCGAAACTAGAACAATAGGTAAAGGAGGATTATGCTGCCAAGTTGGCTTCCAGAAACTGGAGTTTCATCTCTGAAAATCAGCTGCTGGAGGTTATTGATTGCTTCATTGGTTTTTCTCTCTTTTTTGGGGGGTTTTTGTTTTGTTTTGGGTTGTTTTTTTTTTTGATAGGCTAAAATCTGGCTATTAGTCCTGTCTTTATTTCAGAAGTTCAGTCTAGAAATACCTTTCAAAGGAAAACTATTAACTCCTAAACTTGAATTGTAGTCTGTGGGCCATGCGTCTGCTTTCTAGCACCCAATCTTACAGAACTGGTCTGATTAACTTATTTTGAAGAAGAAAATGAGGATGGCCAGTCAAATAATAGCAAAAGTTATCAGTGGATATAGTCAGAATGAAATTGACTCAAAATAAACTTGTTATCACAAATCTGAAACACTAAACTATAAAATAATTGGTGAATGAGATAATCATGATATGACAAGAAATATTTTAGAACATTGTAAAAAACCACCTACTTTTACAAAACTTCATTTTCTTTCACCCTTTGTAAGAAAAAATGGAGTGCTAGCTATGAGCAACAGTCGAGGCAACTTCCTTTTTTTTCTTTATGAAGCTGCTTTTTCCAGAGCCTCGTACATGAGCCCAAGGCAAAACATGGCTTTCTTGGACTCGAGTTTTATCTGATTGCCTCTGTGTAAGTGATTTGACACCAGCTACTTCAGGATGCTAATGTCCAAAAATAAGGGATCAACAGCAGTTAACTTGTGGTAGGAGTCACTGCAGTAGAATTGCAGTATTGGCCCTTTGCAGCTGGTCACCTTTTCTTTGCTAACAGCTTTGGAGCAATGAAAGGCTTGTCTTAAATAGGTGTTGAAAACCTTTGTGCTGGGCTCTTAAGAGCTTAGGCTCATTGATGAGATCAGTCTTTTCTGTGATTACTCTTCTCAGAAATAGCACATGATCTCTTACAAGGTTTGTCTGGATGTGTCCTTACTTAGGTTTAAATGAAAGTGTGATTTTTTTTTTAACAAGGTTAATTAAGCTGGCACAAAAAACCCTACACAGATTCTCAGTTAGGACTATATTGAGTTAACAAGGTTTAAGATTAATTGAAATAAACTTTCTTAGCTGAAATAAGAATGTCCATGAACTATACTGTGTCAAAATGTGGGTGCAGACAGGTCAAAGTACTTTAAAGTAATATTCATGTAAAAATGTCGACATGGTTTATTGTTTCTGTTTTTAATGTCTTTCGTAACACTCCTTGTAGTTTTCAGAAACTCAGAATGAAATATCTGCTTGTTTGCTGTGCTCTCACATTTCTTAACAAGCATGAATGACCTTTGTTAAAGGGTTTGAAGTTCACATCTGTTGAAGACGAGCTACAGTTTCTAAGCATAACAACTGAATAACTTTGTTTTCTTTGATCTTGCTGCCATGCAGTCGGCCCTTTGGTGATGTTTCTGCAAAGCTAGTGATATATATTTGGTGGATGCCAAGAAAATGGATACCAGGTAGTGTTAATTGCCTTACCCATAGATACGGCCATGCTTCCCTGAGGTGCTTGCTTGTAGGAAGGCCTAGAGACATTTTATCGTTCCACAGCGCATCAACTATTCTGAGAGCACAAGGTGAGAAGGGTCTTCTTAAATTCATGAGGGTGTTATCTGTAATAGTTCAGCACTTAAGCCTTTGTCCAAGGTGGTATAAAAGTTAAGTCTTTACAGCAGTCAGCCTACTCTTTATGTTCTGTTTTTGATCTAAATGCTAAACTTGAGCTGGTTTTAAAACTCTTGAGATTCTGACAAAAACAGGAATCGAGCACAAAATATATTTTGCAAGCTGTTGCAAAATCAAGTATGGGCTAGATGGCAGATCTGTGGAGACTGAAATAAGCTGAAGAATAAGAACAGTTGGAAACCTGAAGAACAGATGGAAACCTGAAGGAGGAGGTCAGATCATATTCATTCTTGAGCAACAAGAAAATTGAGGAGGTGTAATGAGCTAGAGGGGAGAAGGAAGTCTGCAACATGGAAGGTCCTGGAATAGTAAATTCTCGAATTGTGGGGGGATTTGGAAAGTGTGAGAGCTAAAATCACATATGCCGAATAGGCAGCTGGAGTATGTATGGGTAGGAGAGCAGGGAGGATGAGAGAAGCAGTAGGAGCTGCAGAGCAGGTTTGATGGTGGAATGCTTAATCCTGCCCACCCTTCCTTCATGAAGACCTGCTGCCATTCCCGTGAAGAAATCAAGAGACATCCTTAAGGTGTAAAATGGAAATGGTGGAAAATGCTGCTGATTTTAGTAAATGAGGCCCTTTTAGAGACAAAAATCAAGACATCAGTCTCCCTTTACTCCAATGTCTAGATGAGAAGGTGGATAGTAGATAATTTGCCATACTAAATATTGTTACACAGTCCTTGACTGCTGTCTGAACAAGTGTTTATAGTGTTGTGGAGCCAGTCCCCTTGCTCCTGTGTGGGGTGAGAGAATAGGGCAGTATCTCTAGGACTGGGGTGGCAAAGCTGTGAGAACCAAGGTGATCCAGGGTTGAGAGGGTTGACGTAAACGCTACTTTATTTCCAGATCTTTTCAGAGTTTGGAGTGGAGGCAGGCTCCTTTTTCCTTCCCTCACTTTCCGATGGCTGCTTTTGTGATTTTCTCTAGGTCTGTCAATCCTGACTGTACCCTGTTTTAATGAAAGCACCAATTAAGTAGCTGAGCATTTGCTCTTCCTCCCAGATGGTTCCCTCTTCAATACGGGAAGCAATCTGTGCCGTAACAAAATAGGCAGGAGCCCAAGCTGTAATCTTGTACACAGATCGGTGCAGCCTGCCGTTTGAAACTGAATTAATAGTGGGATGTGAGTTAACGGTGTAGCTAGCAGGAAAGAGCAGAACCGGGGCAGGGTGGGAGTGGGGGAGAGAAGGAACTGCCTGGTGCTGTTTTGTTTGAGCCTGGCTTGCTCCTAATCCTGCTAGCCATTCAGCCTTGATGGTAGCAATAAGCCTGAGTACCAGCTGTGCCTTCCCATGGGCTGCTGTGTTATTTTCAGCTCCTGTGAAAATGAGGCATTTCCATTTAATTTGCATCTTTTTTCCCCTTCTCCTTCTCTAATGAGCAAGTGAGTACAGCACATACATTTATGCCCTTCTTAGTGATGCCTCCCCTCTTTTCAGCTGCATCTACTGTAAGACCCCTTTCAATCCATTGCTTGCTTTAGCTCTAGCATCTTGTGGTTCAGAGAAAATAACTGAAAGTCTCCGCTTATTGATAAAATCTCCTGCAGCTTCCAGCTGCTCCGCAGGCACTTTTGTTCAGAACTCGGATATCTGAGCATAGGCCTATTCACCCATTCAGCATCACCAGTGTGGCCGCATGGAGATTTTTCCTGCTGGATGGTTTTCACTTTACTCTGAAAAATCTCATATTTTAATAATATGTATTGGGAATTTACTGGAAGAGCTACCTTGATTTTCCTCCCTATTTTTCAGAATTCTAAAGGTGGCAGTGGAGAAAATCACCGAACGTGCTGCTGTTTCATATGCTGTATGATCACTTCCAACAGTCAGTGTTTAAGGTTCTCCCTGGAAGCTTAGTCTTTACAGTCCTCAGCTGTAAAAAGCACGATTCTCTCCTTTCTGTTACAGCTTGTACAGCATGCCAGATAGGTTGCCTGAGCCTAAAAAGGTGCACTGAGTTAATTCAGTAAATCTAAAGAAGGCCATTTCTCAGTCTGTGGTGGACAGACCAGGTTTAAAGAGCTCGGTCTGCTAGAGAGAGGGCTTAGCTAGGTCTCTGGCACGAGCAAGTCAAAGCGTCCAAAGTATAGGTAGCCAAAAGCTACGTATGTGTTTTCAATTAACAGATAGGCATTGAGTATTTTGAAAGTGGGTATAAATCTGTTCTGAAACTAAAACACTTAATTCTTTTTTGGTAGAATGTCTGCAACAGTAAGCAGGATAAGTAAGACGAAAACAAGCCTGTCCTGGAGAAGGGAAGCAAACACACATCTAGAGAAAATAGTTATTGTTATCTATGATACGGCCTTCAGTTATTTGGGTTGGAGTGATCTCTCATATTTTATCTTGAACCTGATGCTTTTTAATTTGTTGCTAGTGACTGACTCCCAGCACTGCATGCGGTTTGGCTGATCAGGCTCAATGTGATGCACAGTGCATCTCAGCCACCGGAGTCACCCATTTTGTCCACTACAAACACATCTGGCTCCAGCCCTTGCTGTGGCCACTTTGTGTAGTTATAGTACATGACATTTTCTTGGAAAATGTTTGGTGGATTATTTTGTTAAGCACCTAGTAGTGAGAGGAGGAGCTTTTCCTCAAGTCCTGTTAGGTAGTTAAGTTTTCTGCACAATGGGACTTTCTTGTCTCTAGGTGGACTGACAGGGGTCATCTTTAAGAGGTAAGGAAGAGAATTTGTCTCTTCAGCTACAGCTCCACTGCTGGAAGCACTTTCACCCCAATACATCTCTGCACAATGCAGTGTTTCTTCCAATTCCAGTCATTAATTCCATCTGCCTTGAGCAAGATTTAAAAGCTGTTTAGCAGCAAGTGCCTGTGGTGAGTGGAAGGTAGCTGCCATGTTTGCAGAGCAGCACTTGCTTGAAGCAATGGCAGAATTTTATGTTGTAGTTATTTATACCCTTTTTTTTGTGTTCTCTGGTTGTGTTTGTGGCAGTTACTGGGTGAAAGAATAAGAGCACGTGTATGTTTATGTAATAAACAAGCTACAGGTGACCTTTTCATGTTACATCCTCCATTGACACAGTGCTTCAGGGAGGAGGCTAGCTGTCAGTTGTGGGTTTGGGTGTTTCTGTTGTCATCTTTAGCGTTGGGATATAAGGAGAGGAACTGAGTCAAGGGTATGAAATGTAGTAAATTTGGAACTGAAAACAGTGACTTTAAATGCAGTAATTTCCCAAGCGAAGACATTGTAGTCACATTCCAAACAAATTTTAGTGCTGATCAGCCAGTGGATATTTCCATTGCTGAATTCTACTTTGACTCTCAGTATCATTCCAAATTGAAGGAAAACAGTGGTTTTGTCATTAATCTGATCCCATCAGCCTGACAATTGGTTGATTGTTCTAAATAATTACTTTTTAACAATTCTTTTTAATTCCTTAATATTTCAGCTGGACATTAATGTGAAATCAGTCTAGGTTGAGGAACTGCTTGCACACTTACATTATAGCTTTTCATCATTCCTTAAATTTTATTCTATTACCATTAAGCAGAATCCTGAAAAACAACAATGTCAGAGAGCTGAGCTAGGGGAAAAGACACATCTTCTGAATAAAGGTAGTCAAGTGCCGCCTGAAAAGCCACTAATGAGATAACAAATATCTATTATTATATCTTCTCCTGTGGGCTAGTAGTGCCAAGGTTGACCAATTAGATTTATCCTTGAAATAATGTTGCAGGTGTTGATGGCCCAGGCTGGGGTCATTTTGTGCCTCCTGCCTATATGACCTCTAGGCTTCTTTTGTTGCTGCGTTGTCCCTCTCCAGCAGCAGGATGCTCTGAGGTAGGGACTGGACCACAGGGATAACACTTGAAGTATTATCCTTTCAGCATCTTCTGTCATTTGCCCTAATTGATCTTTCTTCAGGCTTGAGCATTGTGTTTACAAGATGATTCTCTTGGGTGAGAGTCTTTGATATCTGCTTGTATGCAGATGAAATACTACATCTTTAGTCTTTGTGAGTGATTTAAGATGTGCTCCTGTTATGGTTTAACCCCAGCCAGCAACCAAGCACCACACAGCTGCTCGCTCAGTCCCCCACAATGGGATGGGGGAGAGAATAAAAGTGAGAAAACTCATGGGTTGAGATAAAGACAGTTTAACAGGTAAAGCAAAAGCCGCACACTCAAGCAAAGCAAAACAAGGAGTTCATTCACTCCTTCCCATGGGCAGGCAGGTGTTCAGCCGTCTCCAGGAAAGCAGGGCTCCATCACAAGTAACAGTTACTTGAGAAGACAAACGCCATCTCTCTGGACGTCCTTCCTTCTTCTTCCCCCAGCTTTATATGCTGAGCATGATGCCATGTGGTACGGAATATCCCCTTGGTGGGTTGGGGTCAGCTGTGCCGGCTGTGTCCCCTCCCAGCTTCTTGTGCACCCCCAGCCTCCTCGCTGGTGGGGTGAGAAGCAGAAAAGGCCTTGACTAAGTAAGTATAAGCACTGCTTAGCAGTACTAAAACATCCTTGTGTTATCAATGCTGTTTTCAGGACAAATCCAAAACACAGCCCCATACTGGCTGCTGTGATGAAAAATATCTCTATCCCAGCCAAAACCATCACAGGTCCCAAATGTACACACTGCAGATATTTGTACTTTTATAAAGGTGCTTTTTAATAGCCATACTAACCCATATTTACTGGTGCATAATGAAGCTGAATAATGCAAGACATGAAGGGTTCGTGTGGGGCTCTGGTCAGTTGCCTAAATGAGTCATTCAGAGCCATTTCAGATGCCCTAGGCCTTATTTCACCCGGCATCCAGCTGTTGGTCCCTGGGGCTATTCTGTCTCTGCCTTGTGTCAGTGCATCAGCTACCCTATGCATCTCAAACACCTTTGGATACACGTTTAGACAACCAAATCAAGCCATCTTTGTCATTAAGAGTTGTCATTTATGTAATCCTAAAGAGATCTGGCCGTGTTAAGTAATGTGGGAATCTCAGATTCCTGAGTACCTGCAGGGTTTTTCAGGTTTGTTTTGTTTTTTTTTTTTAATTTTGTTTTGAGCAGTAGAGAGTAAAAGTCACGGTGATGATGATAAACTTGGACTCTGGCAAGGCGTGCTTGTCAACTGTTGCTGTGATTAACACTGGCTGCTCAACATCACGGGCTTGGGGATCAGGGAACATGCTGTACTCAAATTATCTGGCTTAGAAATGCCCTCCACTTGCCATTTGCAAGCAGGGACAGACGGAAGACAAACATTTCTCCCCTAAATATGGGGCTTGTTATAGCTTAGTTGCTTGGCAATCCACTTGACTGTAAAATAAGCAGACTATTAAGCAATGCTACTGGTTTCCTTCCTTCTATGGCTTTGCAGGATATTCTGTGATCTTTGTACCGTTACAGCCTTTGCAACCGTCCGCTTAACTGCAGTGGGAGATACGCACTGCTGCCATGGGTCTGTCTTTGGGGGAGGGAAAGTCACTGCATTTTCAGGTGTCCCTGCTGGTGTTTTTTTTCTGTATGACACTGCATTTCTATTCCTACCACTTCCCTTTCTCCTTTTAAGCTTATTGGCAACATCTGTTGCTGCTATCTATAATTACACTTGGCACTGGGAGAAGGGGAGACACTGAGTGCAGCAACTGCCTGCGCTTTCCCTGTGGGTATTCAAAGTAGTGTATTAATATACTGACACTTCTAGATTCCTTCATCATTTATTTCCCCATATCCAAAACAAATTCTTCTCTCTCAACCCTGTGTGCACTGAGTCTACCTCCTTCTTTGGTGGGGAAAACCAGAACTAGCTACTGTCAGAGAAAAACATCAGTTTCCATATTGGATTTTATATATGTGGCAAATAAATATAAATATTTTTATATTCAATTATATTTATATTTATTTATGTGTCTATCCTATGATTGAAGTAGTGTCATCCACATGCAAAACCCTGACAACTCCCAGAAAGATGCAAGTGTGTTTTTGATCCCAGGTAGATAGCTGTAATTCCTGTAATCAAAATAATAATGGTAATTATTAATAATTATTAAGAGATATTGCTACTACTAATAGTTCTGAATAATACTAATAAATACAAAGAAAAGATTCCAGATTGTGAGCAAGGTTTGCTGCAGGGCCATTGGAAGAAAGCTCTTTTGAAAACCTGGGTTTATGTTTATAGAAATTCCTTCAGGTTCTGGTATACTTTATCCTGATATGCCCTTTTCATACTGTTCAATATAGTAAGTGACCAGAGCATAATAATTTAACCAATAGCTATAAGGAAAAGGGATAGAATAGAAAGGACATTTTCTATGTGTAGCTAACCATAGGATAAAGAATGACAGTGTCATTTGGTGCTAATTCACAGTACATTCTTGTATATTCGACATTTTGAGTTGAAAACTTTCTTTAATCTTAGTCCTTTCATATAATGTCATTTGACTGTCGCAGCCAATGAGCCCTGAAATGTAATTCCAGTCACCGCAGGAAGTACTAAATGAAAGAGCATTCAAATGCAGGAATTAGAACTGTGGTTAGCTAATGACTGCAATACACTTGGTAAGCAAGACATGCAAATTTAAGTGGGACAACATCTTGAACCTCTCTTGTAGTAGTGGGGGAAACCCCCAATTTATCATAAATCTCTTGAGTTAAATCCAGCTGGTGGCCAGTCACAAGTGGTGTTCCCCAGGGCTCAGTTTTGGGGCCAGTTCTGTTTAATATCTTTATCAATGATCTGGATGAGGGCATTGAGTGCACCCTCAGTAAGTTTGCAGGCGATACCAAGCTGGGCAGGAGCATTGATCTGCTCGAGGGTGAGAAGGCTCTACAGAGGGGCTTGGACAGGCTGGATCGATGAGCCAAGGCCATTTGTATGAGATTCAACAAGGCCGAGTGCCGGGTCCTGCACTTGGGTCACAACAACCCCATGCAACGCTCCAGGCCTGGGGAAGGGTGGCTGGAAAGCTGCCTGGTGGAGAAGGACTTGGGGGTGCTGGTTGACAGCCGGCTGCACATGAGCCGGCAGCATGCCCAGGTGGCCAAGAAGGCCAAGAACATCCTGGCTTGTATCAGGAACAGTGTGGCCAGCAGGAGCAGGGCAGTGATCATGACCCTGTACTCGGCACTGGTGAGGCCGCACCTCGGGTACTGCGTTCAGTTTTGGGCCCCTCAGTCCAAGAAGGACATTGAGTTGCTGGAGCGTGTCCAGAGAAGGGCAACGAAGCTGGTGAAGGGTCTGGAGAGCAAGTGTTATGAGGAGCGGCTGAGGGAGCTGGGGTTGTTTAGCCTGGAGAAAAGGAGGCAGAGGGGAGACCTTCTCGCTCTCTACAACTACCTGAAAGGAGGTTGTAGTGAGGTGGCTGTTGGTTTCTTCTCCCATTTAACGAGCAATAGGATGAGACGAAATGGTTTCAAGTTGCACCAGGGGAGGTTTAGATTGGGTACTGGGAAAAATGTCTTCACCGAAAGGGTTGTGAAACATTGGAACAGGCTGCCCAGGGAGGTGGTAGAGTCACCATCCATGGAAGTATTTAAAAGACATGTAGATGTGGTGCTTAGGCCCATGGTTTAGTGGTGGACTTGGCAGTGCTAGGTTAATGGTTAGACTTGATGATCCTAGAGGTCTTTTCCAACCTAAATGATTTTATGAATCCTTGATATTCAGCCTGCTGGTGAGTACACTCAGAAGTGCAGGCCATCCATAGGCTGATGTTCTGGACCAGCAGTGTGTGGGAGCAGATTGCTGTGGTTGCACTTCAGGACAGAAAGCTGAAAAGTCTTGAAGGTACAGGTTGGGGGAGGTTCTGAACAGCAAAGTACTATTTCAGGTATTAAGCCAGCTCTGTGAAACCAGTAGTAAGATAGACACTAATTAACTCAATTAAATACAAAATCCATATAATTCACACATGTGCATATATTGTATATGTATTGCATACATTAAAATTACATAGAAAATTAGTATAATTTCTACTTGCTCCAATGTATTGCTCTTTAATACCAGAAACAGATTTACTCTCAGAAAAGAGGGAAAATACAGGCATGTCTACACATATAAAATGCATAGAGGGAGTCCTACATTAAACAGAATTATAGATATGACTTTTCAAAGAAACCTGACTTTAATGAAATCTGTCAGATGCCAATCGTACAAACATGCTTTGATGCCTTTAAAATGAAAGATCATTATTTTACCAGAGGGGAAAAGCATATACAGAACACAAATTCTAATTACGCCTGAGAAGACTGGAAGTTTTTAACATTTCAAATAAATATGGATGTGACATTTTATCTGAGTTCTCTTAGGATTTTGGATACTCATTAGATTCAGCTGCTGCTTACAGCATTTGGCATACAGCAGTATATTTAGCTCCAAAAAGCTGAAGATAGGAATTTAATATAAAGGTTGTGGGACAAACTGAGGGGGTTTTGTAGCTGAATAAATGGAAGTAAGGGAGGTAAGGTTTTCCTGTGAAGGGAATGTCTATATTATGCAGTGGAGAGGGCTTCAAGTGAGCTAATGGAGTAATACCAAAGCAATATTGTTCCTCAACGCTGTACTCCAGCTAATTAGTCTGTCAAGCTGTTTAATAGGGTTTTACCTGCTGTCAGGCATGAAGATGAGCATCTTCATGTGGCATTGTCCTGCAGCACCACACGGGGCTTCTGAAACAGTAATCAGTCGTTCAGGGTGCTCTGTAACACACCTTGCTGTAGTCTTTAGATGTTCTTTCCATCTTTTGCAGCACCAGGTTTGCTGAGATCCATGCTAAATTTATGTTGAAGGATTTTGTTGTTGCTGTTAGAGAGGTTGTGTGATGATAGTTGGTTTTTGGCTTTTCCTTTTCTACCAGTAAATGTTCTACCATGAACAAAACCCCCTGCTTTTATTCTAAATCAACTCTCAGTGACATTTTTTAAATCCAGTTTTGTTGAGCGCTTTATCTAAGATATTCCAAAGGATCCTACTGAAGATGTGCTCTGTTACTCAAATTAGAAGTTTTTAAATTGCCTTAATTTAAACCTCTAAAATTATAAGGTATTTTCAAAAATCTTGATCTGTGTTTGCTTCTTCCTGTCCTTCTGAGAAACATTTTATCACCAAAACTTGCTGATAATTTGCTTATTTAACTAGTTGGTTTTAATCTAATTTGTGTAAGTTTATGTTGCCACACAGTTCTAAACGGAATAGACATTTGAAAATATTGGACAAACATGCATTTCCTTCCATGGAAAACAATTCTGCTTATATTAGTACACTGAGTGAAGAATTAGACCTCTCAAATTCTAAGAACTGGTCTTAATCTAACATTTGATATTTTTGGTTGGTGTTATTGTTCATACTGGTAGTTCACTCAAAATCAATATACTCCTCAGTAGTATATAGATGGCCGTTATTTGGGGACAGGCTTTTTAGTAGGGCCTGTAGCGATAGGAGAAGGCGTGATGGTTTTAAACTAAAAGAGGGTAGATTTAGACTGGATATAGGGAGGCCATTTTTTACAATGAGAGTGGTGAAACATTGGCACAGGTTGCCCAGAGAGGTGGTAGATGCCCCATCCCTGGAAACATTCAAGGTGAGGTTGGACGGGGCTCTGAGCAACCTGATCTAGTTGAAGATGTCCCTGCTCATTGCAGAGGGGTTGGACTAGATGACCTCTAAAGGTCCCTTCCAACCCAAACTGTTCTATCATTCTATGATTATTTTTAACTAAATAAATTTTTAACTTCAGTTAAGTTTTGTTAGGGCCAAGAAAGTCTCCAGATTATTTCATCCGCGTCTCTTAGAGCCCCTCCACCAAACATGTGGAAAACCAGGCCATTCTTAATAGGGAGAAATTTCCATAAAGGTAAATCGGCTTTACCAAAACCAGAAGCTCTCATCAGCATGGAGAAGCATCATTGTATTTCTCAAGCATCTTTTCTGAAGATGGTGTGTGGGTGTTCATGCTCTAACCACCCAGGCTGTTCTCCGGGAAGATGCAAGAAGACATGAAATTAAGTTGTGAAGGTGAAAAACAGTCTGGGGAAATAAAATGTATGTCTCCAATCTATTTGTAGTGCTAACATCCTGCATAGAGATTGGCAGGAAGATTCTAGCTTGCAGGAAGGGGAAGACTGGGGGAAAATACTGGGAGATAAACCTATCAAATGTAGTTACAGTGCTGCAGTTGCTGGTCTTAGTAAAATAGACTGGCTTTCTAAGCTTTCTTGCAAAGGCATCTTGATATATTGTTTTCCAGCATGTGCTATGTAAACCAACAGCTAAATACATAAATAAACACACCTCAAGCTTTCTGTGCTATGAGTAAAGGCCTCTCTCTCCTGCACGCCCATTAAAGGTCGCGTAACAGAGGACCACTTTTCCTAGTTTCTTTGTTCAGGTAAAAGATGCCTAAGTGATCTTAAAAGCCTGTCGGTAAACTTACACAGAAGACAGCTTTCGAGTGTCTCCCAAGGACTCTTTCTAATGCCCTAACTAGGGTGGAGAGGGGCTTCCATGGGAGCTTCATCACAAAGCAAAGCTTTTGGGCTCCCATGTGAAGCTCTGAGACGACCCTGCAGGATGCTGAATTTGGACCTATACGTCTATCCACATTGCAGGGAAGTGGGAAATTTCTGCCTTTTCAGCAGAACTGGGAAGGCTTGAGGCAATCTGAACACACACCTTTGGCCTCATATTCTGCATTGCTCTTAGAGGAAGGTGAATCAACAAAGCTTTAGGTAGTATCAGGTATGAGGCTCCAGGATATGTAGTGAAGCAGGGAGCTTTTTATTAGTTGTTGTGAATCACTTGTAGATTCTTACTAGCATACAAACGCAGTAATCGATATGTGGTGCTTTCCTAATGTGTTGCAGAGAAGGTTCATGAATGACTGTACAGGATACCTGGGCTCATATCTTACCAACCATCCTTGGCCAGCAGCAAATGTCAGAGTTGAAGAGGATGAAGGTTTCATCCCCTGAGGGTAAGAAGGGGAGCTAAGCAACCCTCCTTTCACTGAAGTATTGCTGTAGATAGTCAATATTAAGAGAACCTTGTCCCTACTATGTTGGACAATGTCAAGAAGGTGGATGATGAAAATGGAAGGCAAAGTGAAAAAGACCATCAAAGCTGCAAATAAAAACCCAAACTAACCCCAAACCACACCCAAACAAACAAAGAAGGAACCTGCAGCTGTCCCATTTTGTCTTTGACATTGCCTCCACTGAGGCATGCATGGACTTCTATTCACACATCAATCACATAATAAAAATGTAGATAAAAACTGCATAACAATTGTGTAGGAAAAAAACACTGCCCAGAAGGGAGCAGAAGAATGGTCTTCCTGTGGTGGCATGACTGGACTTTCTTTAAACAAGGAGCTCTCATTTCTCAGTAAGGTTCTTTGGAAAAGTCCCTGCAGTGACTGGCTTGTTCCCAGTATCTGCAGGACCACAGATATCTAGAAAAGGCAGCAATATAGAGAACAGTAGTCAATCAAGCAAGTTATTAATTTCTTTAACAACTATTTAATTAGTAAAAGATTGTTGTGAAGCAGAGTGATTTAACACCAAATGACATGAACTGAGCAGATGTACAAAATAATGAAATCCGCTCAGAAACAGATGGTTTTTGTCTATCAAGTCTATCTTTCTGGGTGCTCTAAGATCATTATTGCCTGGAAATAGGGCCCAGGTGATGCTTTCTTCTGTCTGAGGTATATGACTGTTAATCGTAACCAATGTGCGAGGGAAAATGTAGCGCCCAAGAACTGTGTGTTCTGCATCAGTCACTTCATTATCCCCCTGCGTAGCTCACTGCTATAACGATGTCAGCCTTCTGGAGACAAAATTAGCAAAATGGCTTTACCTGGATGAGATTTCTGTGGAGGTGTTAACCCTACCAGGAAAATGGCAGAGCATCAGATTGCTAGGGTGAAATCCTGGTCCTGCTAATGTCAGTGGCAAAACTTCCCCTGGCTTCAGGGTGGGTAGATGGATTTCCCCTGTGATTCCCTTCTGAGATCAACCCCTGACTCAGTGTTTACAAGTGCTTCTCCTAAGTTTCCCCTTCTAAAATGTGAATTTGTTCCACACTCTGTTTAGCAATGCCATTTGAGATCTACAATGGAGAAGACACTGAAGTGCTAAATAAATTTGTTGTAAGGGACAATCTCCTCAGACCAGTTGTTACAGTTGGAAAAATAAAATAAACTTCCAGGCACAAAAGCCTTTCTGAAGCAGAAGTTGTGTCACTTATTCTGGCTCCCTTTTCCTTGGAGTTTTAGAGGCTTTCTTTTGGGCATCCAGTTTTGGTATCTTCCATGGTTGTGGTAACAGAGCTTTTATGGTTGTGATGACCTGAAGACAGAAATGAGGTTGAGGTCTGGAAGAGTCAGTAATCTCATGGAAGGATGGTGGAAAATACAATAAGACACCTGAACTTAATTGGAAAAAGCCATTTGGAAGAGATTACAGTCACGTCACTAATTCTTTACCAAATGTCATTCAGTCCATTCAGATGCTGAGATCTATTTAGATTTTTCCTGGATTTGTCCTTTTTGCTTGGGCAAAATAACATATCAAATATGGAAATATGATGGTAAATTGCAAAGGTTTAGAAATGTGCTTAATATGAGCAAAATGAGTAATTGGCAAGAGCTGATGAGTTCTAGTCATTTCTTTCTATACCTGCGTTTAGTCCTGTCTCGTGATAGACATGCACAATCCATGTTCAATGCAGGCAATGTACCCTGCGTGCTTTTTTTTCATCAATATTTCATGTTATATTGTGAAGTGGCAAAAAAACCAACAAGAACTGGAGCGCTCTGGCCGTTCCCTGGAGTCCCAGATCTTGCAATGGAGACATTTCTGCATATGTGACTTCATTAATAAAGTCCCTTTTATTAGATATGCAGAAGTTATTCTTCTATTAGTTTTATTTTAGAAAGCACCATTATTATGCTACACTAGCTGCTGCAATTAATCCCACTTTAGAAAAGGGCTTCAGACCAGATGGGAAATCTAGAAATAGAACATGGTGATGAACACAAAGAAAGGACAACCAGAGTTTTGGGGTACGCCTCTCAGCCCTTGTAGCTCTGATCATGTTAGTTGGAAAATTGGCATAATATTAGGCTATTTTTGCAGGATTAGGAAGAGTCTGAATTTCTATTTGGTAGGTGCTTTGAGCATTGAGACAAAGGATGCAAGTGCAAAAGATGACATTTATTAGCATTTTATAAAATCCTCATCAAAATGACTATCCTTGTTTGCTTCAGGTTTTCACAATGTTGTAATTTAAAAATTGACAACAATATCTATGTGAAAATGGGTAATAGAAGTCTAGTTTATTGGAAGTTTTTTTTCTTTTATTGCTGTGTGAAGTGCCAAAACAGAGAGAGTGTCTGGCTGAAAACATGAATCCGGCAGAGATTCCAGCCAAACAGGCTGGGAACAAAAAAAGCATCAGTAAGATAGGTTATTTTCTTCATTTAACATCTGAAGTTCTCAACACAATCTTTTTCTGTTCACTGGGAGAAAAAAAAAGGTGCCTGTTAATAAATCATTTAGGGTGACAATGTCTCTTTACCTTGAAACAGGACAGTAAATTATTGTATTTCTGTGGTTCAGAAAAAGAGGGGGAAGATGCTGCCCAAGGACATGAGCCTAAAAACCACTGAGCAACTGCAGTCAATAACTTTCATGTATTACTGGGTGTAGACCTGTCCTGAAGGTTTCGCTACTGGAGCAAAACAGCTTTGGAGCAGTTCTAATGAAACTCCTCAGCTTCAGTAACAGTGTGGGTAAGTGCTTGATGCTACACGGAAAGGCTTAGCTGCTGAGCTGCGAGTACTGTTAATTGGCGATGGAAAGCTAAATCCCTAGGCTTGAAATCCAGTCCTTCGAGTCATCTTAAGCATAGGTTAGTTGGGAAACTGCCTGGGGAGTTCAGCATCACATGAAAGTGAGAAATGGGGGAAGGGGAAGGAGAGCTGGAGGAGGCAGAAAAAAATACAGGAAGTGAATTTTGGTGTTTTGGGTTTTTTTTCCCCCCTAATATATGTTGCAGCAGGTACTCTTTTCTGGCATGAGAAGGTGGGTTAATAGTAAATCCTACTGTTTTACTCTTTGAATCATGAGTCAGGAATGAGGTTACATAAGGTGCAGCACGTGTGATTGATGACATGAACTCTCACTGTGCCATTGTGTTTGCTCGGGGCGGTGAATACGGACACCTATTGATACCTGCAGGCCTGGCGCAGAGCACCTCTGTCCCCGGCAGCCCCCCCCACCCCCCACGCCAAACGAAAGGCGCTGTGCCCGGGCCAAGATACTGCACGGCGTATGATAAGGGAACAAAGGTAGACCTCGAACCCTTTGGCACTGAACTGGTTTTAACCTCTTTCTTAGTTCTTTCTAATGGAAGAAGGAGCTCCATGGCTCTCTGATTCCCTGGTAGTGCACCAGAGGAGCTGAGTCTGTCGGGATGGGGTAGGAAATGGCAGTACCCGTAGGAATTTAACACACATTTGGAAAATCTAGGAAAAGTAGGCAAAAATAAGGCATGTGCCTTTTAAAAAATATATATAGAGAAACAAAGGTAAACAGAAGGTCAACTGGGATTTCTGTGTCCACGGGGCTTGGGGGCCAGGGCATGGTAACCCATCACCATGAGGCCAGGCCTCCCTGCACCGCTCCTCCTGCAGCTGATCAGGCCTGTTAAAAGACGTGCAGGGAGAGCCTGCGTTGTCCCTCACCTGGGCTTGGCAGATAGAGTGCGGCAACTTCTTCAGTTATTGATTTCAGCTTCTTGGGGCGCCCTTTCAAAGCAGGGTTTGGTTGTGCAGAGGCAGTGCTGCCCTGAAGTGACAGGGGCAGCCGCTGCCGCCTCCCTTGGTTGTCCTCATGGACTGGCAGCCCTCCACAAGCCCCTGTGCCTTGACCCCACCAGGCAGTACAGAAATCAGTTGCGGACTTTATTCTTGCGATAAAGCCACGGCAGTGATGTAGTTTCATTTTCTTTAATAGGGTTATTCTCCTTCAAGGTTAAAGAAACCTTTCATTCTACCTTTAAATAAAATAAGTGGCAGTATTTCATGATCATTCTCCCTTCTTCAAATCTATTTGTTCAGCAACCACTTCCTTGGAATTTCTTCCCTGCATTTTCAGCTGAAATACAGAGAAATGTGATTTTAGGAAAAGCTTTGCAAAATGATTTACTGAGAAAAAGTATGAATTGTTCCATGTCAATGGGGATTTTGACTAGAGATTTTGCACACCAGATTTTCGCTATGCATTTGGCCCATCATTGTTTACCATACGATTAGACTGTATAAGGACAAGTGGCAACTTCTGCGGAACTCTTCAGAAGTTGGTGCTGTTATCTGTTCCTGGCAGAAAAGACATAAACAGAAGTTTTGCACTCTGGTTCCTTCTCACTTCTGGCTCCTTTTTGCACTTGTCTCCACCTCCTTTCTGAAGCAATTCCCAATGCATGCAGATGGGATAGGATAGGATAGGATAGGATAGGATA
This sequence comes from Phalacrocorax carbo, assembly GCF_963921805.1. Taxonomy (NCBI): domain Eukaryota; kingdom Metazoa; phylum Chordata; class Aves; order Suliformes; family Phalacrocoracidae; genus Phalacrocorax; species Phalacrocorax carbo. The sequence goes on along the minus strand of NC_087513.1, from coordinate 28,016,752 downwards.
GGATAGGATAGGATAGGATAGGATAGGATAGGATAGGATAGGATAGGATAGGATAGGATAGGATAGGATAGGATAGGATGGGATAAGGGGATAGATCTACTCTGCTTTTTTCAGATGACCTTGGAAATTGAAACTAAAATGAGCTATATGACAGCCAGAATGAATAATTTACAAGTCAAAGAGGAAGGAGCTGCAATAGAGGCAGGCAAGGGATGCACATCACAGAACTGAAGGCAAGAAGAGGCTTTAAAAACTACTGCAGCATGAAAGAAAGTAAAAATGGCCTTGTGAGCTGGAAGCTGGTGTGCTAGGGAAATGAACTTACAAACTGCAGGTGTGCCCTAAAGAGATGGAGGCACAAATCATTCACTCCTTCGGAACCATGCGACCACCTTAGCTAATCAGGTGTATGGAGAGCACTGTGGTTTCCACTGATGCTGGCCTCGAGCAAAAAATCTTAATGGATCCATCTGTTAGCAAAGCCTCTGTGCTTTCCCTGTCAGCTCAGTGGAGTGCTCCTGGTGATAAACATTTCAAAGAAAGGGAGTATAACCATGGTGAAAAATGTCTGTCTGCTCAGAGCAAACCAGAGGAAGAAACGGTGGTCTACGCAGACCACAGACAGAAAGAAAAGGATATGGTTAGCGACTGTCAAGAAAGAATCCCAGACTTGTTTCATTTTATTGTTTGATTTTGCTTTCTTTTTTCTGCTTATCCAATCTTATCGCTCAGGATTTGGCAGAAATTTCTTGGTTCCATATGAAATAAGTGTGAAACTGGAGGGAAAAAAGTTTAGTTTCCCCTTTGCAGCCCAGCTGAAGGCAAGCTTGGCTCTGTGTGTCGGGGAGGTTCTCTAGCTCCTAAGAACATCTTGGAACACTTCAGTGAAGAGGCCTCTCCTTAACCACTCCTCAGGGGCTTGTACTCATACAGCCAGGCAGCGCACTGAACTCGGAAGGGTGTGCTTTAATTATTCATTTCAATTTCTGTGCTACGTGTTTACTTGTAATTTTGCCTCAGTGATGCTCATCTCTAGCATCGTTGCCTCTGTAGCGTTTGCCTGCATTTCCCAAAACTTCAGTATGGGAAACGTGTCTGCGGCATTTTGTGGCACTTCAGGTCTCTTGACATATATCGATGCAGCCGGCATTTTCTTGCAGCAGTGGGACTGGCAGATGGGGCAAAGAGAGCTTTGTTTTTCTAAACAATGTCCTCTTGCCTTCCTTTTTTGCTTTGCCTCATAGGAGCAATCAAGCATAAGATTAAAAATGTTTCTTTGTTTTTGAAAACCAGGAAAAGCAACATCCATACAATCGCAGCAAAACCCACTACAAGTCGGCTGCCTCGTGGATTTCTAGCTCTGGTTTGAGACTAACTAACCTCTGAAGGATTTACCTATTTGGCAGTATTAAATTAGCTTGGGAAAACCTACAATATAAAATTAACTTGGGAAAACTCCTACAGAAAAAAATCAGCTTTAGGGAAAAGATAATGACTCTGTAGCATTTAGTTAATTATCCAAATAACGAGTGTACTTCATGAGCAATGAACCTGCAGTAGTTTCCTCAGGAGTCTGACTCCTCAGCAAAAGGAACCCGCCACTTTGGAGAAGTCTAAAAGCCTATTATAACATTTCCAATTCAAGAGGTGCATTTTTCCCACAAAGCTGTGTTCATAACTCCCAGGTAAAAGAAGACTGGATTTATTTATTTAATCTAAAATTTAAATGTCTTCAGGGCAGAGGACTTGTTAATGGCAAAAAAAAAAATAAATCTGGGTTTTGAGAACAGTTAAATATCAGTTTTAATGTTATGCTTCACTGAGAAAATTGTGTATGCCTTTGGGAAAGGGTTAATGCAATATTTCTTTATGGATGCATTCATGCAGAAATAAACAAATCTTGCCCGGCTGTATGTCAGCCAAATACATTTTTAAATACAGCTACAAAATGGTAACATCTCTTGATACCATTTCGAGCTCACAGACCTATTGGCATCTCCTGCCTTTGGCTTCTGTTGCCAGTATCAACTCTGGGCTTGGCTTTGCTGGCGAGCTGTAGAGTGTATCTGGGAGTCGTGCTGTTTCCTTCAGGCAGCAATTCCTTAACCAGCTCAGATGGTTTTCCTTAATTCCCCTATTGATCGTGTTCCCTGTTTTCAAAGTTTGGGATCTTTCTGCCCAGTGGAAGCTCTTCACCACGTGAAATATTAATTGCATAATATGAAAAAAAGATCTTCAAGGGACCCAGCCCTTAGTAGTGCTAATGTTGCTGGAGCTCAGAGGAACCTTCTTTGGGGAGCTATGTTTTCCTTTTAAAAAGTAACAAAGAGAATAGGGAGATGGTAGCCAAATACAGGGAAACCCAAACGCATCACAGTAGGTTACGTGTAGTCTTCACTCTTTCTGCTGAAGAGAGTTTTTAAGGCTGCGAAGCTGTGTTAAGATTTTTGTTCTAATTGCCTTTACGTAACCTTTCATACTCTACTCCATCTTCCAACCCCTTTATGTGATGAGAGCAGGCAAGACTCTTCATGAACCACCATCGCTTAGACTGCCATGCTGTCCTGTGACAGGCTGGACTGAGATCAGGTCTGCCGGAAAGCACTAAATGAAATACCTTCCTCTGGATAGAATCAGCTATTTTCTGTAATGCCTTTTTTGGTTTGGGAGGATGATAGTACCAGAAACAGCCCTTTGAGAAGGCCAGAACAATTAATTTTGCTGGTGTCTTAGGAAGGTGCTACATGTAAGTCAAGAAACCAACAGGGGGGCTGTAAATTATGCAAAGATCCCTGCTGCTTCTGCACACAAAATGTTACTTAGGTCTGTTCCCAAAGCACAGGCAGGGAACCCAAGCCCCAAAACACTGCACTGAATGACTCGCAGTCACGCCAGCCATGAAGCTGGGAGCAGAAGCCAAACTCCATTGCAAATTCTGTCTTGCTCTGGTATTACGTATCCCTAAGTGCATCTCTCTAATGGGCACTTCTAGCCAGAAAGTCAGCTCCCCTTCCCTCAGTGGTATTTCGTGCTTTGAATAACGAGCAATAAGGGTTTTGTTGGTCATTTAAATGCCACAATTCCAAGCACTTAAACACACTTAGCAGGTTCCGAATCTCTCTGTGTCTGAGCCAAGTGGCATTTTGAAAAGCATTAAGTTAAGTAGTCCCCAACAATAATTTTGCATTCCCTCTTTGAGCTTTCTGTACCAGAGTGTGCTTTGAATGTATCGCTGTATTGATTTTGGTATTCTGCCATTCTCAAAGTTTTCTTCTGGATTTTTCTGCTGAAGCACTTGCTCATTCCGATGCCTGTGTTCAGAGGGGAGTCGGCTCCATGTGCCGCACACTTGGAGATCACTTTCCTATTGCTCTTCCTCAAGGACCAGACAGGAAACTAGTTCCTAACCGCATGTGCAGGGAAACCTGGGAGTGGATGTGAGGTCCCCCAGTTGTTGAATCTTTTTGCTGGCATTCCCCTGCCTGAAAAAAAAAATCCAGAAACTTCTGCTACTGCATTAAGAGAAAGAACATCGCAAGTTGTAGCTTTAAAGACAATTTTTCCAGGGTGGTGTGAGTAAGGACAGCAGAAAAAAACCCCAACGCAGTGTTTATCATAATTAACCACCAGTATCTGAGGATTAGCATAGCCACGGTTACTAGTCCTAGATATACTAATGTGAACAGAAGAGGAACAAACAGATGCAAGAAAACCACAGCATTTTGACGGGCTGTTTTTGCAGCACAGGTTTCTCTGGTCACCCTGTGCAGTGGTGAAGTAGCATTCAGTCATGTTCAGAAATGAGTACAGGCAACGGTCACCGGGTTTGCTCAGTGCTCAGGTCTTACCAACCCCTGGAGAATGGAAAGCCAAGCTCCTGAGGTTAGTCTCACCTCAGTGACTCAGTGCCTGCCTGACCAAACTTTCAAAACCAGTTTCTAGTAGCAGAGATTCGATTTGAGCCATCTTGGCCTGATTTTTGAGGAACTTGGAGTTCCCATAGATCAAGTCAGAGTCAAGGGGGGAACTTGCAAATATCTTCAGCCTTTGCCTGCCTGTTTTGAGACCCCAGTCTGCATGATGCAATGGAAGGGAAGGTATGGTGTGACGTGCAGAATATTTCCCTACTTACTAAAATGTGGGGGTGCACTCTTCAGCTCCCTGATGTCCACCTGGAGAACTCAGACAGGTAAATGGACATTTACTTTCACAGGTTCCAGGCTGGGCCTAAATATGGAAGCTTCCAAACACAGCTTTCAGTTTTCAAGTTAGAGCTAATACAGTATCTGACTGGGTCAATAACAGCAGTGAGAACACAGGTTATAGTAAGTCCTGCGCAGGTGTTATTTCTCATGCAAGCTTTTAGTCTATCAGGTCTCCTACATTTGGCTAATTCAGTCTTGCATTTTTCATTTCTCTCTCCACGCTGTTTGGCTCTAGGGGAAAAGAGATCTGACAGTAGCTGGTGGCTAACACAGAGTGCTGGGGTTAGTGTATTTGTGTGGTGTTTCTGAGCAGCCCAACTGCTGCGGCACATCGAGCGACAGTTCTGCATGGTGCTAATGCAGCCCCGCTGAGTTTTGCCTGCAAGTCCTGCCCCGCTCCTTCTGTGGTCCCTCCTACCTTTCATTTTAAGCAGAAGAAAGGAAAATTAAAGAAGACAGTATTGGACAGGATGCTGTTTCACAGTTGTTTTCAGCCAGGTCAGACACAGCTCATGCTTGGAATGAAAACCATCAAATATTCAGTAAGAAAAATAGTGGGCGTCTTGCCCTGCCTTTTCTCCTGGGATTTCGTCAAAGGCTAAATCAAATAACATCATTCTTGTCAATGCTAATGAGGTGGTCTAAGCAGCATTTTATTTGTCTTCTCATGAAACAAAACAAGCTTTACAACTATGGACAGTCCAGTTTGTCTAGCAGACACACAAAACCTTTGGAGGAAATCACACCGGAGAGGGTCTCACTGCCTGTAGGGACAAGAAGACCACCCCGCCACAAGATGATTGTGTTTGAAAAGTTTAACTTCACACTATACTTCTGTAAGGCCATGTGAGAGGGCTGCTCCCTCAGCCTCTGCTACGCCATTTGCCGTGCATTTGATTGGGAATTCTTTCTCTGCAGTTCACTCATTTGAAAATCTTTATTATGCAAAATTCTCCCCTAAAGTTTGTCTCCTCATCAGTCAGGTCCTGAATGCAGATTGCAATTCTGTCTACAGAGTTAGCACAGAGCCCTCTCCATTTTAATAAGTTTTGGGTGTCCCAAGAGACTGGCAGACAATGGAAATTGTACAGCGCTTGTCAAACCTGCTGCTATGCTTTCTTTGAAATACTCCAAAATGGAGGCAAAGAGGTAAAAGTTTCCTACTTAACTTGTCTACTTTTCCATTTGGTACAATTACTGTGTGAGTCACTCAGCTTTAAGAATGCTTTGAAGGGGAAAGTTGATTATTAGAGACGTAAGAATAATGAATCACACTCGATGGAAAATTAATTTTTTGCTTCTTTTTATGACACATTACCCAGACCACCAATTACTGGAAAAAAAAAATCCCTGCCACATACAGAAATTTCTCATAGGAGAAAAATGGCATGAACACCCTATTGATTTCATAAGTAGGAAGCATAGATGAGTTTTCAATGACAGGATAATGATATTAGGTATTGTAGATCTCCAGGGAGTTTTCATGAGGTTGCTGGCTCTAATTATGAAAATGTTTTCCAGCCACCTCTATTCCAAGAAGCACCTTGCAATTTCTTGTATGCGAACAGATCAGTATCTTAGAGACTCTCAGAATAGATGTGCTCTATAGAGTGAGGCTACCAAGGTTAGAACAGAAGTGTCTGGAATAGACTATTTCTCCAGAATTAAAAGAAATAAATTGTATCTGAAAAATAGTAAAACTTTCAGTCAAGGTGCAAATTTCAGCTATGTTTTCTGAATTTTTTTCATTGCTGTGCCAGTTTTTTTGGATGCACAAACCATGATGATCCTCGTCTTTGGAAGATGTAGTTCTGCTCATATCTGTAAGTTCAGTGCTCATATCAAATCATGCCTGGAAGAAATGGAGGCACAAAAGGAGGCTGCAGGGCAGCTGAGGGTGCTTTATCTATGTGCCTCTTTTTGTCTTAGCATGGGAATAGCTCCTCCAAGAGAGGCTTCCACATAATGGGAACCCATGGGATATTTTTTCTTTTGTGAAATGCCAAGAGTTGGTGGTGAAAACTCTTTGCATGATTTGTCTCTCTAGAGTAGATTAGCCTTTGTTATTTGTGGCACTGGAATTAATCACTGTGGCAAACTTTTAGTTCAGGGTATTCTTTAGACAGCTAATGAACCAAAATAAAAAAGATTTAATGGAGCTGTTACCTCCCTCAGTGTTGCATGAAAGAAGAGCACAAAACTTACCCTGTTCCATTGAGAGAACTGTGCTGATCTGGCACTTGGAACAAAAGCCATTAATTGTCTTAAATGACTCCAGATAATGAGGTTTAGTAATTGGCTTTTGTTTTAATACAGCTTTGAAAGGCTAAATGACATAAATCTGTGTAATGCCTCAGAATAAGCGACGGTTAAGGTAACAGGTACATTTAACTTCACAAACAGTGCCTGTCCAAACTGGGTAAAGCTGCATCAGTCCATTTACGTGAGTGACTGGTTGATGTTAAGAATAATTTTAAAATACAGATTTGTTTGAACACTTTGGTGTGTAGAACAGAAAATAAGGTCATTTTGTTGCCGTGCTTAGGTACTTGTATTTGCAATGAAATACATTACTGATGATTTTCAGTAGAGCCCAATTGTTGTATGCCTTAAATTGAAAACTTAACAGTCTTAAAATCATCTGCCCGATAAACTGCATCACATTGGGATTTCCCCTGCTTTTGTGTTGGGGAAATTGCTGATACACACACATGCTGATAGATGTGTGATTAGAAAAGAAAACCACAAGCTAACTATGAAGGTGCCTTCTCCAGTATCTGAACTGGTTCCCCCTACAAAGGCACCTTGTAGTATTGCACAGCGAAGAAACTCCCCCATCACAAATCTGAGAGAGCGCTTCCTCATGCAGTGCAACGCTGAAGTAAAAATTAAGACAAAGACTCATGTTTCTTGAAGCTTTAATGTCTGCAGGGCAGACATGTATAATGAGTGTTTCAAGTCAGTTTGCAAGCAACCTGATTTTAGAAGAATTGAAGTTGAAAATGTTGCAAGAGAGTTTGGCTAAGAATCAAGTAACAACCCAATTTTGCACATCCGCATCTTTAAAAATCCAAATACTGATATCTCTACTCAGTACGTCATTGCTCATCGTTCATGCCTCTTTCTTATTTGGCCCAGCTCCTTCCTTCCACTCGTACATTATTAATACCAGGAGTCTGCTTTTAGCATTAGGACACTGTGATGGTCATTAAAAAACGTGCGGTAGTTCAATCCCTGACAGCTAAGGGCTGTAGCTCCCAGGAAATAGTTTCTCCCTCATTTTCTTTTTCTTTAAAAGGAAATGCTGTGGGATTTTTTTGTTTGTTTGGGGTTTTTTGGGGGTGTGTGTGTGTGTGTTTGGTGTTTTTTTTTTTTTAAGTGGGGTTTTTGCTGCCAAGATATTAGCAAATCTTGGTGTTCATGCAGCATGCTCTGCAGTTAACAGGAGCTGTGTAATTAACTCATGTCACCACTGCATTGTGAAAGCAAGAGGAAATGTCCCTGTCCCTCGGCAGGGGCAACTATATGGCATGAAATTTGCATTATAATAGCTGCTTTCATGGGGGAAAGTTGATCTTTTTTTCTCCATACTTTTATTCTCCCCAAATCCACAAGGTAGGGAGTTTGTAATCTCAGACAAATGGAATAGCAAAATACTGTGCTTGAGCCTAGCTATCCCAAGTTGGTTTTAGTATTTAAATTTGCAAGATGGAATATTTTCCTTGGGGTGGGTGCAGTGCTTCCTGTGCCCCTATGTCCAGCCTGCCTGCTCCTGGGGGAAAGTTGTAGCAGCTGACCTTAGCAGGACATTCTGAGAAAGTGTAGTTGGGTTGGGAATGGGAATCTCTAGCAGTATCTTGTGTTAAGTGCTTTAGGTTGTGAGACAAGGCTTTGGGGTGTATTTGATACCAAAGAATAACTTGTTGATAGTATCTCTTCCTAAATGACCACAGCTGTTAGTGTTGGCAGTCTTCTTTCTCCCAGTGAAAAGATACTTCTGAACTGCAAACCATCTTTAAGTAAAACGAGCCTTTATTTACATTGACGTTGCATGTGTCATTTTGCTTTTGCTGTTGTTTTCTCTATCTTCTTCTCCTTTCCATGCATGTTAATTTTTACTATTGCCATTCAATTTTTTAATTTGCTTTTTAACTCATCTCTGTATTATACTTGTCTGTCTCTAATCTGGTTTTATTTTCTTTTCCCTTTCCCAAGTCACCGTGGTGTCTAAGTGGGTTTTCGTCTTCCAGATCTGGTTTCCTTGATTCACCTCTATGTCCTTCTGACCTCTGTTCTGTGATGGCTCTTGTCTCTTATCATCAGTTTTGTTTCCCTGTATATTATTCTTAGTCGGGATGAGCAATCTTAATGCCTAGCAGGCTGCATGGTTAATGTACTCTGAAGGACACAGTATATTCATATACGTCCCAAAAGCTCTAGAACCAACACAGACTAATTCCTGCTAGGACTGAACTAGAATTTTTACCAGTCCAATAACTACTGGACATTATAACATGAATACGGATCTGCTGTTGAAAAGCAGGCTAGCACTGATCATTGTGTCACTTTGGTTTTCAGATATGTCATGCATTAAAATGTTGAGGAGAAAGATTAAATTAAATTTGTTAGCAATCCTCCAGCAGGGTTGTTTGGGAAAAGATGACTTGAATTTGCTAAGATTTGTTTCAATTTTCTGTGCTGGACATAATTTGCTCAGTGGGCCACCGGGTCACAAAGCGGAGAGAATGTTATTGCGGTCATCTGCAACCTTCAGAATTCTTTATTTTTCAGTTATAAGTAAACGAACTTGGATACTTTTGACCTACAGCTGGTACAGTACTATTGCCTTTCACTCTTTCTCCTCTTTGGGCTGTACTTTGTGGCTGAAAAGCCTTCCTCATGATGTCCAACTTCTCTCCAGAATAGACCGTCCCTACCCACTCTCCCTTTTTATTGTGGTGAAGGTATTCTGTTGAAAGGGAAAACCTATATTTAAGATGCAGAAACATGGAAGAGAAAAGTGTGGCGGTCTTCAGTCCAGAAAGTTTTAATTCACTAATTAGAAATACCTGTAAGGGCAGAACTTTGTGCGCAACTATGTGGTTAATCAGAGCTCATTATTTATCTGAAGTAATAGGTAGCTTTTGGCACATCACCATTTTCTCTCACCTGGGCTTAGATCCAGCATTCACTGAGAGCAACAGACAGCTTTGCTGGCCATTAGCTTAGGCTCCAGACTCTCATGTGACTCTCATTCAGGCTCGTGCCATTAGGACAAGAGTAGGTGGTTGAACAAAGTGAGCGGGGATCTGGATTTCCTTGTGCACAGCACAGAGACACCGGCTCTTTCTGCCTGGAAAGGCCACGTGTTTCTTTCTGAGTGACAATTTTTTTTCAATTTCTGAAAACGGAGATACACAAAGGCCTTGAAGAAGGAAGTTCCATAGCTTTTGCAACAAGTGAAAATAAACTCACTCTGCATCATTCTTAAATTTTTGAACGCTTACTTCTCTTTTGGTAATTTCTTCAAGAAGTCTGAAGAAGTTAAAAAAAAATCTTGGTACCTTTCCAGGGAAAACCGTGGTAAATGGTAGAAGATTTTTTTTTCTGAGACAATACCCCGTGCTAGCTTTAAATCTGGTGGGGTTTGTATTTATATTGAGCTGAGGCCATTGCAGTATGTAATGCATAATTCAGCCTGTTTTCCCAAAAGTGTATTGTTAACATTCTTACAAGGAACCTTGAACCTTCAAAAAGGTTACGTATAAATTGTTCAATTAAAGTCAAGCGTATGCAGTGCTTCATACTCAGAGAGAGGAGTGTTACACATTTATTAAAAGAAGTTTATTGAGCTTTATTTTGCCCTCTTTGCTGACAGTTTGGTAGAAGAGTTCTTCACTGCTGCAGTAACTTTGAATCGGGGGCTGCATTAATCCATGCTGAAGCCCCTGTGAAATAAGGCAGTCACTGCCCCATCCTCTGTACTGTGTTTGAACACCAGCTTGAATGGATGGTTGCAGTGAAAAGCTGAACTGCTGTGTCAAAGGTCCTCAGCGACAGGTTTCTTAGCTTGTTGCCTGTCTAGAGGATTTGGGCTCTTGGCACTGGTGTTACAGGAACTTGCGTTGGTCTGCATACCAAGTAAATATTATGGAGGGTGAAGAAAGTGCAGCGAAATTTTGTAGTGACACAGGTATCACAGCCGTGATGACTTAAGGACCAGTTATGCACGGTAAGGGCTCTGTGACTATATGCTTTTCTGTGTTTTCTGGCTATTTGTTCTCATAAAAATTACTGCTATACCCAGAAACCTTGTCTCGCTAAGGAGCACAGAGATACTGGCACAAAAAGAGCTGTGCCTTCATGTGTATTTCAGTATATTTAGATTGTTTATGTTTGATCTTTATTTCTGGGTCTGTAATGCATGTTATTATTTATACTAAGTATTGGTATATATTTACGTTTATCTGTATTTTAAGATAACATTCTGTTGAGGGAATTATTTTTCCTTAGAAGTTCCATAAATGATGCAGTCCTGTCTTTGCTTAATCTGTTTGTGTATATGTTTTATGTAATGTTGCTATTAAATTTTTGTTTGCACCTTACTGTGCAAGCTACATAGCCTCACATTCAGAAGTAGGCAATGGGGCTGTAATTTTAGTAGATCCACATGTGGGAATAACAGGTAGTTTGCAATGCTCCCTCCCCTAATGATCTTCTAATGTAATTAACTGATACAGCAGCACGATGATACTTTGAGCAGTTTAACCCCAGTATTTCCCTCCTGCTATGGCTCAAATCCTTGAAGAAATCTGTAAAGCAACATAGTGCTTTATCACCTTGAGTGATACATTTTACATGATTTGAGGATTTTGTCTCTTGAAAAATACCTGGATTTTCCTCTCGTGTTTATTCCCATGTTTGGAACAAGTCACGAGCATTGGCAATGAATAACATATATAACAGGAATGAAATGGCATCAGCTTTCAAGAACATTTCAACCACCTCTTTTGATTAGCCTCAGTAGGGAATATTACATATGACCTATGTGCTTTTTTAGCTTGTGAATGAATTGAATTGGATGTAAATTCATCTCTGTGAACACACACAGTTAACAATGAAATAACAGTCCTTCCCTAGATATTATACAATAGGGTGGAATGATTTGCTAAGGTAATGTAGCACCTTTGGAAATGTAAATAGTACATTACTCTGGACGACTCGAGCATGATTAAAATGAAAGCAGTAAAGAGAAGGGAAGGAAGATGGGGGTGGGTATTTGTAAGACCAGGAGCCTCTCACAAGCAGACATGCTTGGCTTGTTTAGACAGTATTTATAGGTCATGCTGGTTTTCTTAAAAGAAAAAAGGCTGTACTGTATTCCATCATCTCTACTAACACAGCTAAAACAAATCATTCATTGTCAAGACCCTGTGGGCATAATTGGGATTTAACAGTAAGCACTGTAGGAACATCAGGCAAGTTTCTTTAGATACTCATTAGATGCCCTTTTTATGTCTTACCAAGTTACAGACAAGAGATGATACTGCAAGGTGAATAACTGCACCATCTTCCCTTTGTGGACAGAAATAATTAGGCATACACTGACATGTTATCAGTTCAGAAGAAAGGACGTACAGTACCACCTTTCACTGGTGATTCTACTTGGATTCTTTATTCTGCAGTCATCTTCTGCCAGTATCTTCAACTCTCATTTCTCAGAAATCTCTCTCTGCTCCTCAGTCCTGCTATTTCATCAAATTGAAACAGAGAAGAAAAATACTGCTTTCCAAATTTAGGCAGATAGACATTTAGCATTATCTAATGGTTCTAGTTTGCTGCAACACCCTGAAGGAAACCTGTGTACACTACAAGATGTAGTCATTAGATACGATAGTGATTTCTCCAGTGTCAGAAAGCTGACTGTAAAGAAATACTCATTTTTGGATAATGATACATATCAGATAACCCAAAAGTGGGCTGATTCTTACTTCGGGGATTAATATTATGAGAGCTGGGCCTTGATGTAGTTTCCTCTGAAACAATAACTGAATTCTCATTGACTTCAGAATAAAAATATTCTGACCACAGATCCTTAGTTTTACTGTTTTGGAGATATGTTTCTTGTTAGAAAATGTTTGCTTTTGTTAACAATATTTATGGAGACAAATGGACTGGGAGGGTGGTTAGTAATTGGCAGAAGTTGATAGTTTTCATAATGGAACAGACGATGCTTATATTTAATGAGTGGGAAGAAGAATGGCAAACGGATTAGGGAGATACAGTCCCCATAAATAGCTCTGGTAGTTGGGTGCAACTGTAGCAAATCTACTGACCTATACCAGTTAGCTGGGAGTCTGGCCCATGCAATCTAAAAGCATCCAGCATTGTACCTGTTCCCACGACTAATCTGTAAAAGTGAAGAATTGCGGCAGCCTATAGTAAAGCGCATACAGGAGAACCAGTATACGTGCAAGCAAAGAAGAAAGCAGTAGCACTGGTGCAAATGACAGATAAATAAAATCCTATCTCCATTCAGATCTGAGGGTTTGTCTGTAAATCAGTATACATTGCTTGTAAAAGAGTGATGACAGAGAAAAGCTAACAGCATGTCTTAAAAGCCTCATTCATTCTACTCCATTGATGAGCTCCATGGAGCTAATTTGTTGAGAGGGCTCTTCCAAATGGGGATGCATTTCCCAAAGTGAATTTTATTGATGGCAGTCAGTAATGATAAGTATCTCATCACTGCTTATGAAACTTTGTTCTCTTTGCAGCATTTCTTAGTGAAACAAGCAACAGGAACTTAAAGCAAATAGACTCTATCCTTATTCAACGGATATCCTCATGTGGAATCTTCTAAAACACAGGAGGCTTAGGTAGCTTTACAACTTGGGAAATTAAATTTCTTCCAGGGTAATGGGAAAATTTTTCCAGTTTAATAGGAGAAATTCCAGCATTCCATGAGCTGTGAAGCTACAGTGGAGCAATGGAAGAGAAGGCACCTCTGTGAAGTCTCCTGCTGCCTGCCTTTTCATGTTATTGTTGGCACTGCAGCAGCACTGTGCTGCATGGGGGATGTGGACACCTACATCCCATCACAGTGTATTCTCTCTCAGGAATATCCTGACCTAAGCAGAGGAAGTAATTTCACTGGCAGTCTGAAATTTCCCCAGTGACACAACTTGATTATGTCTCTGGCTTACGTTTGCATTCCAGAATGAGGAATGTGTCTTCTAAAGGACTCATGGGTGGTTTGTAGAAGCCAAAGCTATTTTGGTCTCTCCATTCCTCCTCCTTCTTAGCAGGTACTGAGGCTGGAGAAAGTAGGGACTACTATTTCAAAGTCAGCTTGTATTAGACATTAAAAAAAAAGAAAGAAAGAAAGAAAGAAAGAAAGAATGAGAACAGAAAAAAAAAAGAAATAAGATGTGGGAGACCCCCAACCAGCCAGCCAGGGCTGGTATAAAACAGTGTAGCTGTGTTGCACACAGTAAAATGGGGGATGTTACGCTGATTTACACTAGCTGAGAACCTGGCATCCATCTCGTTCATGAAAGAAAATGTACGATGGAATTAAAAACCACCAAACTAGTTCTTTATTATATCAGTTTGGTGCTTAATGCCACTCCTACGGAGCAGAAAATGACAGTTCCATTTTAACACTTTATGGCTTTTTCAAGGAAAAAAATATAGAAAATATTCAGCCAAAACCCAAACAAAGCAGCTGAATTGCAGGATTTTAGTATCTTAGTGATGCATTGCTGGAAAACAATTTTCTGTTTACTGGTCGTAGAAAATTAATCATATGTTTGACGATTTGCATCCTGCTGTTGTTGTCTTAATTTTTTGGCTCCATATTATTTAATTTCAGTAAGTGTCATTTCTAAAGGTAACAGAATGAACTGAGGGCCTCCCACCTATGTATCCAGGTCTTTTATCGGTGTTTTTCAGTAACTGTTTGGTAGTCTTCTACAAGCCTTTTCAATTTACCTGCTAACTATTGTCAGTTCCCTCTTCAGTCATGGAGGCATGTATATATGCATGTGCATGTATATACATATATATATACATGTATAAGAAATACTTTGGCACTGGTTAAGGATGAGACCAGTAGGTTTTTTTTTTTCAGAGAAGATATTCTAACCTTCCATGTAGTTTAATAGAGAGCGTTTTCATCTGTGGAAGATGGAAGCGATGGGAAGGCAAGAGTTTTCTTTAAATATCTAGAGTTTAGTGGAGGAGCTCCAGTTCTCTCTAGTAGCTTCTGTAGAGTGATTCAAAACCTCTTAAAAGATTATTTTATTCTTCTGAGGCCATAGGGATTTTCTGTGGGGGGCTGAGCATGGCTACCTGGTGATTCTTTCAGCTGCTTCCAAAATTTGGTATGACTAAAAAAGCCCTTTGAATTTCCAGAAGCCCGTACAGATGCAGTTGCCGTTCCTTGCAGCTTGTCTGGCTTTGCTTCTGCCCTAGATTCCAGATAATCTGGACAGCTATCATGATTTTCACCCCTAATTATCAGAAAGCCAGTTAGGTCCTTTCCTAATCTGTTTTATGCATTTATATATTGTTGTCATACTGAGTGGTTCACCAACTTTCATGCAGTGGAATGAGTTAGAGAAATGCTATTATCTCCTACTGTATAAGTGAGGAACCAAGGTAATGAGAAGTAAAAGACTTTTAAAAATTTGTCCAGATAGTTTCACCAAGATCATACAGGATGTTGAGACAATGTTGAATGCAGGACATTGAGATCAGTCCCTAAGATTTCTAATGGCAATGGCAGTAGCAAAGACAGATAATAAAATGTGTTCCATATATCATGGGGAATCCTGAACTCGGTGTCAGTGGAGCACTGACTGGAATAGGAAAGACCCAAATGTGTGTGCCAGTGTTTTCCAGTGCCTTGTGATTGACTCTGTTGTGAAAACAAAATTCTGCATGTGGCGGTGTAATGCTCTGCTTTATCACATGTCAGGCAGATGGAACAGGATGTTTTTTAAACTGTATTTTTCATCAGAATTAGGGTCATAACTTATCTGAAGTTGGAAAGCAGTTGGGAGGAGTTGGGGACACGTGGAGAACATGTCCTGCTCTTGTACTCATGGTTTCCTCTCTTTTCTTTTTCAGTGAGTATGTTTTTGAACACATTAACCCCCAAGTTCTATGTTGCCCTGACAGGCACTTCCTCATTAATCTCGGGACTTATTTTGGTAAGTACTAGATATATTAATATCACTTTACAAATTTATTTTGTTATCCAGAATGAGATTTCAGGCTTTATCCAGATTAATAGGTGTCTTTTTTTTTCCTTGAACTTACATTTCTGCAGTACATAAAGTTTGTATTTATTTATTGTTCTTCTTTTTCTCTGGGAATTAAAAAAAAAGAGAGAAGATGTTTCAGTGCTATGTGTCTTTGAAGGAAAAAATCTTGAAGGACAATACACCCCACTAACAACCCTACAGTAATTTATAAAGTGTTTGCATGTTAAGTGTTTCCATCAGCAAGTACTACAGAAATAAAAAGGCCAGTAAAAAGAAGAGGGGGAGAGGTACCAACTATCTGAGCTTAGCATGGTCCTTTTAGAAAGTTATGGCACGACTTATTAGAGAAACAGCGAGTAGAATATTAGCAATGAACCCAGTTCTGGTGCCAAGATTCCAAGGGATAATTCTTTCAGATCTTCACTTTTAAAAACTTACTTAATACATATTAAGCCTAGTTTCTTAAAGGTCTGAAGAGTATTTTTAAACCATTAAACCCCCCCCTTCTTTCCATATGTAATCCCTGAGGGCTTCGTTGTGCAAATTGATGCAGTGGAGTGAATCATAATACCATCACAGTGCAGGAGTCCAAAGCAGAGCATTTGCTCTGGATTTTATTCAGTGTCTTCTTAGAAACAAATGGAGGTAAAAAAATCTAAGGATCTGTAAAGTGTACTTAGGGTATTATGCTTATACTGGGCTCTTCTGTTTCCTCACTGCTGAGAGCTGGCTTTCTACTTACACAAATGAATAAATAGACTAGACTAGACTAGACTAGACTAGACTAGAACAATTTCAGTTGGAAGGGACCTACAACGATCCCCTAGTCCTACTGCCTGACCACGTCAGGGCTGACCAAGTTGAAGCATGTTATAAGGGCATTATCCAAACGCCTCTTAAACACTGCCAGGCTTGGGGCATCGACCACCTCTCTAGGAACCTGTTCCAGTGTTTGACCACCCTCTTTGTAACGAAATGCTTTCTAATGTTCAGTCTAAACCTCCCCTGGTGCAGCTTTGAACCATTCCCATGTGTCCTATCACTGGATCCCAGGGAGAAGAGATCAGCACCTCCCTCTCCTCTTCCCCTCCTCAGGGGAAGGCTATCTTTGTTTTAGTCTTGTTTGTTCAATCAGTCTTAGGTCCTTTATCTAAGAACAAGTTGTACGCTTTTAGAACCTGCTGGATACAAGCTGCAGACCCTCCCTCACTGTAGCAAACTAGGCATATCATTGGGAGACCAATGACACCAATTTTAGGAGTGTAGTTACCATACACTCCTACATACCTAGTGGTAAGTGGAAAGAGGCAGACTTGGCTTGGGGCTGGTTCACATCACCTCGAATCTACTGATGTCAGAGAAACCTGAAAGCATCCAGGAGCCTAACTAAACTGTATCAGTTTGGTGAGGGAAATCTGCACCTCTTACTTTCACGTTGGCTATAGCTGATGCAGACAAAGAAATGGCATCCTTGGCTCCTGAATGCCTGTGAGACTCTCATCACTTAAATGATTTCAGGTATAAAGCATCAGGTGCACTGCTGCTGTGCCTTGCTCTGGGGTTTCCTTGTAGCAGAAGGCAATTATTTAATCTCTATACCTTGGGCATTCATCATCCCTGCATGGTTTGAGCCCCAAAGCACAGGACAGAGCTCCGGAGACATCAGCAGATTTTTCAGAGCATGAACAGGAGCCAGATCTGTAAGACTTGGATTCAGTTCAGCACAACTCACTCAGATGCATGGGAGGAAAATATTGAATGCTACGTTCAGTACTCTCACTCAGAAAGAAGAAACCTTCAAAAGGCCAGGCCCCACCACCAAGATGAGAAGAAATGAGAGAAGTAGTAACATGGGTTCCACAGGCACAATTCTACTTCTGTATTTGTTGTTGGAGAGTAAAGACAGCGAGAGGGAGGAGGTGGCAAGAAAAAGACAGTTTGTACCCTATGGAGAAGTGCCTTACAGAATCAAACAGGAACAAAAACCCTAAAGAGAAACTAAATTACCTGTAACTAAATTCTGTGTATAGCATGACTGCAAATGTAGGTACATTTTGTACTGTAGTCATGAAGGCAATTTCTGAGGAATGAGCTCAGTAGGAGACTTGTGAGCAAGAAATTTCTAAATGCTGTGCTTTGATGGAAAGTACAAGAAGGAAGTGGCAAGGAATATCCAGGACCGTGATATGAAGAAGGGGGAAAAGGGCACTGATAGAAGCCTTCCAAGAAGAGATTAGATGAGTGAGCCTTAACTGAAGAAATTCACTAAATGCTGTATGACAAAGTCCATTATGAACAAGTTGAAGGAACTGTGAGGTGATGGAGGTGTAGACGCAGACTGAAAGAAGAGTGAAAGCTTTTTTTGTGGACCTTCACTACTGCTATCAGTTGTTGTCTGCTGGTCATATGCCACCATCCTAAATGTGCAAAAGCTAATATAGGCCAGGCAGGCAACAGCCAGAAACCCTAAATTGTAGGGACCGGTGTCTGTGTTGAGAGGAACACGTGGTCTGTAAACTGAATGATGGAAAGGAAATCAGCAGACATGGTCATGGAAAGAAGAAACTGCAAGTTGAACAGACCGTGTATCAGGAAAGACAGCTGAGTAAGTTCTAGTGAGGTAGTGCTAGCCCAGTCACTAGCCCAATTTTGCCTCAGATTAATTATATCTTAATAATCTTGCTGTTTACCAATGGCCCTGTAACATGCTGAATTGCCTGCATTACCACCCACTCATCTGTCATACTACACAGCATCTGCAGTTCTAAAGGATTCTTAATCCTGCTATTGGTATTAAGTGAAACTCTTGTATAAATAAACGTTCTCTTGTCAAATCTACATGACTGGGGTATTTTTCACACTAGATGTACTAATATTCCTTGGAATTTTCCACCATATGGCCTGGCAGATTTCTTTCCATTATCAGTTGGCTGCAATTCCTAATCAGAAGGAGAAATCACAGCACTACAGGTTATGAAATGATGGAAAATTCCATCATTTCAGAAATGTGGTAACCAATGGGAAAGTGAATGCTTTTCCTATTTCATGTTTGAGCCATGAAACAATGACTCTGCAGAGTTCAGCTTTGGGCAATTGCATGCTACGTGACTCCTTTGCAAAACACTACTTTCCTGTTTTATTTTGTGTCTTACTTGTTTTCATTCTTTAGGTAAAATTCTGGCCTTGCTGTAGGCAATGTGACTTAAATGAAGCAAGGATTTCAGACCTTTTTTCTTTCCTGGATGGCTCAGACGCATACAGAAAAGACTTTTCTATCTCAAGCATTCTCCTTAATAATTACTTGACTACAGCACACAGTTAAAAATGAACAATTTATGTTCAATTAATCCCTGCACTATTTTAGGCATCAAAAATAGGAAACAAATTAAGTCCCAAGCTGCATTAGAAATACTGTATTGGAAACTTGGTTCCACCACAGTTACTTTTAATCCATTAAAAAAACAAGGGTTCTGTCTCACAGAATACAATGAGCTGTATTGTATTCAGTGTCTGAGAGGCTAAGGTTTTCCACAGGTAGGGTAATAAAGCTGTCATGAAGCATAACTGATGTCCAGTAAATGCTGTGAACTGGAACTATGTAAATGCCACTGAGATTTCTAAATAAGGCCACGTGTTTAACATACAGTTATTACCAGAGTGAAAGTTGTTTAGCAAATGCAGGTGGCATTTGCACTGCAAACGGATGGAGTCTCACTTCTAACAAAGCACAGGCAGAAGTGAACCCCAGTCTTGAATCACCACCAAGAATGCCTTGTTATTCTGCTTCAGAGCTTGGGACAAAACAAGAGTTTTCTGCTACACAATGAGAAACATTCTGCAATGAACAAAATAGCAGGTCTTTCAGAGATAAGAATTAGAAAGCCAGTCTACAGAGGTAGAGCTTGAGTGGTGAGTCTGCACACTGGGTAGTGCTGAGCAGGTGGGCTGTCTGCTACTACCCGAGTATGTGTATAGGATGAGAGTCCCAGCCTTTCATAGCCAATGGTGCTAGTACAGGAAGTCTGAGAGAGGGCTTGAATCACTGTGCAGGGACTTGTCTTATTTTCTGTACCATATTAATTGTTCTTCGGCTTGTTTTGTTACCTTTGTGTAGTCTGCTGCAGAGGGGCAGAAAGGTGACTGAGTTCTGGGTGTTGCCACAGACTCCGGGAAGGTCTGACAATTGTGCAGAGGCAATCTTTGGTGGCTGAAAAGCGATACGTGGTCATTGTTCAAAGTTTCTGCTTCTGCTCAGTGGAGGCTGACAGGTCAGGGAGGGCAGAATCCTCATAGGGAGCTCCTAAGAAACTGGAAACACTTGGAAGGGAGCAGATGAGAGAGGAAGGGTCTGTAGGAAGGCAGTCTACAAGCCAGTCCACAGACAAAAGAAAGGTATCATAAGTAGCTGGGGCCTACCCAGTGTTGAAAGAAGTACTATACTTAGTCCAGGCAATATATTATTTTCTTCTCCATTGCTGTATTTCCAGACATAGATGAAATGTAAGTAAACAGCTATTTATTTTGAATAAGCTGCTTGTTAGCAGTGCATCTATCTTCTCATGCTGACTCCTTGAGATAAGACAAGTGGGGTTTCGGTAACCAGGAGCAGAGTCTAAGAGAATGCTAAACGGGGTTATTTTAACCAGAAGGAATGGGGCTGCATAGCCTTCAAGATGGATACACTGAGAGCGTGGTCAGAGGCGTACTGTTTCCTACACCCAAGCTGGGCAGGACTGGAAGATCTGTTTGAGTCACTGGCTACCCCTAACAGTTAAATAAAACAGACCAGGGGCTTGCTTTGTTGAAGGCAAGTGGCATTGCGTAGTCACATCCTCCGAAAATGGGATGATCTTTTCCGTACTGTCTACTGGGAACAGCCCAGGGCTGTGATATCCCCAGAACATATCCAGTCATTGCCTGGGAGAGTAGGCACAGGCCAGGCAGCCTGCTAGCAAACAAACAGCATGGATGACGGAGGCAGCCAAACCTGCGTGGTGGTCCTGTTTTATTTAGCAAATAGGTTTAACCATTGAATCAAGTTCTGCTATCACTATTCTGTTCCTCAAGAAAGTAAGTTTCATTTAAATTAATTAAATTGGTTATTACCACCCCTCATAATAGAGGAGTACTCCCAATCTTACTCCTCTGAGACTTGGAAGCTTCATTACAAGGCTGAATGAGAACTCTGAGCTGTGGAAGTCGCCAGCAAACAAAATCCTGTACTGCTTCTCTTGAAGACTCAATACACATACAGTAGGAGAGGACTAGAGAGAGTATTCTCTGTAAGAGAGGATGCCTGTCTCGAATGTGATAAACAGGAAAGCATAATTCAAATCACTGGTAGACATCACTACTCAGTCCAGTGAGATTCACCATCAAAACCATCCCTTGTGAACTGCTGCATTTACGATGGAATATCTCTTCTGAAAAACCAGGTGGGAAGGTCAGATATCCAAGTAATGCAGAATAGATTTCTTGCTACACAGAGAAGTAAGATGATCCGGGATTTTCTGTATGTGAGAGCAGAGATAAGAAAGAGGATGTCTGTAATGTTTTTATTGCACAGGGGAAGAGAAGTACCTGCACAGAGAAGCAAAAGCAAAAATAGTCCAAAGCAAGTATCTGAAATGCATCAAGAAGACTTACGAGCAATTAACCAGCTCTTACTTAACCCAACTATATTTGTCACCTAAAAATTGTTTTTTCATAGCCATGCATTTCGAGAAATCATCAATAAGGGTTTTCCAAAATCAAATACTCTTACATTAAGCATTATCCATACCAGATTAAAAAATCAAATTTCTAAATTTGGATTTCTAAACACACAAAGCTGGAATGTTCGGAATGGGGCTTTAACTTGGCCTTTGTGAACATAATGTTTCAAAGATCCCTTGAGGGTTTGGAGGTGTCTGACCCTGTTCCAATTTGAAAGCACAGGCACCAACCAGAAGGAACCTAGAGAAGCTTGCTGCTGCTGTGAAGAGGATGAGGTCTGTGAAGATGAGCTCCCCTCCCACCGTATGCATATGAGAGAAATGAGGGGGCCCTTTCTTTCAGTAGTGGTGCAGAAATGATCTTTTGCATTAATTCCCTCTCTGATCCAGATCTCTTTCAAAGGGAAATTAATCCTTATAGTCAGTTATTATTCTGTCAGATGATCTCTCACCTGCTGAACTGTCAAAAGCTTGTTGACTTCACATTGCTTTCAAAGTGGCTGGTGCAGTTAGAAATAAAATTTGATTTGTAGAAATCAGGTTTCAAAACAGCTGACACTGAGAAAGGTGCAAAAATTCTGTGGATTTACTGTTTTGACTTCAGTACCGGATTACAGATTATTATTCTCATACACCCTGAACAAATCACTCCAAGCAAAGGCTTATTATGATGATGATATATGGCTTTAATTTCTAAGAGACTATATGCACTGAGATCTGGCTGATGTTTCCTGGCACTGGATTCACTCAACATTGCAAAGTTTTTTCAAAGCTGCCTTAAACAATTTATGAGCTTTAATGCCGTTTTTAAAGGTAATTAATGTATTTGTAAGTCTAGGGAGGCAGATTTATAGCAAGTTCCTGTCACTCAGCTGAACCGTAGTAGTGACCACATATGTATGTATGTACATTCTTTCTGCTTGTACTCTCAGTTTCATTGAAATTCAGTGTGACAGTTTTCCAGCTGGTGTACATTTGTGCAGGGCAAGTGGGCTCACGCGTGCTATTGTGCTGCTCACTCTCTCTCTCTGGGCTTACTGACTTTTTATCTAAAAGCTGATGATGATCAAAATCATGAGCAGAAATTTATTAGCACATTTTGAAAAATGTGGTTTCTTTTTCTCTTAAAGAAAATACGAAGCTTGTTAGATAGAGTGTATAACTGCTAAGGGTTTTGAGCAGCCAGTCTGGGAGTTGTACTTCAGTCCTTGGCTTATGTGACAGTGGTACTTTTGCCGAGTGTCCCTTGCCTCAGTGCGAGACTATAATCTCTGATTCCCAACAACCCAACAACCACTCCCTCTGAGACCTTGGGCAGGTAGAACTGTGGCTTGTGTGCCTTGATTTGTTCAAGCTTCAAGCTTCCAAAGATAAAACAGGGACAGATGCTCACCACAGACCTGTGACTGTGTCTTACGGCACAGCCTTTCTCTCATGGTCAGCCACATGCTGCCTGCTTAGATTATGATGCTCTCTTAGATCATAAGATTTAAATTCTAAACCCTTTAGAAAGTCTTGCATCCCTAAGAGCATGAGAACAGCTAAAACTAAAGCTGGCTCACCTGTGCCAGCTCCATATCCACCATCTCCAGCATTTGAGGCAGTGGTGTGTGCCAGGGGAAGCCCAGCAGTGCGGAGCAAGTGTTCAGTGATACTTGCTCAGCATTCTGTCCCTGGCTCCCAGGGTTCCCACCTGGGTGCTGCTGCGATTGCGTGCCGACGAAACAAGTACAGTGACAAATGCACTGTGGAGTCTGTGTAAGGAGGAACTGTCCAGGCTCTGTGGGTTTTTGGTGATCTGCCTGGGACATAGGGTTTGCAAAGATCTGGGTGTGTTTATGTTCTGGTTTCTCTGTGACCGTCTGTTTATCTTCCCAAGTGTTTTTGACCCTTATGTGTTCACAAAGCCCTTCTATCTCCTCATCGGACTGCTCCGTTCTTCCTTGTTGATGTCTCCTAGAAGAGCCATTAGATTGTTTTGGGGACTGAGTAATCTCCGGGCCTGCCACGCACTTTTGTGTGATTTTGTCTCAAGTGGCCACCAGCTACACTCCCACCCCGTTCCAGTGCAGCGAGGATCAGCTTCCTCCATATGAATGCTCTAGATGCTTTAACCACACAGCTGAATTTAGGGGAAGCCCCAGTGCAGAATGCATTGGAGTATCCTTTGGAAAGGAACATTTTCTTACTGTGCTGGAAGGTTTATCTTCTGTTTTTCCCCTATGGAATGATTTTAAGGGTGATGGGGGGAAAGCATGTCTTGTCTACAGACAATCCCACAGAGAGTGAAGTCAGTTCCGTTATATAAAGAGCTCAAGAGAACTTAAAAACAAAAAAATACTGTGTGAGGAAGAGTGTGGAGTCTAGCCTGGACTGCTCTGTGGCAGGTAGGCTCCTGAGGCCTTCCAGAGCCTGCTGGCTCCTGGCCGGCCCACCAGAACCTGCTCGACAGCGCGCTGATGGTGCCAAAGGTGTGAACTCAGTCCTTTCACCTGTTGCTGATCGTCCCTAGCTATAGTGAGAAGGAATAATTTTTTTTTTTTTTTGGGTAGAGATTTTGTAAAAGCCTTCAGCACTGGCATAAGACATGGAGATACCAAGTAATACACAAAGGACGAAGATCGTTCGTTCACAATGCCTACTGCAACTGATATTACAAAATACTGCCAAAATTTTTAAAACCCCCTTGATTTGCTTTTGTTTCAGTTGGTATGTAGACATTTGGGTGATGATTCAAGTGCAAGTGCAAAATACACTCATTTTACATACTCATTATAAGTGTGTGTGCCTTTACAACTTTTACGGTCAAAACCTTTTTCCTATTTATATGAAATAGTCTTCATTCCAGGTTTATGTGGTTTCCTGAAATATGTGTATTCTTACCCAAGAATATAACTCCTGGGTGAAAATACCACAAGTATATATTTATGTATATAAATTCAATTATAAGGGGTTGTTTTAGGCTGTGGAATGATTTTCCAAGTAGAGCTAATTTTTTTTTTCTGATTTGCTAGCTGAACCGAAAGTCTGAAAATAAAATGAATTCAGAATCAGCCCAAGTTAGCCAAACAAAACAAAACACAGTTCAGTTGGGGAAAAAAATCCTGAAAGGGATAGGATTCAGCTTCCTGGAGTTTGTTTGGTATTTTTAGCATTTTTTAAAATTAGGCTCAGTAAATTCCTTTGGAAGTATTACTGGGAAAACAAGCAAACCTGCTTTTCCTCGCTTTCCCTTGGCCGCAGAGGGAGCTGGGGAAGGATGAGGCGAGAGTATATTCCTGACTGCGGCAACCCATTTACGTGGCTGATGGCAGACAGGACGGAGCTGAGCTTCCAGAAGTCAATTTAAAGGAACACTCCTAACAATTTTAAGAAAATTCAAAAGAAATAATTTGACATAAGGTTCTTTGGATTAAGAAAAAAACCCCAACCAAACAAAACACCAGATTTTTTTGCTGACAAGATCGAGATTCTTTTACCTCCTGTAAACAAGTTTTTTTAAAGTGATTGGCCGGATTCAGCATGAGCTTGGATCAAATTTGAAGTCTTAATGCGCTGCAGGGAGGGTGGGGGAAAGGGAAAGGGAAGGGGAATGGGAAGGGGAATGGGAAGGGGAATGGGAAGGGGAAAGGGAAGGGGAAAGGGAAGGGGAAAGGGAAGGGGAAAGGGAAGGGGAAAGGGAAGGGGAAAGGGAAGGGGAAAGAAGGGAAAGGAAGGACGGGGAAGGCGCTGGCAGGTGCCTCCCCGAGGGTGCGAGGGGAGGGAGGCGCGGAGCCGGGGGAGGCCGACGCCTGCCCGCCTGCGCCTCATCCCTTTTACGGTTCCGGCGCGAAGCTGAGGGGAGGGGGTGGCGGGGCGGCGGGGGGAGCCTTTAGCGGCGGGGCGGGGCGGGGCGGGGCGGGGCGGGGCGGTGAGGCGTCCTGAGGCGTCAGGCGGTGTCTCCCCGTGTCTTGCAGATCTTCGAGTGGTGGTACTTCCGCAAGTACGGGACGTCCTTCATCGAGCAGGTCTCGGTGAGCCACTTGCGCCCTCTGCTGGGCGGGGTGGACAACAGCGCGCCCAGCGCCGCCAGCGCCGCCAACGGGGACGCCGACTCCAGCCGGCAGAGCGTCTCAGGTGAGGGCGGCGGGCGCACGCCCTGCCGCCGGCGGGAGCCGCCGCCGCCGCCCCCTCGGCTCTCCAGGCGTGTGGAGCTGAAGCTTTGCTTCCTCAGGGGTCAGGCAGCGCGGGGGAGAACGTCCTTGGTACGCCCGAGGAGGGACGTAGCGGGCGGGCGGTGAGCCGTGGAAGCGGGAGCGGGACGCAGCTGCTGGTGGTGGCAGAGCCTCGGCTGCCTGCGGCACCGCGGTGGGCAGCCAGCCCTCCCGCCCAGCAGCACCCACATTTACCTCACCCAGGGGTGCTGCGCACGCCTTTTGCCCAGGCCTGTCGTGGCAGCAGAAGCTGGGTGTGCCTCAGGTGGCTTGCCATAAGCCCACGGTGCCAACATAGAATCACAGAATCATTAAGGTTGGAAAAGGCCTCTAGGATCATCAAGTCCAACCGCCAACCCAACACCACCACACCTCCTAAACCATGTCCCAAAGTGCCATGTCTACACCGTTTTTGAACACCTCCAGGGATGGTGACTCCACCACTTCCCTGAGCAGACTGTTCCAGTGCTTGAGAACCCTTTTGGTGAAGGAATTTTTCCTAATATCCAACCTAAACCTCCCCTGATGCAGCTTGGGGCCATTTCCTCTCATCCTATCGCTGGTTACTTGGGAGAAGAGACCAACACCCACCTCGCTACAACCTCCTTTCGGGTAGTTGTAAAGAGCCATAAGGTCTCCCCTCAGCTTCCTCTTCTCCAGACTAAACAACCCCAGCTCCCTCAGCTGCTCTTTATAAGACTTGTTCTCTAGACTCTTCACCAGCTTCATTGCCCTTCTCAAACATCATCTCAGGCTGAGCTGTGAGACCAGATAAGGCTTCCTTTAAGCTTGGGGTTTCTTTGGTCAAATAAAAGGCAGAGCTGCTTCGTTAATGGCTCTGGTTAATGATGTCTTTCCAAATGCATGCCGTGCCTATTGCCCAGGCTATGTTGCCACTGCATCTATTTCCCCCTTGTTGTTGTAGCCCTGATAAATTCCACGTGCTCTTTCTGCAATATTGTTTCTAAAGGCAGGTGGTATTTTTATTTGAATTCTTTTGAATAATAATGACACCGTAAATAAAAAAAAATCTGAAAAAGACATCAGGAATGCCCATCTGCTTTTGCATCGCTTTATTTTGTAGATAATGTAGGTCGTATGTAAACAACGTTTGGATTTCACATTTAGTGAATGGAAGCACAGTGGCTTTTAATAGCTGAAGGGCTTGTTCTGTTCCTGACTCTGCTACCTATTTAACTGGTGACTTTGGGCAAGTCATAACACAGTCAGGTTTTAAAAAGAGGCCTCCAGTTTAGGGGGCCTGATTTCAGGCATTTGGTGCTCGATTTTCATCGGCTTCCAGGCATTCACAGCTCCTATGAGCTTCAGTGCAAGGAGTGGGTGTCGCAAATCATGCAGAAGGTGTATGACTTTAAGCCATTCAAATCTTTAAAGTTGACCTTGACATTCTGGGGCTTCTTTTCTAATGCATATGATTATTCTGAATGAACATATGACTGAGGAGGTGTTTTGAGAGCCTTACATGAACGGTATAAATGTATAGGTTGCAATTTTTGTTATGCAATTATATATTACTATAATGAATCCACATTTATTTGCTCTGGTGAAGAAGACAGTGTTAATCAGAAGAAATCAGCTCTTACGTCATGGAGGGGAAGATATCAGTTTTGAACCGAGGCAGCTTAAGTTCTGTTGCAGCTCTGCTGCAGAACTGTCCCTGCAGGTCACTTCGTTTAGTCACAGGGTTTGGGATTCTGCTGAGGCACTCTGAGCCAGGAGCCCTGGGATGGTTCCGCCGAGAGACGGGCCGGTCTGCCTAAAATGAATCAGCCCCCCAAGCACTCATCTTTGCAGACTGAAGGGGAGTCCCAGGGGAACTTGTCTCACTGCTTGGGTGACTCAGCTTCCTGGGGGAGATGAACTGAAAAATTAGCCCATGAGTGGTGAAGATGCTGAAATACTGTCACTTCTGGCTTGAGTCAGAGGTACTCACTGTTAAAGAAAGTCAGGGCAGGACCGTCTCAGTTTGTGTTCCTCATAAGTAAAATGAAGCTTACCAGTTACAGCCCTATCTTGGCATGCAGGCCATAATCTTAATATTAGAAATTAATTGAGCTTTCATTATGGATGTGCCCCTAGGATCAATTACAGTTTCATTAAATTTCTTTGCGAGCTTTTAAAATATATCAGAATTAACAAGTGAGGAAAAGTGAATGAAAAAAACACCCAAATTCAGTTATGGAGGAAACATTATTGTTTAGCAGCTGAGGTGCCGATGTCTGTATCTGACAAATTTTATCTCTTCTCTTCAGTGTTTGTGGAAACAAGCAAACAAAAATGAGCTTTGAACTCACAAGTTAAATAAAATAGGTGGCCTCAAAAAACCTTGCTCTATACTGAGTATTTCTACGTAGGGAAGCCTCCATATAGCACAGCAAATTCAGCTGTTGCCATTCCCATCTGAGGCGAGGCTGTGAATAGCAGCACTGCATGGTGCAGGATATTAGATTTGGGTGAACTGGCAGAAAGCATGGGATGGCTTGGAAACACCTGTGTGCACTCATCAGTGCGCTCAGTCACACTTCAGCAGCTCTGAAATAACTCCCATCGTTTTAAAGCAGAAGGCACAGTACTTTGACTAATGAGGTTCAGCCAAGCATCTTGACTTTTCTGATATAAAGAAATAGTCAAGGAGTGTGTTTGCTTTCAGTGCATTGGCACTCAGGTCTATGAGATGGGATTCCCATGGTGTTTCTGGATAATGTGTCTGTATGGCTAGCCTGTGCCTTCAGAAACATATTGGTGCTGAAAACCTGATTTTTGAATGAGGAGATGAAAGATTCATCTTCAATAAATCCTAATTGCTTATATAAAATAAGGACATAGTTATGTTATTAGTTTGTAATGTAACAGAAAAGGCAACCTTTTCCGTTTACCACACATCAGCACTGGGATATTTCTTCCACTGTCCAACAAGGTTAGGATGAGTTTTTTACTTGGCTCACCATGTTTTCCTGCGTAGGTGTTGACTATGGTAGAATATTGCAGTAGGGATCTTTTCCTTAAGAAAAGTCAGAATGGTTATTGTATTGAGACATCGGTACCAGCAGATACCTTCTTTGTCTCGGTCTTTACTGCTAAGGCTGGCCCTCAGGCATCTCAGCCCCCAGAGAAGAGAGGACAAACTGGGACAAAGGAAGACTTACCATCAGTTGAGAAAGACTGGGTCAGAGATCACCTATGCAAACTGGTTCCTTGCAAATCCGTCGGCCCCGATGGGATGCACCTGCGAGTGCTGAGGGAGCTGGCGGATGTTCTTGCTGAACCACTCTCCATCATCTTTGAAAGGTCGTGGAGGACAGGAGAGGTGCCCAAGGACTGGAGGACAGCAAATGTCACTCCAATCTTCAAAAAGGGCAAGAAGGAGGACCTGGGAAACTATAGGCCAGTCAGCCTCACCTCCAGCCCTGTAAAGGTGATGGAGCAGTTCATCCTGGAGGTCATTTCTAGGATGTAGAGGAATTTCTAGATTTCTAGGCATGTAGAGGAAAAGATTATCAGAAGTAGTCAACATGGATTCACAAAGGAAGATCATGCTTGACCAACCTGATAGCCTTCTACGATGGCGTGACTGGCTGGGTCAACAAAGGGAGAGCAGTGGATGTTGTCTATCTAGACTTCAGTAGGGCATTTGATGCTGTCTCCCATAGCATCCTCACAGGCAACCTAACGAAGTGTGGGCTGGGTGAGTGGACAGTGAGGTGGACAGAGAACAGGCTCAGCAACAGAACTCAGGGGGTCGTGATCAATGGGGCAGAGTCTGGATGGAGGCCTGTCACTAGTGATGTTCCCCAGGGGTCTGTGCTGGGTCCAGTCCTGTTGAACATATTTATCAATGACTGGGATGATGGGACAGAGTGTAACCTCAGTAAGTTTGCTGATGACACCAAGCTGGAAGGAGTGGCTGATACACCAGAAGGCTGTGCTGCCATCCAACGAGACCTGGACAGGCTGGAGAGCTGGGCTGAGGGGAACCTCATGAAATTCAACAAGAGCAAGTGCAAGGTCCTGCAGCTGGGGAGGAACACCCCATGCACCAGTACAGGCTGGGGGTTCATCTACTGGAAAGCAGCTCTGTTGAGAAGGACCTGGGAGTGCTGGTGGACAGCAATGTAACCCTGAGCCAGCACTGTGCCCTTGTGGCCAAGAAGGCCAATGGTATCCTGGGATGCATTAAAAGGAGTGTGGCCAGCAGATTGAGAGAGGTTATCCTCCCCCTCTACTCTGCCCTGGTGAGACCACATTTGGAGTGCTGTGTCCAGTTTTGGGGCCCCCCAGTTTAAGAAGGATGAGGAACTGCTTGAGCAAGTCCAGTGGAGAGTTACCAAGATGATCAGGGGACTGGAGCATCTCCCTTATGAGGAAAGGCTGAGAGACCTGGGTTTGTTCAGCCTGGAGAAGAGAAGACTGAGGGGGGATTTCATCACTACCTATAAATATCTAAAGGGTGGGTGTCAGGATGATGGGACTGGGCTCTTTTCAGTAGTGCCCAATGACAGGACAAGGGGCAATGGGCACAAGTTGGAACACAGGAAGTTCCACCTCAATATGAGAGAAAACTTCTTTCCTGTGAGGGTGCCAGCGCAGTGGAACAGGCTGCCCAGGGAGGTTGTGGAGTCTCCTTCCCTGGGGACATTCAAAACCCGCCTGGACACGTTCCTGTGCCCCCTGCTCTGGGTGTGCCTGCCTAAGCAGGGGGGTTGGACGAGATGATCTCCAGAGGTCCCTTCCAACCCCTACCATTCTGTGATTCTGTGATACCAAGACAAAAGCAGTAAAGAGCATATCATGCTTAACTAGCCAGACAGATGCCAAACAGGACAGGAGATGGTGATAAAATACCTTCTTTACCTCCCCTTTTTGTTCCCCGATTCCCCCTTTCCCTGCTACAGTGCTGAAGTACTGCATACTTCGGATAAAATATAACCACTTAAATTTAAATAAGGTGAGCAAAAAAGTGGTATCACTGTGAATAAATAGTTGTTGCCAAATCACGTGGGTTGCAAATGGAGTAAGCCAAGCCATTGAGTTGTACCTCTGGAACTGAGAAGGCTGATGCTTATTTAATATTTGCTATGGCTTGAAAGTCATATTATGTAAAGACTGTCAGATTGAAGCTTGGCAAACAGCTGTTACCCTCTGGCTGCACAACGGAACGCTGAATGTCGATCGAGCACTTCTGCTGAGTAAACTAGTGGAGCTTTCTAATATTACCTACCTGCTGGAAGGATGCAGGTGTATAATCAATGCCCTCTTCCCAAACATCTTGCCCTTCCCATGTCTCTCTTTCATGTGCACGTTAGGTGATGTAGGCACCAAGCTGAGGGCCCACCTCCTTCACCACTTGACTAGTTTTTGTGAGGCTGCAGGTGTCATTATGTTATTGCAAATAGTGCATGTAAAATGCTTTCTCCTGTCCCACGGATGTAGGTGCGTGGGAGAAGAGACAGGCTTGACTTGCTGTTCTGTATGTCTGTCTCTTTCTTTAATGGAACAGGCATAAAGGGAACAGGCACATACTCACCAGTGTTGTATGAAGTAGGAGAGATACCCTGCTGAGTCAGTATCCCACAAGAAAACTGTTGCTGTTATCTCTTCCAAAACGATGTCACAGAATTTCATAGGGAAAAATATGCTGGTTGACTTTTGGTGGTGGAACGCAGCTGGTGAAATGCTGCAGGGCCAGTGCTTGAGGAGTTTTTGCAGAGCACCACGTGAGGGGTCATCCAGGAGCAGATTTGTGGTGCCTCAGTGAGTCTTTGTTGCAAATACTGGGTTTGAACCTGGTCTCACCTTCACTGGAGTAAATTGTCTTTGTTGAAAGGAAGAGAACAAATCAGTTACTGAGGGAAGGAAAGCCAGAATCAAGACCTCACCTTTTCAAAAGCTATAGAAATTGATTTTTGTGATTTTCTTTGAGTTCTGTTCTAAATTACATTTTTGTGGATTTTCTTATCTATTCCTACCTGTAGCATGAAGAATTTGCTTTTCCCCACCCCAAGAGAAATGTATGAAATGCTTTTAGTGTTCCCAAACCTTTGCAGTGCAATGAACTTTTCTCTGCCAATCAACTTCAGTATCCTTTGTCAACCCTGTGGGATGCTTATAACTTAAATAAGGTCAGCAGATGTTGCCATGGATTTTTTACTTCATGAGCTATGAAGGAATTAAATTTGGCAACTGTAGCTGAGATTCTCAGTGATTTACAGTATTAACTAGACAGTGAAGTTTTTCTGTAGAAATAACAAGTCCATAGGGACTGAGTTAATTGCTGTTTTTCAGTGCAATAACCCAGTGTGATCCCTCTTCAATTCTGCATTATGGTAAATGTGAGTCCTGGCACTAATCAGTACTGTCTTTTCATCTGGTGTTTGGAGCTCTGCTAGTGGTTATTTGTTTGGAATAATAGCATTTGTTGAGACTAATTTATAATGAAGTTATTATTTTAAAAGGGAAGAACAGTCTAATTACCTGCGTCTCTATGATCTTGATTTTTTTTCCATTCACACCTATAAAAACTAAAAGTTATTTGATAAGGCTCATTAGAAGATAACTGATGTTTCTGATAAACCTCAAGTACCATTGTAATTTGGGAGAGATTCATTGTTGTGTGTTTCTCTTTATGACAGAATGCAAAGTCTGGCGAAATCCTTTAAATCTGTTCAGAGGAGCTGAATATAATCGGTAAGTGCTATGATGTTACAGATTTAGGCACTGGGTTAAGGACCTTAATTGTACTTTTCCATTAATCTAACTCAGAGATGGAAAAACAAAACCAGCTGTGGACACATATGCTTATGCCATGTTTTTCTGTCATTTTCTAGATGTTTCTTAATGAAATGTTTCTTAATGAAAGGAATTCAGATTCATGCTCATGCACTTGTTATTTCTGCCATCTTTGGTGATCTTATGAAAAAACAGAAAACCTAAGTGTGGAGTACCTGGTACTGTTAATATAATAATTCTGTTCAAATCAGTTCCAGCAAACATCCTAATGAATTACATCTAGGTTTCATATAGTCTTAATATTTGAATATGTGTGTTACCAATTTCCAGTGTGTAGTTTCCAACATCCTCATTAGCTTAGGTTCAACTACGGTTACTCCATCACAGTACAGTGAAATGCAGTGTGTGTTGGTTAGGAGGTTGGCTGGGTGCACTTAGTAGGCTATGCCTATCTCTAACGTCTAGGATTCTTTTCTAGATTAATTTTGCCGAATGTGACCTCATTAACTGAAATGTCTCTTGGCATGTTTACAGGTATACGTGGGTAACAGGGAGAGAACCTTTGACTTACTACGATATGAATCTTTCGGCACAGGACCATCAAACATTCTTTACATGTGACACGGATCATTTACGGCCTGCAGACGCTAGTAAGAGACCTTGCGAACAACCGTTTTAGCTAATAGGTTAATGGTTGTTTTAAACCAATGCAAGAAGAATGCAGTCACACATCAGTTCTCTCGGGTTGATAAGGAAATGCAAAAGTTTGATTGTGCCTGGAAAGCTGTTGCTGTTGGGTTTGTAGTACTGTAGACCTGAACAAGTATCAATATAGGTATAAACTATTTAATTTCTGTCACTACTTTTGTTCTGCTTCCTTGCTGAAGTCATTCAAGGTACCATTTGCAGGTGTAAAGACTTGGTTTTTCGTGCTGTTTCTTGCAGTAGCTTCAAACATGTATAGCTTAATACGACTAGTATGTTGAGCTACATTATCCAGGTCCCATTTAGTCTGTGCTAACAGAAGAGAGAGAGCTTCTGTAAAACTTGAGTCCTGTGTTTCATTCCCTGATGTAGTTAGAATCTTTGTAAAGAATGGGAACAACACATTTGCAACTGAATTTGATGTAAGCAGCTTCAGTTTTATTAAGCCTTTACTGTTAAGTCCACGTGCAGACTTTGGTTCTGCTAAAAATGTACAACAATTATTTAGATCATCAGAATTTGCCTCTGAAAAGATAAATCTTCTTTGTCTTTTGGGAAAGGAGAGATACTGACAGTTGGGCACTCCATTCCGAGGCCGTAATTACAAAGGAGAACATACTGTGCTTTTTTGATACATGATAAGCATGAATCCTATTTTCTGAACTCAGTGGGCTAATTATAAGGTGGTCTGATTAGCCTGGATGTTGTTTCCATTTAACATTCACCTAAAGCAACAGCACAGTAAAGAACTAGAGTAAGAATTCCAACTATCCTTGATTCTTTTGTGCACTGTGGAATCTACTTTCCCGAGAGGAAAAAGCTGCTTATCGCCTCTGTATGTGACAGTGCAGATGGCACGATCTCTTAGCCAGATTTTCCCATGGAAAAAAGTTTAATTAAATGAAAGAATAAATCTGAGTATTTGGGACAAAAGCTCATGTTGATTATGTATCTTTTGAGTGATCGCTGAGCTCTTTGAAATGCTCTGGAGTGGGTCAGGCTGAGAGCAATAAATTCTGTTGTTATAATGCAGTAGATTCTCCTTGTTAACACTGTAATGACTGATATGCCCCTGTTCTGCTTTTTTTATTGAATAGTAATGCAAAAAGCCTGGAGAGAGAGAAACCCCCAAGCCCGAATTTCTGCAGCACATGAAGCTTTGGAATTGAATGAGTGAGTGACAACAACATTAACATTTATTTCCTGTCATTTAAAAATCCATTTGATGATCGCTTAAGGCAGGGGGTTTGCCACAGTAATTTTTTAGCCATGATTACAGGCCTGTCACAGGAAGGCCTACAATGGGAGGAAAAAAGCACAGCTGCGTGTTGTGTTAGCCACCCAGAAGATCCTTAGGGCAGTGGTGACAATGGAGTCTTCTCACTGATGTCAGTGGGCTTTGGATCAGCATAGCAAAGTGTTAATTAAGTTGCCTCCTGACGAGCGTATGAAATATGCATTCATGGGATAAAGAGTTCCCTTCTGGATTTCTCAGTCGTCCTGAACAGAGGCAAGAAAGAAGGGACTTATAAACACCTTCTGAAATATTCATTTCTTAGTGTTAGAGAACATGATGTAATTTTGTGGGACTTTCGGTCTTCAAGTCCATTATTTATTTTCTCAATGAGAAGTGTAGTATTCTGAGATCCCACAGTAAACCCAATGCTGTGATGCTTTACTGGCATGGCAAACTGTATAAATGTTGCCAAGTGCATAAAGCGGAGAGAGTCCCTTAAGTTGCTGTAAGAGATTACTGTATTCTAGAATATTATAAACTGGTGCCTTACGGATTGTCCTTCACAGAAGGACAATTCTCCTCAGAAGGAGAAAAAGAATGGTTTGTTCCTGGACAGCCATTTAACTGAGGGAGCATGTAGCCGAAAAGGCTTTTGCAGAAGTGAGTTGTAAGCCTATCCTGTTCTACTCACAAATCACAGAATGGCTGAGGTTGGCAGGGATCTCTGGAGGTCATCTAGTTCAGCCCCCCTACTCGAGCAGGCCCACCTACAGCACGTTGCACAGGACCGTGTCCAGCCAGCTTTTGAATATCTCCAAGGAGGGAGACTCCACAAACTCACTGGACAACTTGTGCCAGCGCTCAGTCATCCTCACAGTAAAAAAGTGTTTCCCGATGTTCAGGCAGAGCCTCCTGTGTTTTGGTTTGCACCCATTGCCTCTGGTCCTGTCACTGGACTCCACTGGAAAGAGCCTGGCTCCATCCTCTTTGCACCCTCCCTTCAGGTATTTACAAACATTGATGAGATCCCCCCTGAGCCTTCTCCAGGCTAAACAGTCCCAGCTCTCTCAGCCTTTCCTCATACGTGAGATGCTCCAGGCCCTTTGTCATCTTCTTGGCCCTTTGCTGGACTCTCTGTAGAATGTCTGTGTCCCCTCTTGTACTGGGGAGCCTAGAACTGGACACAACACTCCAGGTGTGGCCTCACCAGTGCTGGGTAGAGAGGAAGGATGACCTCCCTTGACCTGCTGTCAACACTCCTAATGCAGCTCAGGATGCCATTAGCCTTCTTTGCCACAAGGACACATTGCTGGCTCATGGTGTCCACCAGGACCCCCAAGTCCTTTTCTGCCAAACTGCTTTCCAGCTGGGTGGCCCACAGCAAGTACTGGTGCCTGGAATCTCATTTTCACCCAGACGTGTTGTTTCTGGTTCCTCAGCCAATGACTGTGGAAGGCAACTGCTGCAGCCTGATTCTATTTCTGTAGAAAGAAGAATCTTACCAGCAGTGTGCTTTGTATAGGAAAGAAGTCAATGGGCTATATCCCAGCTAACTTCAGCTGCTAAAAATGTGACCGTCGCATTTCAAGTAGTTGCCTGGGCTACCTCTATAGTCAATGAGAGGGCCATCTCCATTCAGCAGTTCACCCTGTTCTTGGAGAGATATTTTAGCATGTGAAATTAATGGCTTTGTGAAGATGTTCCTTGATGGAGGTAGAGGGGCAGAGATAGTTAAGAGTTCTAAACTAGCTAAAAGCTGAATGAGGTGACTCTCACCATTCATTTCAACTTTCTGTGTATTCCTAAAGCTGCTTTCCTGTTGTGAGGGTTTTTTTTCATTTTGGTTTTTTTTTTTTATGTTTTTTGATCTCTGCAATTTACATTAAAAATCTGTTCTTTGCATATGGCAAGTGTTATAGGTTTATTGATTCTTTCCATATCATTACAGTAATGGAGACATTTTGTGTTAAAACAATAGTGCATAAAACTGGTCCTGGTTTCCAGAAGGAGTTTTAGTGATGTAGACCATGACTGCTTAGTGAGACTGTGCTTTTCTTTCTGGAGCAGTTGTCAGTAGATATATGACAAAACTCCATTGCCTCTGTATTTGGTATATCCTTGCCAGTCTGCATGTCTTTGTATAGCTTTTGCTTCATGCAACTCTCTCATGGTTTTCCCTCTGATATTTTTGCAGGTGTGCTACTGCCTATATTCTCTTGGCTGAAGAAGAAGCAACAACAATTGTAGAAGCAGAGAAGCTGTTCAAGCAAGCTCTGAAAGCTGGAGAGGGCTGTTACAGGCGCAGCCAGCAGTTACAGCACCATGGTGCACAGTATGAAGCCCAACACAGTAAGTTTCTTTGGAGGGAATAGCTGTTCCTCAAGGCAGAGAAGGCCTAGGGAGTTTTTTGGGTTTTTTTTTTTTTTTCCCCTGCCTCTCAGTATTTAACATCGGCTGGAATATGGCCCTAGAGCCGGACTCCTGGGTTTCAATGTTTTTGCTTGATTCTGTTGCTGTGCTAGCAATGCTCAGATTACAGGTGTACCTTTTCTTTGTCATGGCAGAAAATATATAGTATGTACTTAACAGAAAAGAAAAGGTAACAGAGCCAAAAGAGACCTGATATTCAGAAAATGCTGGGTTCTGTTTTAGGAAGTTGCACTGAAGTCCCTTTAGCCATTTTGAAAGCATGGGCTCATGATGTGAAAAGGCAGTAAAGAATGATGGAAACAGGAGTGAAGTGATGCTTTGCCAGCTTTTTTTCTGTCAGCTGTGAGGGTAAATACCTACATTGTTCTGTGTAAAAGTTACTGAGGCCCATTATCCAGTGTGGCATTTGAAAAGTTAGTTGCATATGTAAAGAAAGGTCACAGAAACATAAAAATTAACAACTGGAATAATACATTGCTCTAATTGAAAGTCTAGATTACTTTTTTTTAATTTTGAAGAAGCAGATTTAGCTGCTGTGCTGATATTCATTCGATACTTCTTAAACCTAAGAAAATACATGAGGGTTCACTGCCACTAAGTGAACAAAAAGATAAATAAAGCAAACAGTCTAGGTTATTTCTAGTCTACAGTGGATACCTCAGGCAAAAATAATGCCAATTAATTACGTAAGTACAAGCACTAACATACTTGGGGCATCTTTGGGTTTCTCAGGACCTGAATTCACAGCCTCTGGCTATCTCATATAATTTGAAGATTGCTGATAAAAACTGTACATAGTGAAATTATCTGTGATCTCTGTTTTCAAAAGTGTACACAAGTCTATACTTGAAAACCTGAGGTTTTATAAAGCTTGGGGGTAGTATTTTAAACATTTGTTGGTTATAAAATGATATTTAGGATGATTGGCTTATTTTTTGAGAAAATAAAAATACAGAGCAGCTGAGCCCTTGAAGCAATTTTCAGGCTCTAGCAGGCTTATGGTTGTCTGTGAGACTTTAATTTATGTGCTCAATCTGTCCTGAGCACAGAAAATGACAGCAATTCTATGAAAAATACACAATGGGAGTAATTAAACACTGTCATGATGCTTATGTCCGAGATAGCCTGGTTAAGTTTGTGCAGGCAAATGTAAGTATGGTATTTTTGTAGCCTGTGTGTGCTAGATGGCTACTGTCATCGTCATGTTTGACACCCTGAAACTTCAGTATTACAGCAGAGGAAGCAACCAGTTGAATCGAAAAATTAAGTGCGTTGCCACAGAGCAAGGAGGGCCTGAAAAGTGACTGCCAGCTCTGACTGTGGCTTCAGGAGGGGCTAGATTGTCACACTTCTCTATACCACCCAGCCTTCCCTTCATAATGTCAGTGTGCATCCACATAAGTTAGAGACGTTGCAGCCTCAGATGGTGCCTTGGACACAGGATTCTCTTGATTATATGCTGGACTTCTGCATGGTTTACAAAGGTAGAGAGCTCAGATCTCTTTGGAGAGGAAGGACCATGGACAGATGTGTGGCAGTTACTCCATGGTTGAGATGTCTGTCATTACATTTCTGGTCCTTGAAGTTGACTTCAGGATGAAGAAGGGGCTTCTCATCTTTTACAGGAGAAAAACACTATGTAATTTCTTGAAAAACAGCATATTGCTCTATACTTCTGTTTATTCATGTGTTCCATCTCCTTTATACAGCATTTTATGTTAGACCGTGAATTTTAAAAGTAAATAATGACTTTGAGTACCCAACTTAACCTCTTTCAAAAGGTGCTAGTTTATAGAAAGCATGGGCAATCTTTTTTTTAAGGTGGCTCATGTTAGTCAACCCAAATCATTTGCCACCACAGAAAATTTTGGCATGAAAGGTTATCTTGATTTCATAGTAAGTAAATGCCTTTTGACCATTCCTTCTGAAAAGAAGCTTGGCCTGAAATGTATACCTCTTAGGTACATTACATAAACATGTTGAAACAGATGTAACTAATAAATTGTTTATTAAATATATAGGAATCAATACAGAGATAAGGATTTACATAATATAAAATACAGCTAAAGAAATTCCTTCCATCCCTTATTTATTTTTTCTGCTGCTTAATCTGTCTGAAAATTGTAATCACAGCTTTAAAACAATTTGTAGGTGTCTGGAATGTTTTTAGTCCACGTCTTGTTCTTATTATGAAAGACTTGAAAACGTTAGGAACAGACCACAGTCTTTACAGTTCACATACTACACACAAAGATAATTTGTAGCAGGTGTCTTATATTTTCACGATATGGTAATTTTATAGATGGTTAGCTGTCCACTCATTTCCTGTTGGTACAGAAGCATGTTAAGAGTTTGCATTGGAATTATAGGGAAGAGAATGAGAAATGAAATGAGTAAGAATTCTCCAAGAGAATAATTATTGCAGCTGTTTAGTTTCTGTCATCTTTGCTATTAGGGCATCTTCCAACACATAGGACTGTCATATCTGAAACGTGTTAATTTACCATCCATAATTAGTGGTGTGAGGAATTTGAAGATGATAACTGGGTAACGAGTAAAGGCTCTCTGTAAACAGAAAGCTCAGGGTATATGTCTTTTCTTCTAATCTTTAAGGGAAAAGACTGTTAGAGGATGAGGATTTGTTTTGCTACATCTCCTATTAACAAGCAAGTACATCATAACTTACCAAAAAGGCAGGGTATAACGTGCATTTTCTTGGCTGCTCTTGCCTTAACCATGTATGTGAGTTGGTAAATAATTTACTACTGTGTGTGACTGCAGAGTTTTGTGCCAATGTTAACTTCATAGGGGTTCTCCTTGCCTCACTTGATTACTTGATGGTCTATACCCTATAGCGTTCTCTGTACCTTCAGATCTGCTTATATTTCATAGAGGTAAGGCTAACCCATAGGTCCTTATTTATACCACTGTATGGCTGGAGTAATTCCACTGATTTCAGTGATGTTATGCCACATCTAAATCAGAAGAATTTGGTAATTTTTATTAAAATTATTGTGAAAGCATTGATGTTAGAGAATAACAAAAAATGGCAAGAAAACTATGTTGCCTTTTGTGTTGGAAAATTAAATGAACCTTTGTTTTTATCTTTTTTATCTTAATGCTGTTTCTTTTTCCTCTTATACAGGAAGGGACACCAATGTGTTAGTTTATATAAAGAGGAGGCTGGCAATGTGTGCAAGAAAGCTGGGAAGGACCAGGGAAGCAGTGAAAATGATGAGAGATGTGAGTCTGGATTTGTTTCGCATGTGATACTTAGACAATAGTAGCATAGAAATGATACGCATTTGCTTACAAGTCAGCATCCATTCCTGCTGCACACAGCGCTGCTGATAGTCACTTTCTATGTGTAATGTACATAAAGATTAAGTTAAGAGATCATTTACAAGGTTGTGAAAGCAACACTATGAAGTCATAAAATACCAGATGGACGGTTGCCCATGCAGACTGAATTTCCCATGCTGGTACATGTGCAATGGAGTGTGGTCTTTAATTATTTGATCATGAAGTTACATAACATTTTTCTGAAGCACGTAATGAATGCTGCTAACTTAATAAACAGGTCTTAAGGATTCTGTTTCCTCCTTGCAAAGCTGCAGTTTGGCTCTCTGCATTGTTTATGTCACACTATTCAGACCTGAGGACAGTGTTGTTTATTCATGCAAAACCTATTACTAAGAAGTCAAAACCAAGTAATTAATCTATAGTGAACTGATTTCCCTCTGAGATGGGGGGTGATTGTATCCCTGTTTTGTAGGCAGAGGAGCTACCAATGGTAGTCATAAGTCAGTAAGCTACAAAGCTACAAATTTGAAACACCAAACGGTAGCTGTTTTTGGGCAGGCGGGAGGGGCAGCTGTCCACATAAGGCACTGTATATGGTTCAGGTATGTAAAATGCTCCAGTTTAGAGACAGCTGTTGAATACCCAGCATTTCTTCAAGTGACATACCCTGGATGCAGATTAGGAACACAGTTCTTTGAGGCAGCGACTTGGCTCACTCAAGGTAGCAAGTCTGTGACAGAAGGAGGAATGGAGCCCTAGAGCTCTGGGCGGATGGTGGTAAAACTGGTTACCAGTTTCCTGTGTTCTCCTTTCTTACACTTCGTTTTCCAGCTCCCACAGAAGTGAGGTAGAGATGAATCTGGCAAGATACAGAGTTCTGCAGGTTAGGTTGAAAGACCTGAATTCTAAAGGCACAAAATGGAATCCCAGACCAGAATGAAGCACCTGTAAAGTGTGCTTTAGGCAGCTCAGACGAATGGTCCTGGAACCTGCCTAGTGAAAAGGGAAATTCTCGGTGAAGGTCAGTGGGAATTTTAATCTAAAAAGGCAGGTGACTTTCTCTAGAGCTTAGACGCTTGCATCAACAGCAGTAGGGCAAGTATGTCTGCCAGCTTGGAATCCAGCACCCAACATCTTCTGGAACTGGGGCACTCAGGAGTATTTTTTTAAAAACATTGAGCTGAGTTTATCGTAATAATGCAGGTCCTTGTCCTAAATAATCTGCCAGATG
Organism: Phalacrocorax carbo; assembly: GCF_963921805.1. Classification (NCBI taxonomy): domain Eukaryota; kingdom Metazoa; phylum Chordata; class Aves; order Suliformes; family Phalacrocoracidae; genus Phalacrocorax; species Phalacrocorax carbo. Next base: position 27,975,717 of record NC_087513.1, on the reverse strand, counting down.
GCAAGTGGTAAGTAACTTTGTTTCCTGTCTCACTGGGGTTTTTCAGGCACGCAGGTCTCACTCCCCAGAATCACTAGGCTCCCAGACAGAGGTGTTGAAAAACCCAGCCATTGTACAGCTAGGAGTGTGAGGAAGAGGGGTGAGGAAGAAAGACATGATTTTGCAGTCTTGTGGTCAGCTGGGAGAATGGTGATTTAAAAAACAACATTTTCAGTCCAGTAAGCTCCACCGATTCTTCATGAATTTTGTTACACAGGCACTCTGGGACAAATACTGAAAATCTGGGGACAAACATTGGTATTCTAAGTTCTGGCATTAATGTACAAGAAAGATAAAATTTTGGATTTCACATTCAAATGTCACACATCATAATTATGGCAGCTACTGGAGCTTACTATGGGCTGCTGAATGTGTTGTGTGATTTGTAGATGGGGTATATGGAACATACACTCTGTGAAGCCTTCTGTTGATGTGAATTTGTATGGTTAATTGTGTATGCAGAGCACTGGATTCAGGGACTTGGATGGTCCGTCTAGTCCTAGGTTTCTTACGCAAAGTGAAACCCAGAATGCTGTGATTATAATGAATGGCTTACTCTGTCACTAGAGAGAAAATTGTGTGTTGTTGAAGATAAGTACAATGTGGATCTCAACAGGCATCAATGACAGGGAGACCGAAAGTCATTGTTTGTTAGACACTTGAAGGACGAAAAGCACTCTCCTCAATAGGAACGTTTTGCTAAAATGAAAGGGCTGGATGCAACACGAAGGAGGTATAAAGACAGAATTTCAGCTTCTAGAGCTTCAATTCAGATCAATGTGTTCTGTATTTTTCCACATACAGACACTGAGCCAAATCCTCAGAACTGAGTTTAGATGCCTCTAGAGCTCTTCATTGTGAGCAAGCAGAGCTGAGAATTAGCAGGTCCCTAGATGAAATATGAAAGCAGCAGTATCTGTAGCTCACACCTCCACTACACTGGGAGCAAGAGTAGGGTCAAGTCAGCTTTGCAGATGCTTTTCTTAGACTGACTTGGAGCTACTTATTTCCTGATTAATGCATATCCTCCATTTCTTCATAGAAGATGTAAATAATATACTTACGAAGAAGTTTGAAGAACATGAATGTGTCATTGAAGGTTTCTATGTGATTGATGAGGGAGGAGATTAATTTATTCACCCTAAAAAGAATATGAAGAATATGTTGGCTGGGGACTGCTGAATCTTGCATCAGGGGACAGAGGGTGGAGGCCCTGTTTGTGTTTGAAAGATTGAAAACAGATTTCTCAAGACATGGAACATGATGGAAATGAAGTGTTAAGAGGTTCATGACACCATCTGGGAAATATGATTGGGATGTAGTGAGTCTTTGCCACTTTGAAAAAATAAAATATTTTAGAGTGTTTAATTCATTGCATATATGAGGCCATCTTGAGGACATTACTGATGGATTAGATTGTCTTACTTGAATTTTATGTAAGAAAAGACTGAGATCCTGCTTAAAACACCTTAATGGAAAGAAAATGAGTTGTTGGTGACTTAAATAAGATTTTGATTTTATGGTTATATACACTGCTGTTAGGAAAATAATATGATTTAATATTATACTGAAGATACTTAAAACCAGGTTTTTTTAAAACTTTAAAAAAACTGTTTAAATATAGGGGTTTTTCTAAGTTTAAAAAATTGGGTAGGAATTTCTGTTGCTTCTGTGATTGATTTTGAGGTAGTATTTTGATGCTGGCTTTGCTGCTTGGATGTCATTCATTTAGATGAGTTGAATTAATCAGAATAATGAACCTGTAATTTTCATGGAAGCATGTAATTGAATCATACATAGGTGTAGCTTTTGCTTGTGTTTCTGATGATAATTATTTACTATATTTTGCTATAGAAACCAGCAGCTGTCACTATTTGTATATATTAACTTATGATCTCATTTTGAATAGTATATTGTTGGCATCACTCCAGTCTAGTCAACAGTTATTCCAATTTTATTCCTGTTTATACAGAGCATGATATGGTCTGTGAGGGAACTAGGTCTCTTTTACTGTCCCTGAGGAGACAGTCTCTGGTGCTGGTTGTTTTATTTGTTGTGCTGATTATGTTAGGAGGATTTAAACTAGTGTGTTCTAAATGTTGTTGGAAAATTTGGTGTGTACAGAGGTGAAAGGCCTTAACAGTGGCTGTGGGGAATCTTCAGTATCCCTTTATGTTGAATGTTTATTGAGGACAACGTTGCAAGCTGAGTGAGCATGCTGGTGAGCAAAGGTAGCCTTTTGTACCAGCTGCTCTCTGTCTGCACTTGCTGATTCCCTCTGTCCTGGTTTTGGCTGGGGTAGAGTTAATTTTCTTCCTAGTAGCTGGTATAGTCCTGTATATTGGATTTAGTATGAGAATAATGTTGATAACACACTGATGTTTTAATTGTTGCTAAGTAGTGCTTACACTAAGTCAAGGACTTTTCAGTTTCTCATGCTCTACCCACTGAGGAGGCTGGAGGTGCACAAGACGCTGGGAGGGGGCACAGCCAGGACAGCTGACCACAACTGGTCAAAGGAATATTCCATACCATATGGCATCATGCTCAGTATATAAACTGGGGGAAAGCTGGCTGGGGGGCCACTGCTTGGGGACTGGCTGGGCATCAGTTGGTGGGTGGTGAGCAATTGCTTCGTGCATCACTTGCTTTGTATATTTTTTTGTCATTATTATTATTACTAGTTTATTTTCTTTCAATTATTAAACTGTTCTTATCTCAACCCATGAGGTTTTTTTCTCACTTTTACTCTTCCAATTCTCTCCCCTATCCCAGCGGAGGGGAGTGAGCAAGCAGCTGTGTGGTGCTCCGTTGCCGGCTGGGGTTAAACCACGACACCCTCACCATTACAATGGAAGAAAACAGAAGTGTGCTGGGTTTGTGTTTCGTGTTTTTAATTGGCTAAAAAACAGAGAGGATGTGGAAGGTATGCAAAGGCTCTTCCCTCTGTACTTTGTGGGCAACTGGATGAGCAACTGTGCTACTGAATTCAGGAGCAGACAGACACAGTATTTTCCTTGACTGGATCAGTGGTGTATCCAGGTGAAAATGCACCATGCAAGAAAGTGAATTGTCAAATTAATTTGAGCTTCTTGGGATTGTTCTGGAGAACATTTGGACTGTGGAATGAGCGTTCGCTTGAAGGGTGATGTACGTTTATGAAGGAGAAGGGTGGCAGGTGGAAGGCGTGCTAGTGAACAAAGTGAACAGAAGCTCTTAATTGTGTCCTCTTTCAGAGAGAAGATGAAATAAACTCATTCTAGAGTGTCTTTATCTCCTAACCCATGGCCCTGTGCTCCCTTGAAGACTGCTTTGTAGTCTTAACAAGTATGTTTCTGAGACACAGTGGAATTGCAACTTGCCCCGTGCTGTGCAGCTTTGTTTAGAAATGAGTGAGGTTTAGGGAGAGGAGGGACTCTCCACATCTTTCCTCAGCTCTGGAGAAGAATAGAAACCAAAACACTTTTTAAGGGTCAGAAAAGTACATTTTATTTCTGGGACCAGTCATATCTACTGAGAAATTATTCTTCAGATCATAGTAAAGGACCTAGAAGTGTACTTCTATGTACCTAACTCTGAGGACCTTGCTGAGCAGATTTCAGTTGGATGTGTTTATGTGCTCATCTCAGTGCCCACTTGCAGTCTCTAAATGTGTACTTTATGCCACAGGAGACACTACGGAGTTATCAGTGCCTAAGCAGGTTCTATTGTTAGAGTGCTGCATGCCTATCAATGGGCTGCATGATGAGTTGTTTAAATGCTTAGGCTGCCCTGAGCATGTAAAATGGTTTAAGAGGTTTTGCCACTTGAAGGCTTCAAAAGGGTACTAAACCATACTAAAACAATTTAAATGATTGGGTAGGTTGGGATTTTATCTTTATATGACCAGTGGTATTAGTGATTTTTGCTGGTACGATGGTTCTGCAAATCTAGCATACTTTCTTGGCAATCTCTTTTGCTGGGCTTTGAATTAGGTTTTCTGCTTAGTATTCTCTTGGATTCTGTGCTCTTGCATGCATTGCTGATTTGCTCTTGGGTAATGGGAATACAGAGCTGGGACAGTGTTCTGCACCTTGAATTATCAAGCTTTGTGAAAGAGAGTACTAATTGCTAATAAAGATGTTATGATCCCTAGCAACTTAACAGCACAACTTCTGCAGCTACTTGCATTGGCAGCTACTGTCTGTCTCTCCCAAATACTTCTATGCTTGAGGCAAGGATTAGTGAGTCAGATTCTTTGGCTTGTGTTACACAGGTCAGGTTAAGCAGGCTGCTCTGCCTTGAGTGGGATTCTAGCTTTATGAACATCTGTAGGGGTTATTTAAAGTACTATTTACTAAGATTTGAAGGAAAAGTACTTCTTAGTTAAATGAGACCAAGAGTTATCTTATAAATTTTAGAAGAGTGCTACAATTGTGAACGGTGACATTTGCCAATCTCCACCACAGAGTAATATCTTCACTTAATTCTTGTCCTGGCACACAAGCACCGCAATGATAGCAAGTGATGAATGCCGATTTTAACATTTCCATATGTCTGTATATTCAAATGTGGTTTGTTTTGTCACAGATTCACGTTACTGGTAAGTGGGAGGTGTGGGTTGGAATATCCCTCATTTGAACGGGTTCTTAAACAAAATGGAGACTCCTGTGATTCCCCTGATGTTTATCCCTTCCCTTTACCTGCACGTGACTCAGTCCCCTCACTTATGTCATGGCTGTGATCCTGTGCAAAACCCTCAAAAACTAGAAATTTGGTGACTACTACCTAAACCCAACAATAACATTTCTCATGTAAGATATGGGTTTCCAGCATGGTAACTATATTAATATAGAATGTAGTCTTAGAATGTGGTCACATAGTCTTGGTAGGAGCCCTGATAACTTGGACTCTTTTTTTTGTCTGCCTTCTTGCATCATTCTATGTTCAGGGGCAGGGGCTTTAATTATGCTCCTCCATCTCTCTGGAATGTCCTAGCCCATTTTTGAGCTACTAGATGATTTCCTCACTTTAATTTCATTTAAAAATCTACTTCTAAAAATATGGCAAAGTTTCTGCAAAAAGTACTTCGGGGTTATGCAAATAGAGGAATGTTTTTGAAGAGGGCTATGAGTAATGAGTTTATTTTCATGCTTTATAAAGTTACTAATCTTTGATGTAACAAACATTATTATAAATTATCACTATGACTACTTTTATGTGATGTGATTGTTTAGTAGTAAATGTACATCTGGAACAACTTGTGCTCTTCTGGTTTCATGCCACACCTGCCTTTAAAATTCCCTTTATTCCTGAAATACGTGCATCTTTACAACACAGTCCAAATAACAGTATTTTCATAATTATATTCCTTAAAAACTCAAGTCATACTGCGAAGGCTCTAATCCTCCAATTAAGAGAGAATATAAAGGCTGCATGTTCTAGCATATTTCCTTAGAGTTTGTGTATTCGGTAAGATATTTTTCACTTTATTGACTCATTGTTAATCCTACATTGAAGAGAAGTCATATTATCTGTGGATATTATGGAGCACTAGGACTAAACTCACAATTGCCAAATTAAAAATGGAACATCAGCAGATTTTATACCTGTGCCATCCCGCAGTTAGTGTAAACTGGATCTGGGTCTCTTTTCTGACACTCTGAAGTTCAACTATTAGATGACATAACAAATTCCCTGAATTCCACCCATGGATGAAAATACATGGATCCTACTGCTAATCATTTCCAAGCTCCGAAAGACCAGGACCGGGTAGATTTGGCTTCTTAGCTTCTATACTCTCTGACCTGTAAAAGTGTAACTGCAGAGCTGTTTCCAAACAAAACAGTGATTATTTGCCAAAAGGAATGTAGTGCACAGAGAAATGCATTAAATGACAGAATCCTACTTTTGCTGTAATTAAGTAGAACTTCAGTTCAGGTAGGTCCAGTGAATTTCAGATGATTTTCCAACTCCAAGAGCTATGAGAGTGTCTCTTTACATCACATGAATCCCACTCACAATGAGACTGTGCTGGAATGATTTGCACTTCTAGGACCAGGAGTTAGCCTAGTTTTTAAGCATCTGACATTGTTAACAGAGTCTTTTTGTGTGCTAGCCCTAGCCTACTGACAATGTTGCCTCGCTTCTGTCCTTGCCAGGTGAGCTGGCCAGGAGAAAAACTTAAGCATTAGTGTATCTTATAAGACATTGGAGAGTCAGTGTGGAGTGACATGTTGCAAATGCTTCGAGCCCACGGTAAGCTTCAGTCAGAGCTTAGACATCTGAAAGCTCAGCTGTAGGCAATGAATCCCACAGAAGTGGAGGTTTCTGTTTTTCTACTCAGAAATGTCTTGGAGTTCAGCCTTTTCTACCTTTTTCAGTTAACAGTTCTTACAGATGACAAGTCATATACAAGAAAGCAGCTTATGCAAAGCGTTTGTGAAAATAACAGTGTTATCCATACTGTGTGTTTGATTTTTCAATGGTGGTGGACAGCTGCACCTGGAAGACTGCAGCCTCAGTCTTTCCTCCTTTAGGAGACAGATGTTACCATTTCAGATACCCATTGTGGGAACCGATACACTAGGAATTAAGGTGGTTAACAGTGTCACGGTTTGCATTGAATTTCTCTTGTTTGCTTGTTGTTGTTCTTTTCTTTTTAAGCTGCATTCAGTTTTCATATTTATGAATGCGTTCATTTTAATACATTTGATCTAAAAATGTTTTTGTTTGTTGAGAGATATGAGTATAAGCAGCAATGAATGGTTGCATGCACTGCCTGTAAAATATGTGCCCATGCATACAGCCATAATGCAAATGGAGAATAAATATGTCAACACCAGGTTATATATAAGATCATTCATTTATCCACCTTTGTATCCCCTTGAGCGCCATGGTGTAGGCGTAGGCATAAACTGTAGTTTAAAGCTGTTTTCTACACAAATAATGTATCGTAGCTAATTGATGCATGACGTTAATGTCCTCACAGAGAGAATAACGGATGCAACAGTTAAAGCTACATTCCTTGAAAGTGTTTCAAAAATTAGATCTAAATGAGAAAATGCTGATGACTGAAATATTCTTAAGGAAGGGAGTCCTCTTCGTGAAACTGTTCTGGGAGATAAAACTTGTTCCTCATCCAGTAAATCAGATGTGGATTTCCTTGTACCATAAAGCATTTTTTGTGATCATCACGTTTTCATATCCATCACAAAATCATTGAACCTACACCCTGCAATATGGACTGGGGTGAGTCTGGAAATATGGCCCTCCCAGGACTAGTGATAAGATATCTGATGTGTCAGACTTATTTCCAGAATTCTTCTCCAAACTTATGCTTCCAAAATATCATTTATCTAAAATATTAAAAATTATTATTTGCAAAAGCTATATGCCTGCAGTATACCTAATGAATCTTTCAATGAAAAGCAATTCCATTTCCTACACCTGCGCCTATTTACCCCCACATGTGCAGAGCAATTAGAACAGAATAGGGGCTAACGCAGCCCCAGGTCTGAATTTCATCGCTATAAAGTATTTTGAACAACAAAAGTTCAAAGTAAAATCCTTGTGAACATAGATTTGGTCTAATATGTTCAATAGCTGTTTGAACATCCTTATATTGTAAGGGAATACATCATAGCCATGTCGTGTCTGTTTTCATATGCTATGAAAATAAGCTTCGCTCAGTGGAGCACAGCTCTTTCATACCAGCTGAGAAGCCAACTAACTGAAATTTTACAATGGAACTTTTAGTCCTAACTAGTCGTTACATAAAGATCCGTAGGCTTTGGTGAGAAATCTTGAGTGCTGAATTTGATGACTGGCTCCTGAGATCTTAAGGTGTGGCAAAAGGTGATAACAGAGCCTTTGTCTTTAAGTGCAGTGCTTATAACTCAAATGAAAGCATTTGTCAGGTTACTGTAAAGACGTAAAGAGAATTAAAATTGATAAGCCGAATAATTTGGCAAATGTTAGCCTGTAACTTCACAGGAAATAAATCTTTGGCTGCAAAGGGAGGTCTGTGACTTAAACTAGAGTCCAGATTAGAGCTCGTTGCTGTATGGGTCTGGGGAACTTAAGGGTGCATTCTTCATCTTGTGTTCAGGGATAATGTGCCCATCTTTAAATCTCTGTGTGGAGTATGAGCCAACCTCCCTCTCCATCTGCTAGGGAGGGGAGGGGAGCAGGCTTATGGTCTGCTCCCTGTTGCTGCTCAGCATGACGCAGTATTTGGCCTGCCCTGACCATCCAGCAGGCCTATGTTGCAACCTTTGTGGCGGTTTTTTTCTTCCCCAGTGTTTGCTTTCACTATGAGGCCTGAAAGATGACCCGTCATAATATTTTTCCATCTTAGTGGCTTTACTTTCTGGGAAGTTTCTCAAAAACCAAATTTTTACTGTGACTGAAAACTATTTGCAGTGAAAACTATATATATCCTGAGATGGTAGAGAAATTAGTTCATGTCGTCTTTTTTTCTTTTCTTTTTTTTTAATAGGAAATGTTCTGTTGTTTGTGCACAATCAGTGTTTGAATAGCTGAGTGGCTACTTAAAGGTGTTGTATTTCCTTAGCTACAATATCAACTGAATTAATTATAACTGGGTTGGACTTTTTAGCGTTTGACCTTTCTCAGATGAAACCTTTATTAACACTTGTCAGTTTGGAGGCTTGGCAGTCCAGACAGTGACCTTTATAATGCTGCTGTCTTAGGCAGGGTTTATCACTCTGACAGGACCCAATTAAAATAGAAAAAAATAATCAGTGAGTGATGTCAGTGAGAAACGGACAACCAGAGTAAGAGCTTTTACTGGCCACAGTACATCTGTAACTAGCTGCAGCTCTTCCCTTTTCTTCACTGATGGAGGGAATGTTATTCTGCCAGCCATTATTCATTCTCAATGAGCAGGGATAATCTTTCTTAATCCCTTGGAGGGGTTTCATTGCAATATGTTCATTCTGAACTTTAAATCACTATTTACTTAGGGCCAGATTCTGTCGTGCTTTTTCCTGCCAAATAGTAGCTTCCTCTGTTAAAAATGCAATATTGAGTAAGAACAAGAATGAAGAGAAGAATGAAGGCTGTGTGCTGGATCCTTAACTGATGAATTCAACTATGTGAATTTTCACCTGCAGTTATTTTTCGTCATGGGCAATGACTTAAACTTTTTATTTTATTGTCAAATACTTCCACTTACCTAGACGAGCACCAAGGCCTGTGGTCCATTCTTTGGAAAACTGGAGAAGGCGAAAAATCTGCAAACTATGCAGTTTTGTTTCTGTTATTTTTCACAGGTTCAACTCCTACCATTGAAACTAGGAGCTTTATGGCCATCCCCATGCCACTAGCATTAAAAATTCAGTGAAGTCTGTCAGCTGCTCTCTCAGTGACCATGATTCTCACCAGAAATTTATATAATCAGTTAAACAAAGCAGTGCCATCCTTGCCTTTGATATTTTAATAATCCTCAAACTGCAGCAAAGTCAGTACTACCCAGATAGCCAAATTTAGACTGATCTATTTATTAAGGTCGGAATAGTTCTTATATTAACTTATGCCAGACCACTAACACGAGGAAATTGTCTGCGTGTTGCATCTCTGTTTACCTGTTAAGGTATCTTCCTTAACAGAGTGAAGCAGCTCTAGTGCGTTATCTGTTTTTCATTTTCTAAAGTTCTTGGTGAATCTCCACCTTTCTTGTTTCAATCCTGGTTTATTTTTGTTTATGTTACCTGTTTGTGAGATTAAGATTTGCTGGTTCGCATCAGTTTCTCTATTTATATCTTCAAAGGCAGTTTGTTAAGTGACAGGGTTTTCAGGTCCAGCTTACTACTTTCAAATTGAGCAAGGCTGACCTTGAATCATGTTCTTTACTGGGGTTGTTATAGTATTTCTGTTCTCATAAACCATCCCAGAGAGACTGTAAATGATAGCGTTCCCCTCCAAGTTCCTGAAGAACAGAAGTAAGATCAGCTCTCCTAGTTCTATGCTGTGTGGGACTTTTTTGTGCTGACTGTACGTCATGTAGGCAGTTATGGTAAAGCAGCCATAAAGAGGACACAAGGAAGCAAGTATCTTTTAACACTTCAGTTCTTTATAGAATCACTCTGACAATAAAAAATATTATTTAATCAGTTCTTCAGTAAATTATATGGATGTGGCTTCAAAAAGGAGATGTAACAGAATATCAGCTTCAGGCGTTTGAATCTATGAAGACCCTGAAACTGAGGATGTATAAGAACAAATCCCGGGTATCTCTCAAAGGGTTAGTTCATAAAGTAAAGGCACTTACATGTAAAAGGATTAGATTATTTTAACTACACATTTCATTCAGTTTGTCATACAAGGCAGATTCTTTAGTTATATTGTTATATTTGTATAAACCCTACCCTTCCTATTGTTGCTGCTTTTTTTTAAAAAAATATTTTTTTAGTATTGGCCACAATTGGAATTATGTTCTAAAGTATCCACAATTACAAATCCTAATATCACATACTCGATAATATAGTTGCACATATGTAAGCTTCTCTCAATTTATTTTACTCTGATTTTTTTCAATGGATTTTCCATTTTTTCTACTAATATACCAGAGAGGTGCTGGATTATTTACTACTGATATACAGGAACTACATTGTTGAAGATTATTTTCTAGTACAATAAGATAAGTCTTCTTCACTTTGAAGAAAACTGTTAATTGAAGGAGAGATATATATTCAGGCAGCTGTGTTCTTGGATTTGACTGATTACATCCTATGCAAATCAAGTCAAGAAACCTGACCCAGTGTCCATTAAGAGCTCAGAAATTTCTGAGATAACAGTGAACTCTGGGAAAGAGCCAAGAACAATGGGAACTGAGGGGTTTTAACTTGTTGTTGGTTATTTCAATGCATTTTGAACAAGAAACCCTTTTCCATGTTAATAATCTAACCCTTTTGTGTTATTGATTTTAGCTGATGAAGGAGTTTCCCCTGCTCAGCATGTTCAACATCCATGAAAACCTGCTAGAGGCTTTGCTGGAACTGCAAGCATATGCCGATGTCCAGGCAGTCTTAGCAAAGTATGATGGTAAGTTCATATACATTTATATTTTCTTTATATGGTACACACAGAAGCAATGTTTCTAAGTCAAACTCTTAAAATTTAGGAAATGCTGTAATTAGAGTGACTGGCACGAGCTTCATAGATCCTCTTACACAGTCCTTAATCCAAAGACCAATCATTGTGCATTTTTTTCTGCCAGCCCATGCTTAATTCATTGTACAGGGTGAGGGAACTCACTCGCTAGCAGCTCTTCAGTGCTTGCTTTGCTTTCTGTTGATGTTTAAAGAATTACTATTTAGGTTCTGCAGACTTCTTATTGCATGCTGTTCAAACCTTGTCTGAAGAAAAGATTATCAGTTCCCTTGTGGACTTTCCTATGAATGTTGACTTAGTAGCATACAAGTGCTTTACAAACATTAATTGATTTAACTTCACAGCAGTCTAGTGAGTAGCAGACTTCATGTCTTATGGGGAAAACTTGGAAAGCTCGGAAGACTAGGTGAACTTTTTGTGTTAATTTTCAGTATTTTTCAGTAAGCATTGATTTATGCAGCATTATGTCACTTTTTATGTTCCAATCACAGTTCCTGCTGACTGCCGCTCTAGCTCTTTGAACTTGGATTCAGACACAGGGTCTCAAACAGAGAAAGGACAGAATAAGAAGCAGCAACTGGCATACTTGTTTAAGTTAAATAGCTTTTCTTGAACTGTGTAGAAACTTTGTGTCAGAAACAGGAATACAAACCAGTTCTCCTCAGCAGTGTTCGCCAACCTTCACAGTGCCACTCTTCATCCTCTTCCTGCAGTCCCTGGCTTACTCACCATCTGCACTCCAAATTCTGCAACAAGTGAATCAGGAATCCTACAGCCATCAGTTTCCTTTTGTGTTACTACACAATCCTCACGCATCCTCAGAAAAGTCTCATTCTGTGCACTGGAGTATGGCAAGGGAGTTTATGAAAGGAATATTATGTAGTCGTATAACTAAAAGTGAAATTATAACACACGTGGATCATAAAGCTGAATTAAGTGAAACAGGTAGCCCTAATTGTGATGTTTCTGAACTCTTTCTCTAGGTTGATTGTGTAGCCTTTAAAATGTTCTTAATTACTAGCTCTTACAGCCTTTCTGCTGTTCTTTGAACTGAGATTTTAAGGCTTGTAATTTCAAAAGCTTTTAGAAGGTAGATAGACATCATTTGAGTTACTGTTGTATAAATAGCTACCAATATGGGCTCCGGAGCCTGTATCCACAGTGCTTTGGCCACTCTTTCTCTTTGATTCTTTGAAGGAATTAGCATCTTTTCCAGCCTGCCCTTAGTTGATCTTCTGTCCTATTTGTCTACTGAATTGTCTTCTACTTCTCTTTTGCATGGTCAGTTTCAGCTTTCTACTGCTCCTGGTTCCTACCAGAGGCTTCTTGTTCAGCCAGCACCATTCATCCCTAATTCCATTCTTCTGCCTCTCCTAACTACCCATCCCAAACCTACCTACCTATCCTCAACCACTTTCCAACTTCTGTCTTACCATACATCTTTTCCATCTACCCTTTTCTCTGTGGCTTCTGCCTCCTCTTCAGTTGACATTCTGTGCCGCATTGCCTGGATGCCAATAAGCAGAACAGTAAGAGTACAAGCAGACAGAGGCTTCTTGCTGTCAGCCCCAGTACTTGGCCCGTATCATCTCATGGAATGGTGGCAAGAGGATGATGCATAAGTTTACTGGAGTACTGAGATGTACTTGATGAGCAAAGAATCTTTGGAGAGTATATCTGCAAAAATTGCAGAAGCTTCCACTGAACATGTGCTAATTGCTTTCTTTTAACATCTTATAACTTAGGAAATTAAGATAAATTTTAACAAGGCTAGCAATAGGCCATTGCCTTGATACTAACACAATCATCCTACCGAATTTCAGACCCCTGCAGTAAGTAAATGGTGACGGAGCTGAAGTTATTTAATGGAAGATAAATAAGCAACTGATTACAGGCAACATTAGTGATAGTCACTGCTGCCAGTCCAGCCTGGAATGTTTTCAACTCTTTCTGGAGTCAAATCATTCTAAGCAGAGATCAAAATGTCACCCAGGCCCTTAAGTACTGCCATACAGTATCAGTAATGACTCTGGGAGAGATCTTGGTTGTGCTTAGTCTGGTTGTAGAAACCTGCTGTTAAAGTAGAAACATCAGAGTCTTTCTTGTAGCTCCATGTATTTCAGTAATTCCTGTGACACAGGGGTAGATCTGCATGGACTTTATTTTGGCACATTAAGAAGCAAGTTAATAGGAGTGCCCATTTTTATGCCCCAGGCACCACAGGATGTTGGCACCTTCTAGTCTTTAATGTAGTTGTGAGATAATAGCTCTGAGGAGATAGCAGAACTGTGACAGAACAGGGAATTAAGCCATGCCCTCTGAAATCTCAGACTAAACTCCTGTACCAGCTCTACTTTTGCATACCAAAGTACTGATCCCTAGTTTTAAACAATACCATGGTGGCACTTTGTGTCATGGAAGTTCATAAAACTTGAAGGGTTGTTTTGTTTTCTCAAAAGCATCTGACAGAGTCAAAACTGAGGTCGTAAATGTAGCAAATGAGGCTTTTCAAAATAAAACTCTCCTTTGTCTGTTTGAACCCATGCATTGTCAACTCATGCTTTGCCATACATAAACAAAAGTGTGCGTATACACCAGGTATGCACAAGGACTCAGGCTTAACCAGTATAACCCTTACAGTTCATGAGTCTCAGAAGGCCTGTCTCAGGGAGTCTCAGCTCATTTTAGAACTCATCAGCTTCATGTGTTGTTAGATTTATTGGAATATAAAACAATGAACTCATTTATACTTTCCTATCTGCAGTTTCTGCTGGTCCCACTCCACTGCCTCTTTTTGACTAAGACCAAACCTGATTTATTGTATTTTGATAACATATGAACAAATTATTTCCTTGAGCAGTCTGCCCCCACCCTGGGCTAAAAAAAGTTGGATCACATTATGCGAAACCTCAGCCTGTGCAAGCAGACACACTACTTTACTAAAAGCCATGTGTTAAATTGTGTTTATATTATGTACCTGGCAACAGAGCTGATGTCCATACTCATTATTCATGGAAAAAGGGCCTCATTAGTGGGAAGGCATGCACTGTTGCTGAGCTACATCATTATGGTTTCAGAGTTCAGTGCCTGTCAATAGAGTGCAGATGACCTAAATACTCTTGAATTCTGAAAGGATTTTTGGCTCTGATGGAACACATATCCGTGTTATTTACAGCAGAAATAGTTATGGCTGCTAAAGAGACTGTTCTTGATGGAATAAGCTTCTGGTATTCATAGTAGATAAAATTTCTCTGCTCCTCTTTCCTTGCTTTTTAAACAGATTGTTTTCGAGTACAGTAGGTCTGCTTGTTGTGATGCTTAGAGCAAATGATTTATTAACTTCTCTGGGCAGCCAGTTGCTTTGCTTGTTATTATCTGGTAACCTGGACATTGTGTGAAAACTCAGACCTTTCTGGCAATTGAAGGTCAGATTTAAAAAGAGTGGATGCCTATGTATTTAGTCATAGTGATGCAGTGGTTCCTCCCTAAACCTGTCCTTGCTTTCCTTTTTTTAAATGACAGTGTTTTCCAGTGAGACTATAAGCCTTCTGGTTTGCAAGAGGAACACCTTATACAGATTCCCCTTTCACTTACCCACTTGCAAAGAAGGAGAAAGACCATGTCACCATGTAGACAGAGTCCCAAATTCAGAGTTCACTTGAGAAGAGAATTTAGACCAAAGGATACATAGGAAGAAAGTGTTTTTTACACACAGAAGGCCTCATTCTGCTCTAGGCTATGACAATTTTTATTTGGTAATGGCTTACCTCAAAGAATCCTGCTTTAAAATGGTGTTAAATCAAAACACAGGCCTTTGAAGAAGCACTTTAGAAACACAGTCTTCTTTGTCTTGGAATACTTTCAACTTAGTACAATCCAAACCGTTCATTTAGAGGAATTAGTTCTCTAAAATTGAGCCTGAATGGGCTACTCTCCTTTGTCCAGTCCCCCTCTGTCCAATTTCTTCTTGTCCTTACAGGCTTATGAAATGGGTAAATTCTATTTACATTGAAGGCATTCCTTTTTGTAGAGAGTTGCAAATTGATGAACCAATTGCATGTTGTCTTCAGTTATATTAGCTATGGTCTCCCGGGTTTTTGTGTGTATGTATATATCTGAGATCACAGCTCCACTCCATCAGTTTCATCACTTACCATGATTATGTTTGGTATTTTTGAGAAGATGTTCTACCTGGTGGAGCTATCTGGGTAGGTGTTCTGAGTGCAAGAAAGGGTTTTCTTCTGAGTTAAAGATGTAGCAAGTGGCAGTATTGAAGCAAGCATTACCTCATGCACATTATTTTATAATCCTTCTGTTTCTTTGAAAAGAGACCTTAAAAGGAAGTTCCTTTTAGTTAAGGACCAAAGCCTAGTCTACCTTCTCTGAGAGATGCAGACCAGGTAAGACCCCCAATTTGTGAAACAGCAGTGTCGAGAGAATAGTTTGTCTTTTTTCCCATTACATCTTTTTCAGCTTCTGCTGCTAAGAACTAGTTACTCTCCTCCATGTCCAAGTCACTTGTGACTTCAGCTGGGTCTCTGCATCAGTTCTGTGTCTGTTCATACCATCTGGTCTCTTTTTTTTTGCCATATGGTTTTGTGGTGTTGGGTTTTTTTTGTTTCTCCTGCTTGTGCAAAAGCACAAAAAGTCTAAACTAATACTAATCTTGCTCTTTCTAATCTCCTATAGGAGAAATGATTCCTTCCCCTTTATATGCATTTAGGATTGAGCTTGGCCAAATCAAAGGGGCCGACACCTGCCTGGTCACTGAGATATTAATCTCAGCAAGAGTTGCATCTGAGGTGTTTACAACCAGCAGTGACCCTCAAAATCTTTCTGTAACTGAAGAGTTTTAGTTGTGGTCATGGCAAAATAAACACTTTTTGTTTGTGCTGACATGTTTTTCCCATCCTATCAGGGGACCAAAACCCAGGCCTTAACATACACAGTGGCTGTGTGTCTGGGTTTGGTTGGGGTGTTTCCCATCACTGTGGAAGAATGTCAAAAGTACAGAGAATCGGAACTGCTTTGTTTTGCAAGCACAAAGTAAGCGTTAGATCACTGTGTTCATAGTTTTGCTCCCTGCAGCACATTTTCTACCACGTTTTGTGGAAAAATGCAATGACTGTTCTCATGGGAGATAATACTACAGGATATTAGATCTTTTTGACAAAGTGTTTTTCCCCTGATGTTCAGTTCATACTTTCCTTTATTGGATTCCGTCCTATTACTCTTGCTTTTAACCATTCGTATCAGCTTAATTCGCTTTCTTCCTCAAGGTTTGTGTCTTTATAGATGACCGCATCTCTCTTCTGTCATCGCCGATCCAGCCTGCACATACTTATTTGCTAGAGCACTTTCAGTCTTTCCCATAAGCAATTTTTCTTACCACCTGTGCAAGAGCTGACAATCTAGCATGCAGGTGCAGAGAACGGGGGGAATTCTGTGCTGACAGGGCAAGTGTTGGCCTATCACTTAAAAACACTAGAGTCTACAGACAGGCTGAGAGAGAGAAAATCGGAGCTGGGGTTCACCCCCAAGCCATAGCACAATACATGTCCTGTATTCCACCATTTTTTGTTTTACCTCTTCACATAACTTTTTCCAGCTTGTTGATATACTTTCCCTTATATATTTGGAAATATATGAATTATTCCAGCTGCTTAATGTAGTCTCTCTTCAGTGCTATGTGAAGAAGAACTAGCAGTTTGACTGGAAGGACCTTACTGTGCAAATTATGGCCCCAAAATTAAAGTCCTATTAGTGCTGATAAGACTATTCCACTATCTGAAATTAAGCCAATAGGAATCTGTATTGTTGACTTGGGAATAGCATAAGCTTTGGGGTTGAAATAGGGAATAATTTCTGATTAGTGACTTTGATTTTACATTTATTCATGACTAGAGCAATTGCAGCATGCCTGTCTCTTCACATTTAGGGCTTTCTGATAGCTTGGAGAGGGGCTGTTGCACCAGTCCATATCCAGATTCATCATTTCTTGGTTTAGTTGCTATTTTATAAAAACAATAAATCCCCTGACCTATTTAGATGATATATGGCATATGCTGGATATCTTGAATCAGAAAAGTAGTGACATTATGTTTGCAGTTCTGTATCCATCGCATCTTTCCATTAGTTCACTGTCACAAGCAACCGCTTATGAAGCAAATGACCAATAAGAATTAACTTTCACAACCGTCCCCATAGCAGACTAGGGTTAATCGAAAGAAAATGCTCATAAATTAAA
Source organism: Phalacrocorax carbo (assembly GCF_963921805.1). Lineage (NCBI taxonomy): Eukaryota > Metazoa > Chordata > Aves > Suliformes > Phalacrocoracidae > Phalacrocorax > Phalacrocorax carbo. The sequence goes on along the minus strand of NC_087513.1, from coordinate 27,958,316 downwards.
ACTTGTATATATAATAAATCTTGTATATATAATCTTGGATACAAATTAAATTTTGTATTCTGTTTAAAGATGCAAGCAATAGGGAAGAAGGAGAGCCTTTTTTTCAGATTGACACATCAGTTCTTATTAGGCAAAAATGTCCTGATGGTTTTGACAACAGAATAGCAGTCACATCTTTCAGCACATTGTGGGAGCCCCACAAGTAATCACAGGAGGGTGGGAAACCATATATGTGAAGAAATTTTGCCAGATGGCTCACAGAGCTGGACACAGTCGTTTATGAAAAACTTCACTTTGGTTCCTGACAGGCGACGTATCTCCTAGGGCTGGTTTATACTTGATTCCCTTGCTAAATTGAAGTTGTAACCAGACATAATTGTTTTATGCTTTTCTCTAACCTACAAGGGTCCAGTTTTGGAGATGAAGCCTAAATTGTATCAGGATTTTGAAGTATTGTAGTGATCAGACCAGAATAACAGCAGAAACAAATACTTATAGTCTAATATGAAGCAAACAAAAAGCAAAACACTTTTGGAGGGAAGCAGGCATGGACCTACTCAGGGCTATCTCCACAGCAACATACAGCAACATAAAAATGAACATTTACACGTATTTCTTCCAAGGGACTGTAGATATTATCCTCAAATAATTGCCATGTGCTCATTAGGACCATAGTACTGGAAGAGGCCCGCTGAGTGAGTCAGGTCCCCCACTGTTGCCTTCACTACATGATATTATCCCTTCCATGAGCTGAGCAAGCTCCATCCTAGAATTAGCTATTTTGTTTGCCCCACTATTCTACATAGAAATCTGCCTCAAAAATTCACTTCTCATAAACCTTCTTTTAATCTCCAGCCTAAATTTATTTCTGAACTGTTTATTCTTGTGACAACATTATCCTGCACCTAAGCAGCCCTTCTCCTTTCCTAGTGTTCCTTTTGGGTATGTGTAGAGAACAGTTGTATCTTCTCTCAGACTTAATTTCATTTGGACTGTTATAAAAACAATCCAGTCTATTTGATTTTGTTGTTCTTGACCATGGGTGGTCATATTTAAACACAGCGTTCCTTGAGATATCCCATTTTTTCTGCAGAAAGGACTCAGGTGGTGTATCTGAGCCTTACCTCACCTCACATTTCCCTTCCTTACAGATGCCAGCAGTTCTTTGTGGATCATCCTGCAATATGTATGCACAGATATTCCCAACTCAGGAGCACTTACTGCCTAGTAGAAAATATGTTTTGTGATACAGTGTTTTATTTTAGTATATTTAACTCTGTATCGAGTTCAGTTCCTACTGTATGATAACTTAATCTCTTAGCCAAGAATTATAATAATCCTCACAGCTTGGACTGTGCAATGTCCACTGAACATTCTCCATTCAAGTATCAATGATCTGATGCAGAAACTAGCCTTTATACATGTGGTTTTGTGTGTTGACTGGTCTCATTGTTTAACCTCATGGAATGTGTATTAATGGCTCTCCTTGTATGACCAGGTGACCCGCCTAGTGGATGAGAGAAAAGCTGTGGATGTTGTCTACCTGGACTTTAGCAAAGTCTTTGACACTGTCTCCCACGGCATCCTCTTAGAGAAGCTGGTGGCTCATGTCTTGGATGGGTGTACTCTTTGCTGGGTAAAAAACTGAAAGAAGGGGTGAGCCCAGAGAGTTGTGGTGAACAGAGCTAAATCCAGTTGGGAGTCGGTCACAAGCGGTGGTTCCAAGGGCTCAGTACTGAGGCTAGTCTTGTTTAATATCTTTATCAATGATCTGGATGAGGGCATCGAGTGCACTCTCTGAAAATTTGCAGGCGACACCAAAGTGGGCAGGAGCATTGATCTGCTCAAGGGTGAGAAGGCTCTGCAGAGGGACCTGGACAGGCTGGATCGATGGGCCGAGGCCATTTGAATGAGATTCAACAAGGCCAAGTGCCGGGTCCTGCACTTGGGTCACAACAACCCCATGCAATGCTCCAGGCTTGGGGAAGGGTGGCTGGAAAGCTGCCTGGTGGAGAAGGACCTGGGGGTGCTGGTTGACAGCCGGCTGCACATGAGCCGGCAGCGTGCCCAGGTGGCCAAGGAGGCCATGAGCATCCTGGCTTGTATCAGGAACAGTGTGGCCAGCAGGAGCAGGGCAGTGATCGTGCCCCTGTACTCGCCACTGGTGAGGCTGCACCTCAAATACTGTGTTCAGTTTTGGGCCCCTCAGTCCAAGAAGGACATTGAGTTGCTGGAGCGTGTCCAGAGAAGGGCAACGAAGCTGGTGAAGGGTCTGGAGAGCAAGTGTTATGAGGAGCGGCTGAGGGAGCTGGGGTTGTTTAGCCTGGAGAAAAGGAGGCAGAGGGGAGACCTTATTTTTCTCTACAACTATCTGAAAGGAGGTTGTAGTGAAGTGGGTGTTGGTTTCTTCTCCCAAGAAACAAGCGATAGGATGAGAGGAAATGGATTCATATTGCACCAGGGGAGGTTTAGGTTGGATATTAGGAAAAAATTCTTCACCAAAATGGTTGTCAATCATTGGAACAGTCTGCCCAGGGAGGTGGTGGAGTCTTCATCCCTGGAGGTGTTCAAGAAATGTGTAGACATGGCACTTTGGGACATGGTTTAGGAGGTGTGGTGGTGTTGGGTTGGCAGTTGGACTTGATGATCCTAGAGGTCTTTTCCATCCTGAATGGTTCTCTGACTTTATGATTCCATGAATTGCCATTTTCTTGCTGTTGTTCTGGCTTTTGCTGGCATGCCTGCTTTCTTTGATGAAATTAAGTCAGCAGCTTTCATCAGCATAACACTTGTTTTTCCTCTGCTGCATCAGTTATATACTCCAGACCTCTTGATTACTCCTAGTTTTCAGCTCCTTCAAATGGACAGAAAAGTTAGGTGGTGCTTTCAGTCCATTATTCACACAAGTCTGGGCAAACATTATCTTCTTGGTACTTCTTTTATATGTGGAGTTTGCCTTTTGCCTGGGAAAATGTATTTCCAGGGACTCCTAGGTAGCCCTCTTCTTCTGTGTCATTCATGCAAAATTTTGTAAAGGTCAGGTCCTGAACCAACATTACTAGGTTTGAACTGATTCAGGGAAAAATATTTCCTGTGAGGTAATGGTGGCTTGATGGCCCAGAGGAACACTGACAGGTAAGGGAAAAATAAGGTATTATACTGACCAACTGAAAACCTTATAAATGACAGCACATTGTTGGTTTTCTTGGTTTGTTTTGGTTTTTTTTTTCCTTTTCCATTCCTCTACCTTTCACTCCATTTGTGATTTGATGAATAAGGTTTATACTGAAAGACAGAGACCAATATGTTCTGAAAAATGTCGTTTCTGTTTACTGGAAACAACTTTTAACTCTTAAGGAAAACCTGATATAAGCAGGGTTACTGAAAGTGCTTATAAATATTTTCACCTCCTGTCACTGAAGATGTGCTCATGTCTGTGTCTGTAGCTAGGTTCTATTAGTGGAATAATTAACATATCTGTCACCCAGACTGCTTTGCATGCTGTTGATTTTAATTACTTTAGTCACTAAATTACATACTCCACTGAAATTATAGTTGGAATATATTATAAAGGAGCCTCCAAAAAGTTCCTTACATCTTATACTTGAAGTGCAAGTGCATAAAAAGGCAATAGAAAAGATTTAACAGGTAGCATTTTCAAAGTGCCTTAGTCATTCTGGCAATGTCTTCTGTGTAACAGAACAATGTTCTGCTTGGTTGCGTGGTTGTTAATAAGTGAAGGATGGTGACTGCTGAGATATTACTTGCTTGTCCTCTTCAACTCCTTTTTGGATCCCTCTCTTGTAAGGCACTGGAGTTCAGTAAGTCATAAGTTTCTCTTAACCCTAAAGTTACGAAGCTCGATGGTAATTTCATCTTTCTAATCAACTTTAATGACAAACTGAGGGATAGATAGCTTCTTAGAACAAGAGTCAGATCAGCTGCTCCTCACTTTTACAGTAGGCCTACTCCAGTGCCTTGTGTTTACTGTGCTGTGTATTTGCTATTTACTATAGGAAGCTATAATATTGCAATGTGCAGAAGTGTTTGCAGCATCCAGCCTTTAGTGGGGGTTGTTTTCTTTTTTTTTCTTCATTGAGCTGTAATCTTTAAGTTTTTAATGCTGGAATATTTCGGTCACTATAAAATATGTGTCAGCTGGGTAGATTACTAGTGTGGAAGTCAATTCTCCTCTGTAACAGTGGGAGCAAATCTATAACTCAAGTCTGTTAAGCAGCATTTCTCTCTACCTTTTGGATGTTTTGTGCCAATCTACTGGTAGAGAACAGGTATAAATTAAGTTGAACTAATGGGTTAATCAGGTTTATGGCTCCTCTGTGTCTCTGCAACAGCATAAAATGGCCAGAGATTCTCTGGTGAATATTTTGGTCTAAGATTTCCTTTAAGAGGCAAACCACCTTATTTTGCTGTTGATCTGTAACTGCAATAAATCTAATAGTTGTTTGCTGGCAAGTCAAATCCATTATTATTAAATAGCTGTCTTGACTTGCATAGCTGCCACATACTCATATTAGACAACTGCTCCTGAGTGAAGACGAGGTGTGAATAAAATAGCCCCCAGCTATTACTTAAATGTTTTGTGAACTAAGGAAATATTCATGTATTCCAGGTTACCTATATATTTATGTATGAAGTAATGAATTCTTTCACTATATCTCTGTCATGTCACTCTTTGAATTAATTCTTTAATATAATATATGCATCTATGTATCATGCATCTAATAATACATCTAAATGTAATAATGAATCCAGATGCTGCTTAAATAGCAGTTCCAGTGGTCATTAACACAGGTTTTAAAGCCTATATATTGGATGGAAATTTAAAAATCCATATGACGTGGGAGTACAAGTCCCAAGGTCAGAAAGTATTGTGAATTCATGTAATAATTTTACATATACTCTGCATACTCTGAGGTATCAAACACTTTTCTTTCTGCTGACTTTTGAATTTTCAGGTGTTTACTTTTTCCTTTCTTTTCAACAGATATAAGCTTACCAAAATCAGCAACAATATGTTACACAGCTGCATTGCTCAAAGCCAGAGCTGTCTCTGACAAGTAAGTGCATAAGAACCACTGTCCAGCAAAATTCCTGATTTAACTCAAGATTTCTCTTAGCTGAGCCCACACCCTAACAATCTCTGGGTTAGCAGGAGAATTCAGTCCTGCAGTAAATTCATAAAATGGCTTTATATATAAGAAAAATTTGCAGTGATCAAACATTGCACTTCAAATATTACAGAAGAAGAAAAGAAGAGAAATAGCATAAATTCAATTCTTGTTTCAGTTTTATGTATACTATCTGGGTGAGCTTTGGCTTCCTAGATAGTATAATGAAGATGCAACTAAAAGGTGTTGTGTGGCTGAACCTCTTCAACTTTGTATAAACCAGACCACAAAAAGGTAATAAATGTGGATGTGCTGGTGGCAACGTCATTTTACAAGTGCTGTCAGAAGACTGCTCATCTACTTAAATAGTGGCAGGTGTATTTAGCATGACTATGTCAGGGATTCTGAGAGGTAGATGGTGTTCATATTTTTAGAGACAAAAATATCTGCTCATTCCTGTTATGGTTTTCTCTTGGGTCTCAACCTTCCAAGGTGCTGAGCACATCTACTTGATGCCTGTGGACTTGAGAGCACTGGCCCACTCTGAAAGGGTGCTCAGCTCCTTGTGAGATGGAGCTCAAAAATCCCGATTCTGCTCTCAGATGCCTTCACACAAATCCGAGGCAGAGTTGTGTCTGTGCACCTGAGGGTCGAATGCCTCCCTAAAGTTGGAAAGCAAGTAGAGTGGAAAGCCATTTTCTTGACTGACGTCCTGACAGTTTTTGCTTTTAAAGTGTATGTACACATCAAGATCTAAGTAATTTTCTTTCATTCTTTTTATCCTGTAGATCGCCAGTACCTACTGCAACATCTTTCCTCCCTACACAGCGACTCCAGCTTGGGAGGGCAGGGCTAAGGTTGTCACAGCTTTCCCTGTGGTGTCTGCCTGCCAAGTACAGCTCTGGAGTTAGCCGTGGGGTGTGAGGTGAGAAAGAGATTGCATGGTCTGGTTTTTCATTCACTTGGGGCAGATGATTTGCCCACAGTTTGGGCATGCTACCCGCAATGGTGCTGCGGCCAGTAGACCACCCGCTACTGCTGCTGCATCGTGCTTCCATCCCAACCTGACCCAGGGGCATTGGGTTGGGAACCTCCCCTAAAACCTCCCCAAACCTGTTTTTAATAGAAACCCTCCAACAATAATTTGGCACTGTTTTTTGGGTTTTTTTTTTTTTTGCTTTTCTTTTTTCTGCAACTTCAGCCTTGAATATGCCCCTTAGTAAGGTACCTAGAGCAAATTTAGATTAGTGACAGAGAAAGGACTGTTTGAACTGACTTTCTGCCATGATTAGATGCAAACATGCTTTCCACTTCTGCTGGGATTTTCATTGGCCTTGATGTAATAGATCACTCAGAGTTTCCACTTGCTATGGAAGTTTGGAGAGCATAGGAAATTGACTCAGTTTGGTTACATGGGCCCATGTTCTAGATTCCTTTTCTGGCTTTTTCTTACTAGCATTTCTGACCTAATGTGTTCATTTCTTTGCTTTTGTAGATTTTCTCCAGAGGCTGCCTCAAGGCGAGGGCTGAGTACTGCAGAGATGAATGCAGTAGAAGCTATTCACAGAGCAGTAGAATTTAATCCACATGTGCCAAAAGTGAGTATGGAGGAAGCATTGTTGTAGCTTTAACACTGCTGAGGACCTAAATCCTGATTTCTGTGTTAGATTAATGAGTGATGTTGTGCAATGGGGAGCAAACAATAGGAAGGGAAAGAAGCTGAGAGTGTGCATAGTTTTTTTGTTTCATATTTCACATTCAGTGTCTTCTACTCTGGACCGTGCAACTTGAAATTTTAGCTGAAGTGAGTCCTCTATGTGAGCAACAATTACATGGTGGATTGCAGTAGTCGACACCACCAGATGCTATGCTGCAGGACAGAATGTAAAGACAGATTATTATTTACAAAATAGCCATTAAAGATCTCGTTCAAAATAGCATGTTTTATTTGTTTTGATGATTACATGTAAGAATATGTTTTTGGCATGCTATACAAAGAAGCCTATGTTTGGAGTTCATGGTGTGCTTCATATAAGTTCCATTAGTAATTCCTTATGCAGCACCCTGTCATTAAGTTCTGAGACTGCAAAGCTCCGAGATGAAGAATTGCTGAGAACTACAAAGTAAGAAAAGGGATTTATGTTCTAATTCCCTAATCCCCTCTCTAGATATGTATCTCAGCAGTAAGAATCTTGCCCAGAGGCTACTAAAGGCTAATGTATTTTATTATTTCATCACCTGATACTCAGTATTGCAGTCTGGAAGTTCATTGTAAAGGCAAATTAGAGGCAGATGCTTTTTGGTCTTTGGAGATCTGCCTCTGAACCTCACCCCACAAACCTTTGGACCACTATTGGCCTTTGAAAGTAAGTGGCCTCCATTGGAGAGCACAAGACTGGTGTGTGTTAATGTAGGGAGCCTATTCATTAGGTACAGCTGAACACCAAGTCTGATCAAGATAAACCCAAAACCTCTCCCATATGTAGACACCGATTGCGGAAAGTTCATTCTCATGCATTGCAGGAATTAAGTATTTTCTCTGTGAGCTATATCTGTTATGCCAACCACTAAATAGTGTGGTTTAGCTATCTGAAAGTTAGGCTGTTTGTTTAATAAAATCATCTAGACTTCCTCTACAGGCAGTGGAAAGAAGGAACTATCTTAGACATCTCTAGACAGACTTTCCCTCCGAGGTGCCTGTTTCTGCATTGACTATGAAAGGAGCAACTATTTTCCAGTAAAAGCCTGATTTTTAGACAACAAGATTTAGGTGAGATGAGTCCCTTTGTATTACTAGCTGATCTTCTATTTTTGTGCCAAGCTATAAAATGAAAATATTAAACAAAGTTTGGTTCCAGGACTGCTTCTGTGGACGTCTGTTCACTTTCTTCCATCCCAATGGTTCTTGCTCCAGCATAACCATTGATATTTCTCTTCTGCCTGGTTGTCTCCTTAACTGTCTGTTCCAGTCCTGTTTTGGGTGAACCTTTATGAATGTTTTACTGAAGCCCTGTCAGAGCATTCTATCCTTGCTGTCTAAAAATTTAGCTGTCTTTCCAAGCAGAGGTATCAGTTCAGCCTGTCACAAGCAATCCTTGGGAGCCTGTTCCATTTTCCTCACTTACCTCCATGCTTTCAATAATTCTTTCCATCGAAATCTTTTTTTAACAGTTTGCATACTAATGATTCCATACTAACACATATTGTTTCCCTCCTCTAGTGAATGGCATTGCATTTACTTCTTTCATCACTGGATCACTTGATTCTGAGTGGGGATCTTTTTGTTTTAAGTCATTTATGCTGGTCTGGCCATTTCTGGGACTAGCTCATTCACTGTTCAGGGACAGAGATCATTGGCTGCAGTGGCCTCCACTTCTGTACATGCTTCTATGTCCATCCTGCTATTGCCCCCATGCTCTGCACTGCCATGAAACAGAGGCTAAGTCTTCATTTTTGCCTGTTCTTTTTCTGTTTATACTTAAAAGCTTGCTCTTCTTTGGTTTGACTTCCTTTGCAAAATCTACCTTACTGTAGGTTGTGGCAGTTGCCCCATAACCTCTGCACTTCCAGATCTCCAAGATCCTGCTTTTTTTATAGGTCAGTACTTTCATTTGTCGCTTGTGACCTCCTTCTGACTAGCCAGTTTCTGTTCAGGTGGCTGTTCAATACAAGGCTAAATCTCCTTTCTGACAGGCATCCCCACGTGTGAAATACAGGTTATGTGTTATTTTCAGTACTTTTGATTTAAAGAAATTCCCGTTCTCTTCCTCAGTTAAGTTCCTGAGCTTTTAAGTCAATTCACATTGTTAATTGATTCCCTCAGTTTTTCAAAGTCTGTCATTTTGAAATTGAAACCTTTGTGAAACATATAAATTATCAGGATAACAAGGTAGTAAAGGGAGCAGACTAGGGTTTTTTTAGTTCATATTTTAACATTAAGACAGTGTAGCCTGAATCAGATTAATAAGCAGCACTGCTGATTTCATACTTAATATCCTTTAGCCAAGAGCAGAAAGAATAAGGTGGCAAAAAATATGGTTTTGGTTATAATTTTATGCACAGTATGGATATTACACCTCAATTTCCACTCAATTATGATTGAACTCCTATCCAATTTGTTCTTAATGCAAGCAGTCTTTCTTCAGGCAGCCACCCTCCCAGGAAATAACCTTCTTTTGTCACAGATCTCCTCTTCCATTTTTGACTACATTTCAATGGAAGTTTAATTCCCAGAGATTAGTCCATTAAGTCTCAGCAATAGGTGATAAATTCTCTTTGGTTTTGGAATACACTGGATTCAAGACGTGACATGTGAAGGTACCAGAACTCGGTTTAAGTGAACAAAGGCAATCCAGAGCTCAGTGCAGCCTGCCAGACCTCTCCAGGAAGCTGGGCAGCTGACCTGGCACTGTTGTTTCTGGAAGCTGAGCTGTGCAGGGTAAGGCCAGCTCAGGTGTGTCAGATATGATCTCCTTGACTGCACCAAAAATGGCACCACTGTCAAACTGACCAATACTTCTCATACTGAAGAAATCTTACCTGCAAAAATGTTTCTGTGCTTGAAAGTGGCTAAATTTTTTAAGCTGTACCAGAAAAATATCCGATAAAAGGGATTACCTCTACCTACGGTTTGTCTTGTTTATGTTACTGGAACAACTCAGCTACAGCAAATTGCAGCTTTATACTTCGGCAGAGATTGCCTGTGTATAAAGAAAGCACTTCACCAGGTAGAGTGGTTTCAGGGTTCTTCTTAGTAGAAGAAAAACATAACCCATAGCAGATTGAAGTCAGCAGTACAGCAGGAAAGAGAACAAAGAACTGTGAATTTCACTGTGAGAAGAATCACAACAAGTTGTATCACTTGTTTGTGAACATTCGTCTGAATTTTTTTCAACCATCTTTTTCTTAAATGAGATTCTGTGGACTAGTATCCTTTTGCTTCAGTGAAGCGCCATGCACTGTGGAGTTTTGGTCCCAGGGACTTGCTGACACTGTCTGACAATGTGTTGCTCAAAAATTTAAGAGTTAAACAAAAACAGGTTTATTGACACTGAAGCAGTTGGGGTATCACTGTAATTCCAGAAGGTTTTGTATAGAAAAGAGAGTAGTACATCCTATGTCACACAAAGTACATAATTTGTGGAGTGGGTGGGGGGAAAAAAAGTATAGGTGTATACACACACACGACTTCATCAATATTATTTATATGTTGTGTTTGGAGCTTCCGCACTCACATGTAATGCAACTATCCCAAGCTAATGCTGATAAAGTACTGCAGCTGTTTCTGGGACATTCCTTAATTGTGGAACACCCTTTCTGAGCTGATTTGCAAGGCTCCCTCCCTGCATTCAAACTCCTCATGAAAATCACCCCTTCTTTTCTGTGATCTATGAGACACAAGCCATTCGGTAAAGTCAAACGGAAGAGAAAACAAATGATGGTCCGTATATCTAATTGTTAAAAGTAAATCAAAAGTGTGCTCTGCCCACAGTTATGTGTGTTTGCTGTGTAAGCCAGGAACTGAGCTGATTTAAAGGGAGTACCTGCTGAAGTTTGCTGTATTTGAATCAGACAATTTAAATATTGATATTACTTTAACAAATACTAATTTTATGTGTAAAAAGTTTCTTAAAAGGATGTAACAAACCATTGACTTGAACACTCTTAAAGATGTGTCTGTTCTCAGTTTCACCTCTTCTCATTTCTTTCTTATTTATTTTATTTTATTTTAATTAGAACTAAGCCTGGCTGTATGCTTGTGTGGTTTCTAGTAAGTTGTAGTTGCTAATAGAAACAAATAATGCAAACAAATGCATATACCAGATGGGAAATGAATCTGTTCCGCACACCCCATGATATTACAGAGAAACTATTCCAGTCATGTTGAAGAGAGTTTTTAACAGTTCAGTGAGACGGTGATTTTTTTTCATATCTCCAGCAAAAAGGCCAAACTTCTTAATTACCATCAATCCAATGAGAACTTGTAAGGTGACCTAAAAGTGGCTTCTCTGGGCATGTAGAAACCAGTATTTTGGAACTGTTTAAGGCTTGTGCTGCTCATCCCACTGGGAGGAGGAGAATTCCTGTTCAAACAGTGTTAAATTCTCATATTCCGGCCTGGAGGGATGCTGTCACAGGTGCAGGAATGACTATTGCCTATTTGTGGCCTGAGCTGTAATTTCAGAGGCAAATTGAACAATTGAGGAAAAGAAGGAAACCTGCCTGAGATAGGTTGTTTTATTTTATGAAAGGACACTGAAGTAGCTCATTAATGTGGAATGCTAAAATCACTCCCAGTAGAGAATTAGTAGCCAGAGTGATGTCAATATTATTAAATAAATAATGTATATTCATTCATTTCAAGTAAGAGAAATATAAACTCCACCATGTTGCACTTAATGTCTACAAGGTCCATTGTCATCCTCCAAGTGCTGGTTAGAAGGCATATTCCCATATGTGTACAGAATGGCTATAGCGGAGCAATATCTGTTACAATGTCATGTAACCAGCCCAGAAGCCAGCTGTGGAAGCACATGAAAAATACTGTTACCCAAGTTGTAACTCCTGAAATAAAGGGTTTGGGCAGGAAAAAGTTTGGGGTGAGAGAAGACAGAGATTAGGAAAACAGAAAAGACAACCAAAAAAATCCAAGCCAAAACAGTGCAGTGGAGAAGGGCTGGGCCATCTGTTGATGACACAGATCATTGTGCGACATTAGCATTCACTCATAACTTGATTAAGACTAGGTGATTCTGCCTATAATTTCCTAGACTGTCTATTCTGAGCTGATTCCTTTTTTAAAGGAACATGATAACCCTGGGTGGCGGTGACTTGCTATTTCCTGTTCTAGTTAAACTTCTTCATTCTTCGTTGAAAAAGAAATGCAGTTGGAGATGTGCTGGGCTTGCTATCTCCATTTCCTCCATGATGGCTAGCTCTTTGCTAAGCTCTTTATTTAGCCTGTTACCTGATTCCCACTCTGAAGTGGAGCCAGGCTTGGTTTCAGAGCTCTGTCAGGAAGACAGAGTCTTCCCTGTGTATTCAAAGTATTGAAAAGGTAGTGAAGTTTTAATACTTCAGTTGTAAAGAACGTGGTTGAATCTGAGGGGAAGCCAGTGTATGAGGAGTTACAGTTAATAGGGAGTCCATCGAGAGGTGTAGGTTGTTTTCTTGTAAAGCCAGATGGAGTTCATACTGGTATGAATTTTAGTAGTATGGTAGGATCTTGTGTCCCTATTAGTCCTGTAACAGCAAGGGCTGTGCTTTGGCCTGGGGCCTTTCAATATGTCGAGATATTAAGAGTCAGATTCCCACCCTGAAGTCTTTGGTGGCTGAAGAGAAGACTGTACCTGTCTGGTGCAGTATGTTTGATTAAGCGCAATAGCAGCCTCTTGGGAAGTACCATCAGATGTCTTTGGCTGATTTTTTTCCAAGAGATGGAGATAATTGTTGCACGCAGAAGTCCATCAGGACTGTGATTCACACATTTTATGGGCAGCATGAGGGCTGCAGTTTATTGGGTAGTTTTTTAAGAAATATTTTTTTTCATTTAATTTCATTTCACTGGAATTTGTCTGTTTGTCCAGTCCAAAACGTCTCAGGACTGTGTTGATTTCATGGACAATCTGCTAGAAAGCCAGCAGGTTGCTGGGACTTAGTCCTGCCTGTCAAGTGTCTGGGTGCCAGTATCCTGCAGTTACCATAAAAGGGAGCTGCCCTTGGCTATGCTATCTCCAAGTAGACCCTGAGCCCTGTCAGCCAAACCTCCAGGAAACTGAATGTCCTCCAGACTCTTGAACTCTCCTTGAAAATATAGCGATGCACAAATGGATACGATATTCTAGGACATTGAGACCATCCTAATTTTCATGAACAGTCATATCTCTTCTTCCATAATAATCAAGCCTACCTACAGCTGGGTACGTTTTTGGTACTCATTACTTCTCTTTAGAGAAGTTAAACAGATGGAGGCCTTCAAGTCCCTCTCGCAAAGCAGATTTGCCATTTCTTTGATTAGGTCTATTCTGTACTTGTGGAATTTAATCTTTATGTTTCTGAAGGTGCTTGATGAGAACTGTACAGAGCGTTCCAGACGAGGTCTCTCTGGGGCTGTGTACAATTAGCATCCCTTCTGGAAATGCCTCCAGAATAAATTCATTGACAGCTTGTGTGCTCGAAAGTTGTGGCTGACCTTTGTGCATGAAGCAAGAACTATTAAGAGGCCTGAATGAGACTGGAGCCAACCATCAACTTTATGTGTGGCTCTTCTTGATTATCACCAAACCAGATTATGGACTTTTTGTTTGGGAAAGTAGCTGTGTGAGAGTAATGAGGGAGGAGTGTTTCACATTTTTGATCTGAGGAACTTTTAAAAATAGGTTTTTCTTTCTGAAACAGAGAAAAAATGCAGCCTGAAAAGTCAACACAACTGAGTGAGAACTAAGAATGATTTACAAGTATCAGGATGTATCATTCCATCTGGTATTTCTGGTTGATTTCGTTTTAATTGCTGATAACAAGCAATGCAAGAGAATCAAAATAACATGTTTTCATCTCAACGCACCTCGAAGTAGGACATTCCTTCCTGGTTATTCTTTTCTTACAAATAGTGACATGGCTTTGCGGTTGGTTTTCTTTTTTCCTTTGATTGAAATATTTAGATATTGAGAACTTACTTTCTCATTTCCTTTTGCAAAAAATATGGAAATAAAAGTTATGTTCCAAATTAATAAAACAGATAGAAGCATACAGCTCTTGCAGCTGTAGTCCATTCTGCTGAACAGGTATAATGTGTTTTTTAAAGGGTGGCACATTCATTAGGGCAGTGAATAAGAACCTTTGCTGGATCTCTGTAAGCCTCTGTAAGCACTGTCCTTCTTGGCAGCTCTTTATTCTGTTCTCTCTGTCACTCTTAATCCCCTGTCCTGCCTACTAAATTGCAGCTTGCTTCATTAATCCACCTGCTCTGAAGCTCTCTTAAATTTTTCTGAAAGGTTTTAGGGAAAATCCAAGTATCACACATATTACTCCCACTGCTAATTCAATTTATCCTCCTTTAATGCTGTTACCTGCGTCAGAAACGTGTGGTTTCTCTTTCCTCTTTGAAGTATTTATCTATTTCCCAGGGCTGACAGTTCTCATGGATAGCTATAAACTCTTCAGAAGAGATAGGCAAGGCAGGAGAGGTGGTAGGGAGTGTTTTGATTGTCTGAAGCTTAATGATGGTGACGATAGGGTTGAGTGTTTATGGGTAAGAATCAGGGGGAAGGCCAACAAGGCAGCTATCATGATGGGAGTCTGTTATAGACCACCCAACCAGGATGAAGAGGCAGATGAAATACTCTATAAGCAGCTGGGAGAAGTCTCATGATTGCTAGCCCTTGTTCTTGTGGGGGACTTCAACTTACCAGATGTTTGCTGGAAATACAATACAGCAGAGAGGAAACAGTCCAAGAGATTCCTGGAGTGGAAGATAACTTCCTGACACAGTTGGTGAGTGAGCCAACTATGGAAGGCACGTCAAACAGAGGACTTGTGGGTGATGTGATGGTTGGAGGCTGTCGTGGGCACAACGATCACAAAATGATAGAGTTTTCGGTTCTTGGAGAAGTAGGGAGAGGGGTCAGCAGAACTGCTACCTGGGACTTCCGGAGGGCAGACTTTGGCCTGTTTAGGAGCCTGGTTGACGGAGTTACTTGGGAGGCAGCCCTGAAGTGCAAAGGAGTCCAGGAAGGCTGGACATTCTTCAAGAAGGAAACCTTAAAGGTGCAGGAGCAGGACGTCCCCAGGTGCCAAAAGTCGAATTGACAGGGAAGAAGGCTGGGTGGCTGAACATAGGACTTTGGCTGGAAAACAAGGAGAGTTTATGACATTTGAAAGAAGGGACAGGCAACTTAGGGGGACTACAGGGTGTCGTGAGGCTATGCAGGGAGAAAATTGGAAGGGCCAACGGCCAGCTAGAACTTAATCTGGCTACTGCTGTAAAAGACAATTAAAAATGTTTCTATAAATCTATTAGCAACAAAAGAAGAGCTAAGGAGAATCTCCGTCCTTTATTAGATGTGGTGGGAACACAGTGACAAAGGATGAGGAAAAGGCTGAGGTACTTAAACCCTTCTTTGCCTTGGTCTTTAATAGTAAAACCAGTTTTTCTCAGGGTACCCAGCCCCCTGAGCTGAAAGAAAGGGACGAGGAGCAGAATGAAGCCAGGTAATCCAAGGGGAAATGGTTAGCGACCTGCTACACCACTTAGACACACACAAGTCTACGGGGCTGGCTGGGATCCACCTAAGGGTACTGAGGGAGCTGGCAGAACTGCTCACCAAGGCACTTTCCATCATTTATCAGCAGTCCTGGCTAATGGGAAGTCCCAGCTGATAGGAATTTAGCAAATATGATGACTGTCTACAAGAAGGGCTGGAAGGAGGATCCGTGGAACTACAGGACTGTCAGCCTGACCCAGGTGCTGGGGAAGGTTACGGATCAGATGGTTTTGAGTGCCATCACACGGCACATACAGGACAACCAGAAGAACAGGCCCAGCCAGCATGGCTTCATGAAAGACAGGTCTGGCTTGACCAACCTGATCTCCTTGTATGACCAGGTGACCCGCCTAGTGGATGAGAGAAAAGCTGTGGATGTTGTCTACCTGGACTTTAGCAAAGTCTTTGACACTGTCTCCCACAGCATCCTCTTAGAGAAGCTGGTGGCTCATGTCTTGGATGGGTGTACTCTTTGCTGGGTAAAAAACTGGTTGGATGGCTGAGCCCAGAGAGTTGTGGTGAACAGAGCTAAATCCAGTTGGGAGTTGGTCACAAGCGGTGGTTCCAAGGGCTCAGTACTGAGGCTAGTCTTGTTTAATATCTTTATCAATGATCTGGATGAGGGCACCGATTGCACTCTCTGAAAATTTGCAGGCGACACCAAAGTGGGCAGGAGCATTGATCTGCTCAAGGGTGAGAAGGCTCTGCAGAGGGATCTGGACAGGCTGGATCGATGGGCCGAGGCCATTTGAATGAGATTCAACAAGGCCAAGTGCCGGGTCCTGCACTTGGGTCACAACAACCCCATGCAACGCTCCAGGCTTGGGGAAGGGTGGCTGGAAAGCTGCCTGGTGGAGAAGGACCTGGGGGTGCTGGTTGACAGCTGGCTGCACATGAGCTGGCAGCGTGCCCAGGTGGCCAAGGAGGCCATGAGCATCCTGGCTTGTATCAGGAACAGTGTGGCCAGCAGGAGCAGGGCAGTGATCGTGCCCCTGTACTCGCCACTGGTGAGGCTGCACCTCAAATACTGTGTTCAGTTTTGGGCCCCTCAGTCCAAGAAGGACATTGAGTTGCTGGAGCGTGTCCAGAGAAGGGCAACGAAGCTGGTGAAGGGTCTGGAGAGCAAGTGTTATGAGGAGCGGCTGAGGGAGCTGGGGTTGTTTAGCCTGGAGAAAAGGAGGCAGAGGGGAGACCTTATTTTTCTCTACAACTACCTGAAAGGAGGTTGTAGTGAGGTGGCTGTTGGTTTCTTCTCCCAAGAAACAAGCGATAGGATGAGAGGAAATGGATTCATATTGCGCCAGGGGAGGTTTAGGTTGGATATTAGGAAAAATGTCTTCACCGAAAGGGTTGTGAAGCATTGGAACAGGCTGCCCAGAGAGGTGGTGGAGTCTTCATCCCTGGAGGTGTTTAAAAGATGTGTGCTTAGGGGACACCCTAAGTGGGTGCTTAGGGACATGGTTTAGTGGTGGACTTGGCAGTGTTAGGTTAATGGTTGGACTTGGTGATCTTAAACGTCTTTCCAACCTAAACAATTCTATGATTCTCTGCTTTGATCACAGTCTCTTCAAGTCTTTCACCTGTTTGCTAGCTCCTTCCAGGCTCCTTCAGGTGAAAGCGCTGACTAGTTCTAGGATGCCTTCTGTGGCGTCATGCTGATTGCGCTCATTTCCCTCTGGGCATTCCTATTCCTTTCCCCAAGGCTGATTTTCAATTCTCATTTATTTCTTTTGCCCTTTTTTTTTTCCTCTTTTCTGCATCACCTCACACACTGAGCAGGTGCTCAAGCATGCCCTGTAGTGTCCCATTCAGTGTATAAGAGGAGCTGGGTTAACACCACCCGTGCCTCTGTTTCACCTCTGGTGTCAAGTTGCCTTCTCCTGGGTGCCTTCACCAGGTTGTTGTCAGCCCTGCAGTCCTTCTCCTTCCAGACCAAAGCAGAAACCAGTGCATAGGCACAGAGGCTTCATGAAGTGGAGGGGCTGTGTGCTCACTCTCTTGCCAATGATCAACTATAACTTTCCTTTCCAAACCTTGTGTTGGGGCCTGACAGTCTACTGCTTGACTCACCTGCTGCCTCTGTGTTAACTTAAATAGTCTGGTGGGGAGAACATTTGCTCATACACATCTTGAAAGAGAGCAATGGTTCAGTTACAGTATTGAAGAGCAGCTAGCACACAGCTGGGAAATGTTACACTTCTTGGAGAACTGACAGTTGATTCGGCAGCCTGTGATTTCTGTGTGTCATTCCTTGCCCTGTAAAGCATGCCAACGAGGGATGTATTTTTCATCTCCGCTGTATCTTTCCCCTCCACTAACTGGAATGTGGTAACATCAGTGATGAGATAACGTCTGCTGAACTGGTAGTGGTCTAGTTCATGGGCTGGGGAAAGAGATAAAATCACCTGCTTGAATAATGTCCAGGACCTCTGTCTTCCTCTGTGGCATGAACCCTCCGTGTGTTTCTTCCGCTTCTGTTATGGGGGATCCAGTAACAGGGAGGATTGCTTGTGTGTTTAGTCAGTGGTGCTTTTCATTTTCATACCATTTTCAATAAGTATTTCTAGTAGCAAGTTTAAACCTCCAATCCTTTTTTTCCTGAAAATCGGGTATTTGCTACATTTTGTATTTTTTTTTACTTTGTACCTCGTTGGTAGCTACTTAGGTGGCTGCCCGCCTTGCATATTCATAGACTTAGCAACCAGTTGATGGCAATGCAGTAAAGCAACCTGTGTGCAAACTATGAGTACTGCATGTTCCTTATATAAAGGCTATGTGCATCAAGCGGCTTAATGTCTTCATTTTATTATAAACACTTTTCATTAAAAAGCACTCATAATTAGATTCTCTTTTCTGCTTTGAGCCCTTTTCTCCATCTCCTTTGATAAGAGAGACATCTCATTTTGAAATTCTCTATACTCCCCCTACTACAGCTGAAAAGCAGCACATTAACCATCTGTCAGCGTATCTTAGTCTTTGGGAATAATTCAATAATTATCTTCAAGTGCAGTTGGTGATGTTACACATTTGATGAAACACTTATGAGGGAAAGTACTTTAGGGAAATAGACCTTTCAATATGCATTATAGAATTGCAGGCAGCTTTCTGTGTTTTTTATTACCTCTGAAATAATTGTATTCTGCTTTTTTATTGCAGTATCTACTAGAAATGAAAAGCTTAATTCTGCCCCCTGAACATATTCTGAAGAGAGGGGACAGTGAAGCAATAGCATACGCTTTCTTTCATCTTCAACACTGGAAAAGAGTAGAGGGAGCATTGAATCTCTTACACTGTACATGGGAAGGCAGTAAGTAATTCTCTTTCTTACAAAGGAGCTAATAAAATATTTTTTATTGAATGTCATGAGAAAATAATAGCTTTTGTGAAGTATGGTATGTGGGAATTTTGGAGGTCAGTTATATCCTCACCAGCACTGAAATATTTGAAATTCAAACTGAAAATACAAACCTCATCTAATGAAGAAAAAGAGTTCTGAAGTCTTGGATTGTGTTTTCTGTGTGACACTGAACAAAATTTTCCATCTTCTTTTTGACACATTTCCTTACTCATGGAATAAGGGAATTAATATTTTACCTTCCTCATTCCAGAGTTATAGAGACTTATTTGTCATTATTCTGAACGCTTTGAAACTGGGAAATTATGACAGTGCCTTATAAGCAGAAACAAAAACAACAACAACAACAAATATTGGTTTGTTCTATACTATTCATTAATATTTAATTGACAAATGGGGATGAGCCCAGTGGGGGACCACTAGGATATATTGGGGACTGGAACATACGAAGTAGGAAAAGATGCTGAGCGACCTGGTTTTATTCAACCTGGAAAAGACTTCGGATGTGTGAACAGGGGATCCAGTTGCTGTCTTCCTCCACCCAATGGAGAGATAATATAGAAGACAGAGTCAAAGTCGTCTCAGAAGGGCACAGCGGAAAGACAAGAGGCCATAGACACAAGCTGTAGCAAGAGAAATTTCATTTAGATGTAAGGAAAATGTTTTCACAGTGAGAGTGGTGTTGCACTGGAACAGGCTGCTGGTAGGTTGTGGGATCTCCATCCCTGGAGATACTCAGACCTCAAGTGGACATGGCCCTGAGCAACCAGACCTAACTTTGAAAATGACCCTGCTTTCAGTAGGAGGTCGGAGTCATATACTAAACTTCTAACCTAAATTTTCGTATTCTGTCTTGGAGATGTGCTCTTTTCAGGTTCCAGAGGATTAAAAAGTGCCATTTAGAATCAGCCTCTCTGGGCTTCTTTAATGCAGATTTTTCTTTCTGTAATCTGGTTCCCCTTTTCTGCTCTGCTTTCTTCTGTTATCTTTTTAGCCTCTCCATATGTTAGTATACCACCATTCTTTTTCCTCCCTCCATTTGCTGTTCTTTTTTAGGTTTGTTATAAAAGAAACAGCTTGTTGCCATGATAGTTCCTACAGAAATGCACTTAATACCTCCATTGTAAAAGTGACTTAGGGTCTCAGTCACCATATTAAATGGCCTGAACTTGCCTAATTTGCAATCTAGGCTCCCTGAGGAAGCAGCGGCATTATTTCTAGGTGCATAAAACACCTTACTCAGTAATTCATGTAATTGCCCCCTGGGGTTTGCTCTGCTGCATTGTTCTCTGTCCTACCTGCTTGCTCTTTTCTTGTCATTTCTCCCAGTCTATTTTTTCTGTCATAGCTTCCTTCCCAGTGCCTTATTTTCAGTAGTTTGCTTTTACGTAGTATTTCTTCTCTTCCAGATGCTTGCAGAAGTCCTTTAGCCCAGGGCTCATTAACCCATCATTATGGAGCAGTATTTTGCAGGGAATCCTGAATAGATCTTATTTTGCATTGTCAGGTTGGGGAGTCCCTAAGAGGCTGTTTAGAAGGACCAGCTTTTGGCATAGGAGGCTGGCTGCCCTGCAGTCCTCCTGCCACGTAGGGAATCTAGTCATCTGTGCCTGAAAGCAGTGTAGGGCTTTCCCATCCAACTACATTAACTGATTCCTCTCCATATTACCTCCACAGCAATCAGAATATGTACGTTATTAGCTAATATTTGTATATTAAAGGAAAATCCGTAATTCATTTTGCTCAGTGATTTGAGAGAGAGATGAACAGTGCACCAGTCCTCAAGAATTTTGTTCAGATTTTGCTCACATGTAGAGACTTCCATGGATTTTAATGGTTTCACCAGTGTCTAGTCTGATAATCGTAACTTTTGGACCATATCTTAGTCTGGGTAATATTCTTTAAGGCTGGAGTGAACTATTTATGTCACTCTTACATCCTTTACTTGCAAAATGTTTCCTGGTCATCTCTGCACAATTTTAAGTTAAAACCAGTGGAAACATGACAGAGAAATTTAATTAAATACTAGTTCTAACCAACAGTCTACATACAGTACATGGTCAGTTGCCCTCGCTTTCTTCGTAGGTATTTATATACTTGCCACTAGGTACTTATGTACTTGCCATGCCTTTAAAGTGTACTATTCTGTCAGTGTCCTTAAATAACCACACGCCTCACTTTGGACGCTTGTATGTAGGAATTTAATGCCCGCATGTATACACCCATCTGTTCTGACCTTGTGGGAATTGGGCGGAATTAAGTACATTAAGTCAGTCACTTGGGGGGTACATTTTGAATGCTTCTGAGGAGAATAAGGTCACTCCTAATTAAGACAGCCTCTAACAAAATTTATGCAGAAGTGTCTCTGTGATATTTTAAACTCTGAAATTTTCACAGTGGTCTTCTCAAATCCCATTCAATGACTGAGAAAAGTGAGGTTATAAAAATAATGATCATCATTGAACTGGAATGTTGGTTGTTTCCTGCTCTATCGTCATTCAATCGGTGAAAGTACAGTTTTTTTCATAGTACAACTAAAAAAGCCCAAGTGACACCACGTGAAACATTACTCTGGGTTTGGTTCTGGTGCTCCGTATGGAATGTCTGTAGTTTCAAGTGTAACGAAATTTCAAAAGAGTCTGAGGTATTTGTTCGTCACTGTCCGTTCCTAAACTTGTGTCATGCTTCCTGTTGTTTGCATGAAGAAGAAAAACCTAGAGGTTCTCAAATACTATGATGGCTTTTACGACGAGCACACGGTTGAATGGCAGACTGGCTCTGTGCTACGTGAATTGATTAATGTAAAATAGGATCTGTAAGGTAGAGAAGTATCTACGTAAACACAAACTGCTACAGAGGAACCAGAGCGCTTTCTTCTATGGCTGATAACATTGCTAAATAAACTGTTTTGCTGTAAATAATCCATATTTCATCTCATGTCAAAGATGACTGTTTAAATTCAGCAAAATCTATTCAGACATTTTTCACTTGATTTGTAAAAGCAACATCTTTACCGACCCTTTTTGTTTTTGTTAGAATCTTAATACTACTGTGCTTTAGGGTAAGGCAGAAGAGCCTTGATTGTCTGTTTAAATATTAAACCAGACTGGAAGGAAATACTTGTGTTCATGATTTTGAAGTAATGAGCATTGAACATCCCTCCACCTATGTTTTTGTACAGACAGTCAAGTTTGTTGCATGTGAAGATTATACAAGGCTTGGATTATTGCATTTGTACTTGGCTTTTTGGGGTACTGTGGAGAGGGGGGGTTAATATTGCAAGAGCGTTATAGCCCAGGTTGTCTTACAGTCTTTGAGGATTTCTGCATTCTTTACTATTGCTTTAAACATAGTAAACAAGAATAAATACACTCATAGAACTGCACCAAAAATACAGCTAACAGTATTTCAGATGCAGTGTGCACGACTGAAAATATTGGGGTATTGTGTATTTTAAACCAATTCCTCAGTTGCCTTGTGAGCAAGAGATAATGGAGTATTACCGTGTGGCGGTGGGCTGTACCTAACATCGCTTCTAGGACATCTGTTAAGGAAAATATTGCTTCAGTGACTGATGTTCATAGGAGTAGTGAGAACAACGCATTGATGACATTTTAACTGTGAGAATAATATATAGGGTAATGGAAAAGGATGCCTTGATTGCAAAGCTATAATTCAGTCAAGTGCTCTGATGTTTCTGTAAACCACACTCAGATGGCCTTTGACATCATCACTGTCCAGATATAGTAATCCATTTCCCGCCTTCTCTGTTATTATTTTCAATTCTAAAAATGCATAAGGTTAAGTATTATTTAATCCATGACCTGAAGATTTATACTGGAAATCTAACGTGATCTGCTACATTTGAAAAGAATGCATGTGAGGAACCTGGTTTTAATAATTCAGTATTAATCTTTGATTGCCAAATATAAAATGAAAACATGACTGCGTTGGAAAACTGGCTCTCTGGGCTTGAGTTGTGAGTGTTACCTGGTCTGCTGGAGTGTGATGGGAAAAAGTACACTACTGCAAAACTTATATTATGCTTGATGCAGAGATTGTGAGTATTGGCCTGAATTCACAAACTTGGCTGGTCATTTTTGTAGGCTATACCTGTTGTATCAGATACACTTCTTTCCCCTGAAATTTTAAAGTTCTTCAGCCTAAAAGCCTAAGACAAAATGAGTAAATTTGGTTATGTAGTTGTAAGTACCATGGGCTCTGATCACGCAAACATTTATGTATGTACTTGTAGTGTGGTCTCACTTGACGCTCATGAACCTTCTGTCAAGAACAAAAAGAAACATTAAGTGTTTGCAGGATTAAAAGCTAAGTGTAGATTTATATTTTGGCATTTCATGAAACAATTTATATGCTGTTTGAAACCAAATATAAATGTTATGTTTTGTCTGTGTTTGTTTTTTGAATTGTAAATATAGTTAATTATGTCCAGTGACTGCCACACTCACGGTGACTTGTGCATGGTGTTGTTTTCTTTTCAGCTTTCAGAATGATCCCTTATCCACTGGAAAAAGGACATCTTTTTTACCCTTACCCTATTTGTACAGAAACTGCAGATAGAGAACTACTACCATGTACGTTCAACTTTTCTCTTCTTATTGTTGACATCAAAGAATCGTTTACCTGAGTCTTGCAGCACTGCTGTCCATTGATGATGCCTTTTAAATTGAATACACTGGATCAGAATAATTGTGTTGACAGTGAGTCTCTGGAGGTCCCTTGATGATTTAAGAGGCAGCTCCTAGCCATAGTTCATAACGATTAGCTGTCTTTGTTGTTGTTGACAGTGTGGGGACAGGGAGGGAGATTACTGGAGAGATATAAATCAGTTAGATCTTGCTATTCTCTCTTGCCAAGACACTGGAAAATATGCCTGATCTTTCATCTAGGGTAACATCCCATCAAACCAAAAGCACAGTGGCATAGCCGAGTTAATCTTTTGTAGACTCAGTAGCTACTTAAATTCCAAGGCAAGATCAAACCTGCTCGAGGACGGCTGGATCATTTACGCAGCTGTTATTCTGACAGGTTATGCTGACGTTTTCTGAAAAGCAGTCTTAAAAAGCAAAAACAGTTTTCTTCATGTAATGGTGTGTGTGCTGTTATGAAGAGACTGATGTGAAATTACATCAGTCATTTATTATATACGTTTATGGCATGTATTAGCAGTTCCCAGTGCTCTGCAAGATACATAAAGACAGATCCAGCCTTTGGGAAGAGCTGCAGTTCAAGCTAATGGGACTTCTTGCAGTGCATGCCGTGAAGCACAGAAATGCAGAGGAAGAGCCAAAGCAGCCAATCTTGCAAACAGTTATGCTTCATTCCCATGTGTTTTCTCACTGAAGTCAGCGGGACTTTGTGTGAGCACAAGTGGGACATGCACAAGTGCAGAGGGGTTTGCAGGGTCAGGGCAGATGAGGCAAATACAATTTAATCCAAGGAGGGAGATTCTTCTCTCACCTTCTCTATTCTGAATGGGGAATAAAGATAAATTGTTCTGGAAGAAGTAAAATGTAACCTGCTTTCTGCTGTGAAGGCTGATTTTGAGGGCACTTGCACTCACACTCTTTGTAGTCTTTCATTCAGAACCTCTCTGGTTTGGGCTGAAAAATGTGTTGCCACTTTTTATAAGCCTATGTGAGTAAACATTAGCTGAGAATAGTACAGCGAAAATCCACTCATTGTGAGTCTCTCCTTCACAGTACATTCTCGCTGATATTACACAGAAATCCTTGGCAACTGACAATATCTCCCCACCCCATTATAATCACCCTAATTATAACAACACCTCTCAGAGTGCTCTGCTTGCTTTACTCAGAGGGATGCTGAGCTGAGGAGGGTGGAGTGTCAGGAGATTTAGGAATGACAAAGTCATGCAGAACAGCTCAACATTCTCTTTTTAGATGCAAAACTAATCGTTCCTGTCAAATGTTAGAAGCGAGGGACTCTTTAACAGCATACGCAGACAGTTGTGTTCTGCTCTGGCAGTTATGGGAAATGCGTTTCACTGCAAAATCTCTTGGGTTTGAGGAGGGAAGGGTTTAACATACCATGACAGACACAGGTCGGGTTTTGCATACCTGTCCACACCCTTTAATTGCGTGCGTTTTAAAGGAGAGTCAGCCGGAATTATATCAGAACACTAAGATCTGATAGGCTATCTGCATTTAAAATATCAATCACAAAACTTTTGCCATGATTAGATAACAGACCAGAACAACAAGTTTGCACCTCTGTCAAAAGCAAGTACAAAAAACCGAGCACAAGAAATCTTAGACTTACAAAGTCCATGATCTGGTATTCACCAATCTCTAAATTTAATTTAAATCAAAGAGATGTTGCATTAGCAAACGTGCAGCCATGTGACTCGTCAATGACCTGCATAAAAAAAACCTGGATGTTTTATATGTAGGTTAGTTTTCTGGGGGTAGTTGTTGCCCAGCTGCCTTATGGTTAGTGCTGACCCAAGGCAGGCAAAAGTAACGTGTACATAGGACCACAGTAAGCCAGAAAAATTATCTTTAGATGAGAATTACTTGGCAGTGAGATGACTGACACAATGATAATGTAGATGTTACATGTTTCAGGCCTTCTGTGTGTTTCTTCCTTCAAAAGCATCTTCAGGTGTCTCTGGCTGTTTAAACCACATGAGAACATTGGTTTGGTTTTGGTTGTTTTGGGTTTTTTTTAAGTATAATGCATTCCCCTTCCCCTCTTTTTTTCTACAGCATTTCATGAAGTTTCAGTTTACCCCAAGAAAGAGCTTCCCTTCTTCATCCTCTTCACTGCTGGACTATGTTCTTTCACAGCCATGCTAGCCCTCCTGACGCATCAGTTCCCAGAGCTTATGGGGGTCTTCGCAAAAGCTGTGAGTATTCTCTGCTGCTCCTCTCTTCTGGTGCAGACACAGATTCAGGAAGAGCTGAGCTAAATATTGCTGGGTATTAAATATCTGCATATTCAGTAGTATAAATAGAATATCAAGAGATGTCTGAGCAGGGGGACACGTGAGCAACTGTTAGGGAACTAATCAGTAAAACACACTGCTGCTGTCTTCTCTGGTTTATATTATGGCTCTTCTGTTAAGCTACACCTCTTGTGATTTTGCTTGGTGGGAGAATGGAGTATCCTTTTTTTCATATATAATCCAATAAAATAAATTAATAGTGGTTTGCAGAACCCCTCTATTTTGTGCCATAATGACTGTGCCGTGCTTTCCAGTGCAGTAGAAACTATTAGCATGAACAGAAATAGAGTGTACTGTTAACGAGGGCAAACCTCTGCGTTCTTTCCCTAAACTGCCATGAAGGAAGTAGTCTCAATATTTCCCTCATAACTTTTCTTAACTACATCCAGGGAATTCTCTGCTAAATCTGCTTTTTTAATCCACTAAGGATTAATAAATTTTGGAGGATGTGTGGGAAGGGACATGAGTTATTCTAAAACACACTTTTTTCTTTGCACGACCAAGAGCATCATTGCTGCAGTGTGCTAGGATATGAAAAATCCACCTACAGAAAGGTTCTAGGATAATAAAAAAAAAGCTGTCTTCTTCTCCAAGAAATACTGAATATCCTCCATTGTAATATATTTTTCTCAAATATATTTGTATCTCTTGTAGGTCTTGTGTTTCAAAAATAGCCTCCTGGCCTTGTTTTTAATGTTTTTAGTGCTTTTGATCTGTGGGCCATCAGGGGTGGGGTGGAGGAAGAGGCAAGGCTGAAAGGCTTTGGCAAAATCCAGATTGTAAGTACTTTCTCAAACTCCATTGCAAATGGTGAGAGACCCGCTTTGCAGGTGAACCAGGTCTTCTGCCACTCAGGCTTGTGAGTGATAGAGGTCTGGTACAGCAACAGTTCTTGTATCAAGAAGTTTCTTTCATTAGTTCTAGAAGACAAAAAATGAGATTATCTTAAAACTAGAGGACGGAAAATAACAGCAGCAAAAGATACCACTTCTATCAGCAAGAAAGTGCTGAAACGTACCTGAAATATTATTACTTTCTCTTCTTTCTTGAGTGTGTATGTAGACGTTTGGTGGACAATAAGGATGTAACTCAGGCATATGATCTTAAACTTCTTTGTAAAGCTTATTTTGTGGGTTTGTTGTTTGGCTTGATTTTTTTCTTAAGTCATTCAAATGCATGACCCTTGTTTGGGGGCTCTTTCAACTGATGCTGTCACAGTTAATGACCCCAAATCTGTCCCTGTTAGCCTTGTTCCTGTGCTTGTCAGCCTTGTATCCCGAACAAAGCATGTACCTCAAGCTGGCATACAATGAGATTTTGTACTTAGTGCTCCTGCAGCAGGCAGTGAGCTACTGGAATTGGAGAAAATTGGTAGCATGACTACATGGGCTTAACTCACTTGGCTTTGGTTGCTGAGCGCAGTCAAACAGAGATATCAAAAGCTACACTGGTGGTGTATTAGCAGTTGCTTCTCATGGTTTGGAGCTTGCAGGTTCCAAAGCCTTTTGGGGAGTAGAGTCAGACCAGAAGGATCTATTTCCCTGAGGTATAAGTGCAGCTGCCATTGGTGTTAATAGAATACATACCCCAAGACTCTGTATGTGGTTATTAAGTTTTGCATACCGGAGCAGGTAAAGCTCCTAGTTAGTAAAATAAGCACAGGCAAATAAAATTGAAATGTGGGCTGCATTATGTTGCATAAAGTTGGCAAGATCACTCAAGATCTCTGAACCTGTATGGATGCAGTTTGTATGTCAGTTAACATGTATTGTGACTTGTTTTAGCTATACCTTAATCTTCATAAACCACCACGTGCAGCAGCTGAGTTGTTGTACACGTGAAGGGCAGAATTTAAGCCTGTGACATTCATTTAGTAGCATGTAGCTCGAGGAAAGGTTTTGATTCAGGAGGCTCATTTTGTTGTCTCCTCTGGGAAAAGTAGCCCAGGTGTATGAGATTGAAGAAAATCATGGCAGACATCTCTTCAAAAGGCAGCTGTATCAGAACGGAGTAGAAGAGGCTGGCCAGGCCTGGCTCTTCCCTTTCAGTTTTATGGAAGATTGTTTCATAAATAACTGATTTCATAAATAGCTAAAAGGTGAATGTGCTGACGGTTGCTGTGGTTATGTGCATTGAATTACCTGTTCCTGGATGGTTGGTACTCATTGTGATGTGGTATATTACATTGTGAACCTATGCACATACGCTTTAATTTTAATAGGTCAAAATTATTCCTTCTCTTATGCCTGCCAATCCCAAAAGCATTGCACAGATGTAATATCGCCAGCATGTCCCAGGCTTATGTTACTGCAAACTGATATTTACCATATTTCACAAAATCTGAATAGGTTAGCATGATTGTGTGTTGGGAACTGGCTTTGAGCTGTCCTCCGGGTAGCACCTTCTTCCCCTTTTCCATAGCCCATTAACCCAGACACTGGGTTCTTCAAGGCAGAAAAAGCCCTTGAAAGCTGCGGACCTTGTCCACGTGTGAGACTGCTGAAGGTGGCCTGTGCCACTGTGACAGTTCCTTGGGGCAGCCCATGTTCCCCTGCTGGATGCAGAAGTCAAAGGTACTTTAAAACTACTGTCCTGTTCTGGGAGGTTCAGCATAGGATGGAATTCACCAAACTCCATCAGTGCACCCATGTTTTAGAGCCAGACCATGCTGTGAGCGCTGCCTGCCAGTTCAGCAGCAAGTTTAGGTATGTCCAACTGCATCGAGCTGATTCTGTAATGTTGTACCTGGAAGTAAGCTTGACTCTTCCCATAATGAAATTGAAAGAATCCAGTTCTTTGTTTTGTCAGACTGAATGTAAGCAACTTTAAAATGGCAGTAGGTCTTAGCATTTTCACTCAGTTAGGGAGAAGCATGTTCAAAGCTTGTGGTTTTTTTTTTTTCCTAGGCTCTCTAACAAAAGGCTTTTGGAGGTCACTTAAGACATGAATACAAGTGGAACAAATTTCTGATTGCATGGCTTGGATAAAATTGTCAGCACAGTGTCAGTAGCATTGAATTTCTTTCATTGTTACAGAAATATAACAATAGCTGGGAAATCGTTAAAAATATGTAAGTGCCGTTCCTTTGATAACATGGTATCAATAAGAGTACCACAATCTGAGTTTGTTATAGGATGCAATCAACTACTTCGGCAACAAAATTCCTATGAATTGCAATAAAACTTACTGTCAGGCAAATGATTCTTGTTTCATTGGCTTAACAAGTACGTAATTTGCGTTGGTTACAAAGCTGAGTTTTATCCAAGTAGATGTGATGGTGCAAACTTACCATATAGATCAAGTGCTACTCAAAGAGCAGAAAATATCCTCTGGTGAGCCTTTTGCATTTGGCAAAATTAAAGGGACATATTTATTTAAACAGTTCACAGCTTAACCAGAGGGAATGCTTCTGTTTGGGCTAAGCCACTTGAAATGGTAATAGCGAACTCTAAAGTTAGGTAAGTCAGTGTTACATTAATTCAGGTGTGATTCACATTATACAGCTTGACCTTTAGTACTACAGCTGAAATACTCTGTTCAGCTTCAGTTAGAAGAAGTTTTTTCTTCAACCTGTGCTTATGACAAAATCTTATTACTGCTGATGGTGTTACCTGGTTCTCCCATGATGCACAAGTTGTCCATGACATAGTGTCTGTATTGTGTGCAGTCTTGTCCAAGAGGAAAAAAAGAACTTCAGTGCTTACTGTTGCCTTTAAAATGCATAAGCATCATAAACATCATAGATTTTTACAGTTAAACTCTGCACAAAGCCCTGTTTGGTAAACAGTGAAACTGTTTGCAGATATTTTCTTGCTTGATACTATTCAATGGTTATAATCTCTGGCTGTTGGATACTGAAATTCTGAAGTGGTTTAAATACATTTGCCATATATAGGTGTGTTTCAGAAGCACACAGACCTTTAACAATTTTTGAAATTGCATTTTTCATACTTAACTAGATACTTAAGAACCTAAGTTGGAGACCAAGGAGATATCGGTATTAAGTAATAAAATATTGTTTGTTTTGTGGCTCCGAAGGCAAGTGACACATCGCAGTTCACAGCTGTACCTCTAAGCTCTCCTCCCTTCAAATGCAGCATGTCCCCGTCCTCGCTGGCTGCTGGGAACTGCCCCTGCCCTGTGCTATGCCCAAACTCTGCCTGGGCTTCGTTGAGGAGAAACTAACCGGCACGGGCCAGAGCTGTGTCAGGAGCTGTGCTATCAGTTCAGGAGCGTGGCTGGGGCAGGCCAGCACCCCGTGCTGTGCTGCTGTCCTTGCTTTATGGGAGAAGACAAAGCCCAACCGCCCCGGCTCCCTCTGCAGCTGGGGGTAGAGAGAAGAGACAAGTTCCAAGGGCCATTCTGGTCCCTGGGATGGGTAGAATTACTCCCTGGAAGTGCTCAGTTCTCTTCAGTGACTACAGGGGGACCAGACCCCCACATCTGCATCCTTTACGTGCCTAAAGATATATGGGACAAATCCAGAACATGAAAAGGGATGTGTGTTTATAAAGCCTGATGCTCTCTTTTGTCAGGAGAGAGAGTTCTCTGAGGCAAAAAGAGAACACATCCAGCACCAGCTTTGCTTTAATACTGACCTACCAAGCAGATTTAATACACATCAGTGCAGTGCAGTAAGTGGAGTTTATCTGTTTTGTGCTGACTGAGCACAACTGAGCAGTAGCTGAAACACAAACCTCTTGCAGCTCGGTCTCATCAGCCTTAATGGTTAGAAGCCACAGGGTTCACAGTCTCGAGGTGGCTGACTTTGCGTGTTATTGTACTCTCTTACACATGTATAGGGCCCCAACGTAGCTGTATGTAATGTGTACAGTTAAATTGCTATTAATGTAAAGCACAGTTAATATGTTTTTTGCAAAATTTTAGGAGTGCTTTGAGTACCTGAGTTCTGAGACGTATAGCTGGCAGTGTTTTTTCCCTGATACCAAATGGTCTCTATTAGCTTGATTTTTGTCACATGTGCCTGGCCTAACATTAATATACTGAAACCTCTTTCAACCTTGCCAACTGTGCTCTGTAATAAGAGGGGGAATATTAAGATAAATCCCTATTAGTGATGCCTCAGTGTATATAGCAGATCTATAGATAACCCAGAACCATTTTAAACCTGAATCTAAAGACATGCTTTTTGCCTCTGAGAGGTGGTCTGGCAGATTCTGCAGATATCAGAAAGCCTCTCTCACCCTTCAGCAGGCTTTGGTTTGAGCTTTTAGTGGCTTCAGTGTGAGCCTGAATCTGGGATGCGAGATGTGTGAAAACTCCTGTAGTTCATCACTTTGATCTTCATAAAAGTGGGCCTCTTGCTTCTTTTTACTGCAAAACCCAGAAATCTGTAGATATGCAAGGCTCAGAATTTGGCAGAGAGTCTTTATATGTGAATTATATAACTTTTTATCATGCTGGAGGGCTTTAGAGAGGAACGCAGCAGGGGTTTCTCCTCTTATTGGACAGCTTTCTCCTGAGGTATATTGTCTCCTGGATTTTGATCTGAATGTGTATCTGATTTCTTTGCAGTTTCTCAGCACCCTCTTTGCCCCTTTAAATTTTGTGATGGAAAAAGTAGAAAGTATCCTGCCCTCCAGCCTGTGGCACCAGCTGACGAGGATCTGAGGGAGCACGCCCGCTGACTGACTGCCATGACATCTTCTGTGCCAACTTTTTGTTGACCACAAGAAAGCATGATAAAAAAGGGAAGCAGTTCTAAGACTTAAAAACTCTTCATGGATTGTCTGTTCTCATATAAAAACTGTTTTGTTGTACAAAATACATGATGTTAGGTTCTATTATATTTTGCCTTCAGAAAAAAAAACTTAAAAATAAACTTTTGTGTATTGCAGCATTGCTGTCTTTTGGCTGCTTCTTCAAAGCTCAGATTGTACTTTGTGTTCTTAAACATGTGTGGTCTATCTGCTTCACCACGGCTAGGGCTTGGCTTTCCATTCAGTTAATGAAAAAAACCACTAATAACTTTACAACTAAGCAGCGGTATTGCTGCCTTTTCTTACGGAGTTCAGTTAGGGTGAAGCCCTCACCGCTACAGACAGGCTAGACGCGGTTTCTAGGCAGTTAAAGCTCTTGCTTAAAGCAGCTTTATGCTCTCCTGGCAGTTTGGATGCCACATTGGGCTTCTGATTCCTGTCCCTGCACATAGGTCAGATTTGCCCTCATCTCAGTTTTCAGAAAGTCCATGTGCTTGACAGGTGTTCTCACACCACTGTTATTTCAAGTACCACCAGAAGCTCCGTGCTTTGTTCTCTGCCTACAGAACAAAGCATAAGTAATGACAGAGAACTGAGGACAGATTTACCTGTCGTGAGTGATCATTGCATTCATGCCCTTGTGTATTTCTTGCTGAGTTTATATTGCATTACTAGTATTTTTCAAGTATGAAAAAAGCAGGTACTTTTTCCTGTACGGGTTAAACATCAGCATTATAAACTATTGCTTGAGGCCAGAAGCCCATTAGCAAAATCGGTGTTCGTTCATGCACAATTAATAGAGAGGCTGGTGTTTCATCATTAGTGCTTACCTCAGGAAATCTTATCGTTGTGCTGTGAGAGGTGTAGACAAAGTATTCATTTATAACTTACCCACTGTAGGTGGAAACTTCCCGCAAACACCTTTGCTAGTGCACGAGGCCAGCTCCGAGATCAAGAATTTGATCTGGAAGTTGAAACAAATGGTCCTGTCTGGCAGGAATTGAAAGTGCATCCTTACAGGTGGCTCAAGGATTTTTTTTGCCCCCCAACTCCTCTCCCAGATAAAGAAGCATAAACCCAATGCAGTGGATCAAAAATTCCACTTTGCCAGCTCAAGGTTGCTGTTCTAAAAATGCTGAGCAGTTTGAGGGATTGCGATCACCAGCAGATAAGTTTGTTAATCAATGAGGAAATGAGTGAGCAAAGACAAAACTATTATTGAAGTTCATATAGAAGGAGAGTGTTTCTTAACAGCAGGCGATGCATTACATTATTTTTTTGTCCTCTTGATCACAGATAGGCTAGTCTACTTAGAAGAAAGATTTTTGCCCAAGTGAGCAACGGTACTGCATTAAAGCAAACACCGCTGTGCTATGAGGAAAAAAGACAGCCCCGCACCCGGAGGAACTGACTGTAAGAATATGAGACCCGAGGGAGGACACAGAAGATCAGAGAGGCCCATGGCTAAATGTTAAAACTGGTGAGGTGTGTCGCTGTTGGGGATTTCTGTACAGGTTTTTAATCTCTGGCCATTATTCCTGCAAAACATCCACTGTGATGTTGAAATTAGTGTGGCTTCATTTGATGTGGGATGTGGCATAAGATAGAGGCAGTGGCTTGCTAGTGGACAGCACGTGGAAGTGAGAAATGGGCCAATATTTGTGCTCTCGGCTTTGCATCTGAATTGCCAGAACAGCCACGGGGAACACCTTTACAGCAGGTGCCCCTGTGTATCTCTAGCTGTAAAACTAGGCGTAACCGTATTCATTCGTCTGCCTCTCAACGGCACTGTCAGAATTATTTAAGCTTGGTGAAAATCGGGAGCAGGCAGGCAGCTCTTGTTGTCCCGTGCTGATTTGTGGCGCTTATTCCCAGCCACCTCAAAAACCTTTCAAACTTCATTTATAGATGCCCTATGCTTCAAAAGAACAACTTGCGTTCATTAACTGGCCTAACATGTAAATGTGTTTGCATATATATGTCTAGCTATACACAAACATCTCTGTTTGTCAGCAACTAAGGTAGTAGTTTGGCCTTCTGTTAGAAGAAGGCATAATGTGAATTATGAGCTATGTGGGAAGTACTATCTGTAATAATCTGATAAAAAGGAATGTTCCTTCCCTTGAACCATGGGGAACTTTTAGGAATTCAGAAACACCTTTATGCAATTTTATTTCTACTATTTCTAGTATCCATCTCCCTTGGAAGCAGTAATGAGCCATGAATTTTTATCTAGAAAATATCTCTTTAGCTTTAATCATAATTCTAGGCATTTGAGAGACTAGGCACGTCAGACAAAAGGGTTTTCTTTTTCATCGGGCAGAGTTTGTTGCCTTAGGCTTTTCTGCCTCTGACATGTTTGCTGTGAAGTTCAGCATGGCTTAGATCAAAAGGCAAACACAGCCCGTGATTATAATGATGGAAAGCCTCTGGCTTAGTGTGGAGATGAGCCTTCTGGAAATCTGGTTCAGATAACAACTCAGCCAAATCTTCAGTTTGCAGATTTATGGCGGGGGGAGCGTCTAAGCTCCAAATGTTCGCAGTTCCTGTTTTTTTTCTCTAAAGACAACCCGATACACGCTATCTCTTTACACTGTACCTGCATAGAACAAAAAGAGAAGCCCAGGAGTGCCAGGTAAGTCAAGCTGGCCACCTTCTGGCCCTTCCACCGGGTAGAGTTACAGCTGCTCCAAGGCGAGAGCCGCGCTCAGCGAGGTGAATGCTGCACCTACGGAAGGCGGCTGGTTTCCCTGGTTGTTACTCGTTTGCTGTGATTTGGTGTGAACGCCAAATACACAGACTCTGATTTTTCAGCAGGATAGCCAGAAGTCCTTACACCAGTAGAAAGGAGGAAAAGAAAAAAAATCAGTTTTCCAGGGTTGCAGAAGCCTACAGAAGGTAACCAAAGGAAGCTGCACCCCTCGCACGCCCCCCTTCACACCCGGTGTGGCTGTCACTGCACAGAGGGCTTGAAAACCTCCTTGGCGGCGCTAGTTAAGGCACGGTGTGCAAGGTAGCCCCGGCCTGGCGTGCCACCCGGCTTCCTGCGGGCTCCTGTGGTTCCCACTGCCGAGGGAGCCGAGAGGCACCCCTGGAACAACGGAGGAGCGGTCAGTATATTGATTCATACAGATTTGCTTCTTTCACACAAGAGAAGATCTTGCATCATGAAGTCACATCCATTTAATCAGGCAAATGAGCTGTTATACACAGAAAAAAAAGTTTGTGCTCAGAGCCCATGAAGTGCTGCTGTCTTTCAGATAATAAAAGAAGTTCAGCTGTGGCATTTGAAGTGGCAGGAGAAACCTGCAGTCTCTCATATGTGACCACAAAACCTCCTCTGCCCTCGGGTGGCCATCGCCTGTACATGAAGGCTGTAGCCCCTCCCAGGTGTGTGGGGTGAAACCCACAGAGATGAGCAAGTGTTGGTAGGCTTCATGCTGCCACGCTGGATTAAGAGCGATTTTTTTTCCTGGTAGAAGCAGCCTCCTCAGCCCAAAAGCTCTGTGACCTTCACTAATCCCCAGTAAAACACTCGTTTCCCCTTTGCCACCATACGCCGAGTCCCGGGGGCAGAGGGTTACCCGGGGCGGGAGGTGAGGGTGAGGTGCACAAATTGGGTTTAGTTTTGCAGGAAAACCAAGAAGCAACACAACAATCTTTCGTGCTACCATACCCTTATGCCCTAACACACACCACCATTCCTAAAAGTCATTCCCCATTTTCCGTGAGGGAAAAGAAACTTACACCTTTTTTCATGAGATTTCTCCGAAACCAGCTCAACATGTTTTTTAGGGCTAAGTTTGTTTAAAAAAAGAAAATAGTGGGGAGGGAGCAATCCCAAAAAGCTTGGCAGGCTAACAGCATTTCAGAGCACTGCTAGATTCTGATTTCATGCAGTAAAAGTAAAGGGAACTCCCTCAAGAAAATTGGACTTCAGATTAAAAAAAAAATAAATCCTACAACCTTTTGCTTCAGCTAGCATTATTCTGACACTAAAGTGTCTACCTAGGGACAGCTGTTTCCTCTTCATGACCAAATACATGAATAAATTTATTCCATAGACCAAAATTAAGGATTATTTCATTTGCCTTGCCTGATTTCTGTTTCTTTTCTACCCCACCCCCCAACCCTGCTTTTGTTTTCTTCATTTGATTAGCTGAGTGTTGAGGCGGTGCCTTTCCTAGCAATATTTACACCTCTGAGCATCTTATCCCACTAAGAAATAGCAAAAGGGACTCCTGGAAGTCCTTTCTTCATGGAAGAGGCAACAGAAATGCTTACAGCTGTAAGAAGCCTACCTTGAGCTCTTTTCTTTAAAAAAAAATCAAATACAGCAAAAAATGTAACACAAATAATTGTCCAGCTCAGCTGTTACACATTTGTTGTGCTGCAAAACACTCTGATTTTCCTCTGGTGAAGTGGGGCTGGTGGGGGGATTGCACTGCAGCTTATTAATATGGCACTTGTGTGGAATATAAAATCCATCCTGCTGTGCACCTTTGGTGGGCTCAACAGGGCGGGAGATCTGGTGACAAAGGACGCCAGAAAGGCTAAGGTACTCAGTGCCACCATTTTCTGGTCTTACTGGCAAGACCAGCCTTCAGGAATCCTGAGAGCAGGGGGAAGTCTGGAGCAAGAAGGCGTACCTTGGTGGAGGAGGAAGAGGAGGGCCAGGCTGGGAAATAAAAGTTCCACCTTTAATACAGTGACCTCAAAACACTGCAGAATTCAGGTGGGTTTGTTTTCTGATGTATTAACCAAATGATGGCATGAAGAAGTGATCTGATTTCATTACCTTTTATTCAACTTCTAGAACAAGTTCCCTTGTAAGAAAGAGGCCTCTAGTTTTCCCCGAACATTGAAATATTTTCTGCATTATTACATGGTGAATTTGTAGACCACTCAGAGGGTCCCTGCATCTTTCAAAACACCTGGTACAAAAAAAAAAAAATCAAAAAACAGTATACTGATTTTAAGTTCTTTAAGGCTTAAAATGTGATATTGCTCAGGTTATGAACTACATGCAGGTTTAATTTCACAATGAAATCCT
This sequence comes from Phalacrocorax carbo, assembly GCF_963921805.1. Taxonomy (NCBI): domain Eukaryota; kingdom Metazoa; phylum Chordata; class Aves; order Suliformes; family Phalacrocoracidae; genus Phalacrocorax; species Phalacrocorax carbo. The sequence goes on along the minus strand of NC_087513.1, from coordinate 27,921,809 downwards.
AATAAAAAATTCTCCTTGGGGCTTACCTTTAAATACAATTAGGTGTGAAATTTTCCTTAGGCAGCCCAGAGCCAGAGTTGCCAGAGTAATGAGGCCACCGTGTAGCCGCTGAGCTGAGCGCGTGTACGCAGCCACGCGCTGCGTGTGTGCGTGTAACGCACACCCTGTACCCTAACACGCTGACAGGGCTATTCCCACCAGCGGTTGGGTTATACCCAGAGCGTGAGTATTCTTACTTCTAGCCATTAGCATTACATTAGTGCCGCGTACTGTAACTGAAACATTAGCTTATTGTCCAGATAAATCCCTTTCTGGATCCTCCTAATCTTATAATGCCAGCTGCGCCTTCTGGAGATGACTTGCCCATTTTAATGACACAAACTTTTTCCAAAGCATTTCAGATGTAAATGGCTGCTCTCTCTAGACCACTGAATGCAAAAAAAAAAACCCTCATTCTTTTAAAATATTATTTTTTTAAAAAAAACCAAACCGTAACCAGGGTAACTCACTTTACTGCCATGGTGGCTACTTGTATATTGCTTTGTCATGCACGGTTTGTACCCACCCAGGTTCCTCTTGTCCATTTTCATAAGGAAATTTTGCCTGTATCTACAGCAGGTTCTATCACCCACTCAACCTCCTTTTCCTACGTTATTTTTTCATTACCTTGTCTGTCTCTGCACTTCAAGGGTGCTTTTCCGGAGCCTTATTAGACTTATCGGCACAGGCCCCGTCTTTCGTCTTGGCTCATTTGCTGGTCTCTGTGCTGAGCAGAGACGGCTGGCCCCTCTCTGACCCAGCTCCTCTCCAGCGAGGCTGTGATTTCTGGGCCTCGTGAGCCTGCACTTCTTTCCAGTACCTTGTTGTTTTATGCTGATCCCAGCCCAGCATACGGACCTGGCACAACCTGTAGCCGCCTCCATCAGAGGCCAATGCACTGTTAATCATAGACGTTAAGTATCTGCAGAAGGTATTCGGTGAAAAATCTCGTTGGAAGTCCCCATCTGAATGGAGAGTATCATTCTGAACACATTTAATAGATTTATTAAATTTAAAAGAACATAGAAGTTGATAGATTCTTTAGAAACACGATCATTACTGAGACAAGATATTTCCTTCTCCATCAGCTTTCTGCAAATGTTTTTCTGCTTGTTCAGTAAGTGAAAAATAGGAAACCTTATCTGCAGGTAGTTGAGTGTCCTATACCCAGCTCTCACTAGGCTGAGAAACAAATCTCTTCAATCCTTCAGAACACAAAAAAACTCAGCAGTTAATATTAATGACCTCTTAAAAGCTTTTAAGGCAAGTTTTCACAAATATAGAAGACATTTGCTTTGACTCTTTAATAGTTTATGAAAATGCTGTGGTTGAATACATCTCCTGCAGTTTCCTTTGCTTCTCGCTGTGGGACAATTTCTGCCCCACGGGAAGCTGCAGCATGCTAACAGTGGCCGGGGTGGCCTGAGGTGGCCACCTCACTGCAAACGGCAGTCCACCAGGGATGGACAAACACCCCTCCGGTAAAGCCTTTCACCCAGCCTAGCCCCAGATTTTGTCTCATGGAGGAATCAGCAAGTGGTGCTCAAACTCGGGAGCACTTCAGTATCCAGGGCACGACTGTAGCCAGCACAAGATCCTTTGGAAGACGCTTGAGCAAGCTTAGCCCATGCAGCTGGTGGGGGTGGTCTTGTACAAAATGCCCCATCTTTGCGTCTTGCTGTGTTCCTGACATGTGGAGTCCAGAGGAGATGTGTGTGTTGGTTGGAAGAGTCACTGCAGAAGTACGTGCTTCCAGAGCTGCATCAGTTTATGCACAGACAACTCTGCAGCAGCACCGTCATGCAGAAATAGGAAGTAAATGCTGCAGAGTTTGTATTAATTATCCAGCAGCTTCTGTGCAGTGAAAGACAAAGGCAAAGCTGGCGTAAAAGTAGAGAAGACCTCAGACGCACTCCTTGCACGGACCAGGAAAGGCAAGGGCTGTAGTCTGCAAGCATCAGTAGCCTGTGCATCAAGTCCGGGAGATCCAGCCAGCGCTTTTTGGCGCTTTGCAGGTGTGAATATCTACCACTTCCAGGCAGTCCTGGCAGCGCACAGCACAACACCAGTGGAATTTGCACTCGCATTTTGTCATTCTGCTGACGCGGGAGGTGTCGTAGCCTCTCCCGCAGCACATCACTTCACAGCTGTCCATGCCGCGGGAGGTTTGGTTACAAACCCGACCAGCTGTCCCGAGGGACCCTGCAAAGGAAATGCAGGAAAGATCAGGAGGTGGATTTTAAGGAAGGACAGAAAGCATATGAAAATAGGTATAGGAGACATAATTTGCAATGTATTTGATCCTTCAACATCACATCACCTGGGATTCAATATCAAGCCAGAGAAATGTCTATAATAAGGTAAAATTGCTCTAGAATTCTCAAATTTGTCCTGGAAATCAGCTCTGGAGATAAGAAGTAGCAAAATGGGCCAAATACTTCAAGGCTCTGCACTACTCTGTTAGCATTATTGTGTTTTGTTTCCTCATTCCGTAGCACCTCTTTCCTCTCCAGCGAGCAGATACCCTCCCGAAAGGAGGCGTGCAGCCCCCTCCTGCCCCCTGCATCCAGTCCCCCAGGGCTGTGTGAAATGGGGTGCCCAGGAGAAGCACCCCCGTGGTGCTCGGGAGCTCATGGGCTCTGCAGGGGAGTCCTGGGTGGGCAGGGGAGGGCTGGGAAAGAGGAGACTGCTAAATTTGGTGGCTGCAAGGGACACGCTGGGCAGAGTAACCATGCTGCCGGTGGTTAAAGTCTTTGCAGAAGTGAGCACAGAAGCACCTCAACCACTTGGCATCATCGCTGTGTCCGCCCACCGCCCCCCATGCCACCAGTTCAGATGGCAGCTGAGGAGTGGCTGCTCTGTGCACCTCTCATCTCTGCAGGGTAAGCACCAAGGGTTGTTCTCGTCCTTCTCAATAGAAACTAGAATACACTAAATTACAGCCTACTGTGGACAGAAGGACAGCTAGGGGAACATACCCCACCTCTTCATGTTGTTACAGTCTCTCTGGACTGGCTGAAATGCCACTGCCCATTGCCCCGTGGCACAAAATGGCTCTTTAAGGCATGCCTTAGCCTGAAAAACTACAGTACCACATGGGAGCTGCTCATCACCTAATACAAACTTACCTTAGGCTTCATTTTCAGATCTCTATCACATCTGATGACAGATTATTATTATCCATCTGAAAACTTCATGAATGCTCATTGCTTTACCTAATTTCTTATGTATTGCTATTAGAAATCACTTTCAGGTACATCTATGAGATGAACATTGTTCTGACATTCTCCCTAGACTTGATTATAGCTCCATTCTTCTGTTCTGGGCCAAAATGGGATTCCCTAAATATCAACTGCAGTCACTAAATTAACTGGAAACATTTTACAAAGTGCATTCACAGGTGTACATCAAACATGAACAATTTACCTTCGTAAAGAAAAACATACATGCAGACATTAGTTCAAATTTGCATGAGCTAGGACAGCAAACCAATCTTAATTTATAAAACTTAAGCTCTAATTAATCTGTAATCATTAAAACTCTAAGCTGCATCAATTCTACATTTTTTCCCCCTATGGTGGTATATACCACTGCTGCTGTATTGAAGCACTTCACAATATACACGTATTTGTTGTTCCTCCGTTCCCTACTGTCCCCAGCACCAGGGAGACTTCATGTCTTTTCAGGCCTGGGCCCGGACACTGAGGCAACGAGTGGTCTCAGGCACTTGAGGAAAGTCACCGTCCGAGGCTGCGGCTCTTCATGGCACAGATATGCGCTTTAGCCTCTTAGCCACGGTGGGGGGTGTTTTTCTCTTTTTGCATCCAAGTCAGGGTAGGCTTCAGCTGCTGCCACAGAGGAATGTTTCAGTCCCTAGGAGGCATCTCAGCCTTCTCTCCCACAGCCTATATTCCTGTATTTATTTAAATATGTAAATATTTAAATATCCATTGGGTAGAATTATACACCTGGAAAGCTTCAATAGCAAATCGCTGGCCCAGACCTGCTGCAGGCAGAGCAGAAGAAGGGTGTTGTATGGCCACATGCACCCCAGGCTCAGCGGGTGCCCACGGCCACCCTGGCCACCTGCCCCAGGAGCTGCTTGCCAGCTGCTGCCGACGGCGGAGGCCCTGGCCCCGGCTTGGGGGTCCTGAGCTGCAAAGGTGCTGTGGCACCAGCCAAGTGAGACCTGCTGAGCTATCTGAAAGGGAAAAGGCAGAAGGAGGAAAAGACATGCTGAACAGAGCCAGACATGGGCGCCTGCACCTGCAGCCTGATAAATCCCAGACCTCCTTGGGGTGCGAACCCGCTCAGGCTGCTGCCCACACACCAGTGCTCTGCGTAGCATCCTTGGGGAGGCAGCTGAACAGCACTTTAAGTCTCTGCTATTTGGTGGAGCACCTCACATGGATGTAAAAACCATTGGGCCAATGTGTTGTATCGGGCACACTCTGCACCAGGGAACCACCAGTAACTCCCTGTCTCCTGTCCTGGCAGCCAGTGACGGCACCTGAATCCCGGTGCAGGGTGTCCTGGGGAGAAGGTACCACCAGCCACGTCCCACACAGGCACACACCACCCCTAGCAAGCCCTCTGCCACAAAACTCTTGCTGCAAGGCCAGCTGCACCAGGGCAACCTGCCCGATGGGCAAAGCAGTGATGCCAAAACTTTCCAGATCCTTTTTCCAGGAATTGCTCCACACTGGGGGAGAGAGGATTCCAGTGGCCCCCAGTGCCCCTGATCTAGGCAGGGCTGAGGAATCAGGAGGATGCAGAGCTACATGATCCACCTGTGATCCCATAAGAAGCCTGTGGCAGAAAACACACCAAACCCCACTTCCTGGCTACCACATTCTCCTCCATCCATGACATTGTGCAAACAGCTGGGACATCTGAACGTAAAGTGCCGGTGCTTGTGTCAGCCCCCAGCAATATCCATTACATTCCAGTCTGTGCAAAATACAACTGAATTACCACTTTTATAGGCGCTTGTCCCGCTCTCTCTGCTCAGAAAACGTAGCAGGTACAAAGGCCAAGCTTGTGACTAGTATGATTAACGTTCTGTGTCAGGAATTTGGTGTGAATTCCTGCTCTACCTCCCTGCACGGGTTCCCCCTCACCTCCCCTCCTCTGCGTGCTGCTTCACCCTGCTGAAGGGGCCCAGCCCCAAAGGCCCGGAGTGCTCGGGCCGTGTAACACAGAATGTCTAGGACAATAATCTCCAACAACCATGATTTGGGTTAGATTTCAAACCGCTTGGTGCTTTGCTCTCTGTGTGTGGTTTTTTGTGAAATGAGCTGGACGCTTGGTAGCCCTCGCTGTGCCACCATCGCGCGGCGGCCGGCCGGGTGTCACTCCTCCAGCGGAGGCAAAGCAAAGCCTCTCTCCACCTCGGCATGCCTCCTGACCAGCAGCAGAGCAGGGCCGTGCCGCCTGGCTGCTGGGGTCGAAGGAAGACCCCCACATCCCCTCTGCGTGAGGCCAGGCATGGGCCATCACACCCAGCTGTGATGAGGTGCAGGATCTGCCCCAGGAAGGTCTGACCACATTCCTCAGCCGATGCACAGGTTAGTTTCCAACTCTAAAGTTCTCATTTCCAGATGTTTGGGGAAACTGCAGAGCAGCGAAGGAGAATGTGAGCGGGATACGCCTGCTGGTTTCAAGGGGAGTTTTGCCACAGACCTCAAAACCAAAATGATTGCAGGCCCTAACAGATAGTCAGAAGCCAGGATCATCTGATACTGCCCACAATACAATATCAACATTTACTATGCCACTAGGAGAGGAGACTAAAGTATCCACAGAATGTGATGAAAGAGAAAACAGGCTCACATAAAGGCTTAGTTTCTGAAACCAACGTTTTTGAAAAGTTCAAACAGCATCTTCAGTATCTCTGCGGCTTCTCTCGTGAGAAAGAAAACGAGCAATCACTGACGGCGAGCCGCCAGGCAAGTTACTGTGCTCCTTGGGGGCACTCACATACCCAGGCGATGAAGGCAACACAAGACACTAAGCAAAATACTGCAGAGTTTTCTGAGCTTTGCCTCCTACCTGTAACGCCTCTCCTCATCACTTAAGAGGTAGGAGTATGTCCTAACTTGTAAAAGGTTTTCGTGCAACCTCTTTGTTTTTATTTCAAGTGTTGGAATTGCCATGCCGACACACAACATTATACCTGCCAAAACATCCACAGCTTTTAATACTGCCAACTTTACAGCCCGTATATCAAATCCTTTTTCTTGGTTTGCACAGTTGTTTTCTTAAGCAAACATATGTTGAAAAATATTTTTTTTTCCCATTCCTAAATCACTAAAATGTATTTATTCCTTAATAACATGAGATTTTCCCTTCTATTTCTCTTGATTAAAAATCTGGCTTCAAGCGATAAAGTTCATTACTTGACTTTCACCTGAAAAAAAAGCTGGGAAACCCCCGACAACAATAAACTAGTTTCTACACGAGCGTTTTGGGAAAAAAAGAAAAAGGAAATATTCACAGAAAAGTAGCTCCGAAGTTACTTTTCAAACCAAGAAACATTCACTCATTTCACATACAACACCTCGGTACAGCAGGGCTGGAGAGGGCAGGCAGCACATGCCAGAGGCAGCCTTGTCCAGGGGGGCTGGGATTCCCCAGGCCAGCAACAGAGACAGCAACGTGCTGATAAAAACAGCTTGTCCAGATTCTGTTTAGAGCAAACGTGTCTCACTCTGATTTCCATAGCCACTGATAGCTGTCATAACCTCTCGGCAACCAGAGGTTCTTGGGGTGACCGCTCTGCTCCCTTGCCGGACGGTGCTTGGAGGAGGGCTGCCCTGATGGAAATCATCGCAAGCTCCACCATCAGCTTGCACAGGGTTGGGACGGTGCCCAACAGGTTTGCAATGTGTAAATTGGGAGGCACAGGCCAAGAAGTTGTGCAGGGACCGCCTGTATGTGCCTAACCTCAGTGAGAAGTTCTTGACATAGAGCAGGATTGGTTTCCCTCCATGGGTTACATATCTGAAGTACTAACACATCTTGCCCAGCCCCAATACTTTGCAGGCTACGCTTTAATTTCACATTTTTCTTTCACTCTGGAATTGGTCTTATTCATCTCAGAAATGGCTTACGTGGGGCAGCAGGGGAAGTAAATTAACATGAAAATAACCCTGTGAGGGACCCAAAGCCGATCACCCTAGGCGTGTGGTTTGCCACCCAATGCGCAGCTTCCGGGGGCTGCCCACAGTACTGCATGTACATCTTCACAGTACTTTCCACCAGGAGACCAGGTGTGGTCCTCAGAGCCAGCCGCAGCACCCTGACTGTTGGGAACACAGGAGATGACGACCGCAGTGCAGGCACACAGCCCACACCCTATGCGCAGGCAGAGGCAGCGATGCTGGCTTTGACAGCACCCAAACCAGGACCACATGAGTGTTGGGAGAAACCTATGGATGACATGAAGCACATGGCGCATGGGTTTGCAGCAGATCCTGCACACACAGACAGGACCTGCCTCTGCTCCACCACCACCTCCACATGGCCGAAGCCTCATTGTTACTAGAACAGTTGCGAACAGTCAACAAACACCTACCAACACCATCCTGTTGCTCACCCACCACCTCCACCTTGGAGTCCTCTCCTGGGGAGTGACCTCCTCGATCACATGCACCACTTCAACAGCGTAGCCGCACTCAGCTTGCTCTGCACAGTTTGGTGGGGGTCTCCCCGCAGGAAGAGGCTTCACTCAAGCACTACCTACATTTTTTGGTTGCTCTGTACAAATTAATTTTTAATAAACCTGTTCTAAAATATTTTGTTTTGCAGGAAGACACTACACTGCTTTAATAGTCTCTATGATCCCAGCCTGTAAAAAAAGCTCAGCCAGCAAGCTGGTGACGCCCACTCTACGGCTGCTCATATGTTTCTTCCTAAAGCAGTCTCTGCTTGTCCACCACTACGTTCAAAACATGATAAGCTTGCAAGAGCTTTCAATCTGCCTAGCCTGCATGGACGGTCAAACAGCAATCTTACAAAACATAAAACGCTTCTGACAGAAGCTTATAAGCAGACGAGCAAGAGGTTTTTCTAGAACATTTTGGAGGTGAACTTACACATTCAGGTTAAGAGAGTACATGCTACGGCGGGACTGCCGCTTGTGTTGCCGTCGCTTTTGCTCCCTTCACAGCTTTATTGTTTCTAATGGGTCTCTCCTTGTGTAGTCCTGGGTATGCTTGTATTGGTTTTGGGAGCTGGAAATTTATCATGATATAAGGAAAGACCATGCAAAGTATGGCAAAATTTGTAAGTTCTTTACAAGATTTTCAAAAGCCCTCTGGGATGTCCTACCTCTGTTTCTATCAAATTGAGTAAAAAATTGTGAGTAAAAATTATATCAGCATCTGTGTGAGCAGAGTTAAGTGAATTCTGGACACTTCTGAAAATCTTCCTTTGGTCCTTTTCTGAAAGTCATGAAATCTTAATGCTAGACAAGAGGTGGTTGGGTTATTACATTCTCTTGCTATTGAGTTGCTATTAATGTTTTCCACATATTATCTCACTCCCAAAAGCAATAACTCTTTGCTTGAGGATACGGTTTAGTGGTGGACTTGGCAGGGACAGGTTAGCGGTTGGACTCGATGATCTTAAGGGCCTTTTCCAACCTTAATGATTCTCTGATTCTACGATTCTATGACTTCTCTTTTTCTTCTAGGAAAACAAATAATAATAGCAACACATTTTTCACTTCGTAGGGGTGATTCATGTACCTACATCCAGCTGCCTCCTCCAGACAGAATGCCAGACCCGGTGGGGTGTGTTCAATCCCATCACCCTCCAGTGGCTGCCCACTACCAGAGAGAAGATCCACCACTGAAAGCCCCAACAGCAGAAGATGAGATGCGTAGTTTTTTGGATAGGCCACCGATGATACAACCCCTGAGCACCTTTAATTTACTTGGTCATACGTGTTAGTGCACCGAGGCCACAGAGGACACTGGCTCTGTCATTTTACAGTTTGTGAAGCTGTTTCCTGGTCAAGTCATGATGCTTCATAAGGTTTGCTCTGGGAATCCTTCATACAGTCCCAATACTAACCAACCTCTAGATACACTTTTTTTCCCTGAAGCACTAAATTACTTGAATTCCCCAGAGAATGAAAGGCAGAACTGTGCTCAAGGACATACTGAAGCGCTGTGGTATCACATTTAGCTGATGCTGAGATGCTCCCCACTTATTTCCAAACTCAGACTTCCATAATCTCATTTCATTTCCAGTCATTTAACAGGGCTGACACTCTGGAGCGCTCAACGGTTCAAACCAAAGGTGATAAAGAAAAAAATGCTGCTCAGCTGCCAAAATTACCTCTGCCAAAGCCAGATCAGTTTTTGTTCATCTGATTCTTTCTTTGCTCCGCGCGAGCAGCAGGGCATCCCGCATCCCGTTAGAGGTTTACTGCAGCTTGCCAAAAATGTGCTCTTCCAAACAGCCACATTCTCTGAATTCTGAGCAGCAAAGAAACACCGCCTCAGCCGCAGCCTTATCTTGAGCTGAGCCAAAGCACATGTCAGACTCTGCCATCTCTGGGCAGGCTTGACAGCGTCACGCAAGCGTGCGTCACGCGCTGCGGTGAAAAATGCCCACTCTCCTCCACAATAACAAGGCTGACAGATGTGATCAGTCTTAGTGCAAAGAGATTATTAAACAGCTTTTTGACATAGAAGTGGGTCATGTACGGGCTCTCATTTTTGCTGGGAAAGAAATCGCGGGCTTTACAATGAACGAGGCAACTTCAAGAAATCAAGTTTTGACTAAATCCTAGTCTAAAAAGTTCGTCTCTGCACAATGCCACAATATGCCCATTTATTCACTTGGATTAAAGTATTAGACTTTACAGTATTGGTCACTATTCAAGGAACAAAATGTGCCTGTGCAGGTAATAAGCATCACCTGCAAAAGCCATAAATAACATTTAAAATCACCTTGACTACCCAGCTAACCAGAAACACTGTACAACATAAGAACACTGGATAAAACTGCGGGTTCACTGAAGCCAATAGTACATGACCAGCATCTCACATATTGTTCTTATTTAAGTACAGTTGTTTTGCAATGCTTATTCCAAGTAAACTTGGATTGTAAATATGCAGCAGTGCCAAAAAGAGCTGAGCTACATTGCTATCCAGATACTTCGGGATATGTCACACCGGGTGCAATCTGGTATGTTATACAACCTACTAATTAGTTCCACAACATCTTTCATACATTACTCAGTCTGTCTTTCTCTTCCAAACTTCTGGTTTTCTAGTTGCTAGTTTTTAATTGCCACATCAGGAAATACTATACACGGGTCAAGAACCGTTAGCGGGATTCCTGGCGCTTGACAATGCCTTGAACCCTGCAACGCTGTGAAAGTGTCTCTCTATTGAAATCAGCAGAAAAGTTCAGTGTTAACAGCAGCCCTGATACTTTACCTCTTCCCACTGGGGCTGGCACGACTCTTCAGAAAATGTCATGGTTATCATGGACAGAGCCAACACTGCCTTGTGAAGAGGAAGAAGCAGCTGAGTCGCTCGATGCAGCGTGCTGTGCCCCACCGAGCCCTAGTCTTTCATTCACCTGCATGTCCTCCAGCTGCCTCGCGCCACGTTACCGACAGCTGCGTCGATGGGTGCAAGCGTGGTTTGCACCAAGCTGCTGTACCTCCTACATTACCGATGGGGAGAGGTGTGCCTACAACTAGGGCATCCTAGTGAGCTGCAGGGAACGTGCAGACAAAGGAGGACGCTGGTCTCGTGGGCGTCTGCAGCAGTAGCATAACAATATGGAAGAGCTGTGTGATACAAGCGTGTATGTGGCTGTGTACAGTACGGACCTGCCTCCAGAGCGTAACTCAAACTTGTCCTAAAAGCAGCTTTTGCCTTGCAGCATCTCCAGGGCTCCACAGCATTTGGAGGGAACTGCTGAATTATATTAGAACAACTGGCTGCCGTACATCTAGGGACATCAAGGAGCTATTGTTCTTGTACAGAGCTGCCATTCCAAAAATTATTCCTGCCTGTTTCCTGCTGGTTACATGCATGGATTTATATATATGTATATATATACACACACACACACTCAATAATAATGATAATTTTTGTCCTTCAAAGTACAAATGTCTGAAATAAAACCATTCATGTGTAACAATAGAGGCTTACCTACATCCCTGTCCCTGATACAGTAGTCTGGAGAGCTTTCAAAGTATACCAGGTCATTCTTAGTTGGCTTCTTAAATCTCTTATTAGCCACAGTGAAACCCGTGCCATCTTGATTCATGACCACCTGAATCGCTCCATTGTATTTCTTCCACAGATAATCTCCTGTTTTCCTAAAGTCTGCCATGGCCAGCCAACAGGTCCTTAGAGTGCATGATCCACTCACACCGTGACATTTGCACTCCTGTTTCAAAAACCGCTTCACGGCCTGTTTAAAAACGCAGTAAAATATACACAGGTAAAACAAACTGTAATTTATGCTTCTCAGCCCTTTTCCATTCAGCCTGTAATGCCAGGCTTGCGCTGGGTCTCCAAATCACGGTCTGTAGTGACACCCACTGGTAGCATCAAGTCATCCCCACATGGCTGGTCTGCTCTGGTTGCTCGACTCAACCGAACACACAATCCTCCGGCTGGTGGGCTTACCTTCCCCGCTCCTGTCAGTCATCCCGAAGATCGAGATGGTCCATGACGCTGGGACACAGACTGGGCAGGAGGAAACGATCTGGGAAGTGGACAGAATCGCTCAGCCCCTTGGTAGGCGAAGGTAACCCCCTTTCGCCATCGTTCCACTGAAGCTTCGCCATGCTGACCCTCTCTAGCTCGCCTTCATGAAGTTGCCCTTTGCCCTGAATAGCGTTTCAAATGTTGCCCAGAAATTCCTCAGCATTTTATATTTAAATGATTTTACAGAGACCGTGCAAAGCATCATACCTCAGATAGGCATCAGATTTATGCAAACTTTTAAAATAAGGTATTTTTAAAATGTTTATAAACCTTTTAATAAACGTTTTAGAGTACGACCTTCATTAGCTGGCACTGTAGAGATCACCTTCATCATTATTTTAATGTCTGGATAGCATTAGAGCCATTCTGGCTTCATCTCAGACATTTAAGTTATCTGTATGATGTTGGAGAACAACTGATGGGTTCATATACAATAAATAATTCATTTCTAATTCTGAAGATATGGATATTTGATCTATAAACATTATGCCTTAAGGGTTTATGAAATATGAACATTTTAGAGTTTGTACAAGAGGAACAGCATTATGGGAGGGAGGTAAGAGAGAGGAAAGCTCCATGATTAGAAGTGGGGCTGAAGCACAGTGGGGCAGCATATTTCGGTCAAGCACTTAGTAATAAAGCAAGAATCTCTTATAAAACCAAAGTACTTTTAATTTTCTTCCCAACTTGTAAGTGATATGACTACTTCAAAGAAGTTACTGACATTCCCACAGCCCCACTTCATTGCCAATGGTACTACCACAAAACTGGGATTTAAGCAGATGCTTGGTTTTAATTATCTGGGTAGCAATGACTTTAACTGCTTATACATTTAAAACAACTTGCTGGAATAGTGGAAGAAGCACATAGGAACGCAGGACTTCTTTTTGTCAGTGATGTTCCTGTACTGATACACAGTGTATTATTTTAGATGATTCATATGGGAATATTATAAATATCTATTCTATGTATTTTTGAATTAGTAAAATCTAAATAGCCTAGTTTTAAAAGAAGCCTACCGACACCCCTTTTGGGGGTGAAAAAAAGCCAAGGGCACAGCTGGTGTCACCCAGGTCTGAATGCCAGGCTCGTGGGTGGGCTGAGGTAGTGAGATCCCTGCAAAGCTAAACCTACGCGATTGCACTGTGGATACACAACAGCAGCCTTTCTATAAAGCAGGTCCTGGATCATATGAGAACGTGTTGATTAAAGCCTCTTGATCTTTTTCTCAAAAACCTGCCTGCTTACCAATACCGTCTTATTATTTGGCATATGCATTTTTTTAAACTTACTAAGATACTCAACAATTTCAGAAAGTACTTTCTAGCATGGAGTTAATCCACCCCTATAAAGTCTTTGCTTGTGTCGTAGGCTGCAGTCTCTTTAGGACTGTAATGTAAATGCAGCCATGGTATTGCACATGCATGTCACTGATCTCAATAGGTTCATCCGTCTGTATTACGTATTAATTACACCTGCTGGTAATAAACAGGTGGAAGAAAGATGTTGAAGGAGAAATATTTACCAGAAAAAATAATCTACTTGCAGTACAATTCATAAAATGGGATCTGTTTTTTCTAATAAGGGCTAGTTAGTATAGAACAGTTTTCCAGTTTATAAAGGGAACTTCACTTCCTACTGAACATGTGTTAAGGAAAACCAAAGACAAGTCTCTACAGATCATTTTAGAAGTGCTTGGTCTAGCACTATAAAATATTTTCCTGTATTATTTCAGATGTCGTGATGCAGCAAGTTTTGATTATGCTTTGAATAATGAAACAGTGTCTTCCAGTTTACATGCACTGTCCTTACTATTTACAGCCACCACCACAAAACGTTAGTGCGTGTATTCCTCAGGCCTTGCACCAGCAGTGGGCAATATGCCTGGCAAGTGCTCCTTCTGCTCACCTGCAATAAAAAAGACTCTTCTTGTTGAAATTCAGGAACGGTATTTCCATACAATGCTTAGAGAAGGGTTTTGTTTAGAGCAGGTCACGCCTCAAGGCCACTGCCTTTGGAGGGATATGTCTTTTGGATGGTTTTTCTTAAAAAGTGAGGTAATTTTATTTTATCTCTGCTCATTTTGTGTTTAGGTGTACCATAGACATACAGGAATGGGCAGGATTTCTGTTTTCTCCAATGCTATTTTGAATTTGCTCTTCAATAGTCAAGCCTGTTCTTCAGTGCGATCTTCAGCCTCCCTTGGGAATTTCTATTCTCTATTAACTGAAACTCCTCCATATCTAAAGATTAGGCTCAGAACAAAACCTCCATCCAAACCGATCCTGCAACGACTTGGGCTCGGGCTTAACTTCCCACACGAGGAAAGCCACTGCGCTGGCTCAGACAGGAGCGCTCTTAAGCAGTTGCACTGAGGCTGCTTGGAGATCTCTGGCCACCCTGAACCTCCAAGGGAGACAGAAGCAGCATCTCAGGCTCCTGCTCATCCCGTAGTTCTTCCTAACTGCTGAGACCAGCCAGCGAGGGCCAACCTTTACCTGCCCCAGACCCGTGAGAGCTCACTGAGAGCATCTCCAGCCATCTGTTGGATGGACACCTACCTTTCTTCCAGCTCTGTTGTTGTGAAGGTTCATCAGTGCTCTTGCATCTTTTCCTTTCCGTTCTTTGGCATCCACGAAGGCTCTGGCAAATTTAACGCCATAGTCGATGTTATCGCTGCAGCCACCCCAGTCAAAATGGCCCTTGCTGTCCTTGGCAGAGCCTTTCTTCTTGGGATCGCAGGAGCAGGATTTCAGCTCCCCTTGGCTACATGCCCTGGTGATGGCAAAAACAACTCCAGCGGAGGAGATGGCATGTACAAAAGCAGATTCCCGACTACCTGAAACAAAAAAATTCACTTTAAAAATCGTTGGGGTAGTTAGTTTGAGTGCCTATCCTAATTCCAGCCATTTAGCCTGGACTTTTTTGCTGAGCAAAAGATAAAACTGGGCTGAAATCACACGTTCCCTGGAGCCAGAATTACTCATGGCTTAAACTTGGACCCCTCCCTGGTAAAAGCTCATCAATATAGTGTTAGAGTTGGAAAACATTAAACGTGTGCTTCTGATATTGATTAATACACTTTCATGGATCAGTTGTTTTATACAGATATGTGAATAGGACAGCTGGTGTTTCTATCGTGTTTCAACGATTTAGGAAAATATATGAAGTGCTATCTCAGAGATAGGTTTAAGAAATTATTAAATAGGGACACTGGAACAACATGTACGTTGCAAAATACTGCAAATAGCTCCAGAAACTAGCTTTTCCTCTTCTGAAGCACTCAGGATAAACTTTCCTGCTTAAAAGGCGATAGGGAGGAATCTAGGGTGTTACTTTTTGAAAATAAATTAAATTTAGGTTTCCTGCCTCGCACCAAGCCCGGTAACAGTAATTCATACAAGCAAGTTCCACTGAATCAATGGCATTGCTTGTGTCATGTTTGAGGCAGGATTTGGCCCGGCAGCCGTGACGTCCGCACGCCAGCTGTGCAGGCAGTTTTTCCCTTCTCCTAACGAAGACACTTTATTATACCAACAATTATCTGCATTTCTAGACTACGCCTACTCTTAAGCTATCAGGTATGTATTTCAGTGCAGTAATTGCTTAAGTATCGTTTAAGAGGTAAAAATTTACAATACGGAGCTGTCACATACTGGCACAACTCTATTTATGATAATGGGACATTTACATGTTTTAACCGTTTTTAGCATGGAAGGAGTGAGAAGTAGACTTTTGGGCAGTATCTAAGGCCACTGGCAGCGAGAGAGACCCATTCAGAGGACTTGTGAGCCTTAGATAATGTTAGTACAGTAAAGTAGGACCCTAAGAGAGAACGTTACCTGTGATTTTTATTGTAGGGGCAGCATTACACCATATAACTTATTATTTAGTATTTATATTCCGGTAGCATCTAGATGGTTCTGAGGGAACGGGCCCTAGACTTCCGCACGCTGCGCAAACCTTCACCAAATGGCAACTAAAAGCTTGCAAGAGGACTGGGCAAACCCTGCCTTCCCTACACTGCCTTCAAAATCCGGCAGGGGATACTGAGGCTTGTTACAAACCACGCTCTTCTGAAGACGGATTTCTGAGAAAATGTATTCAGAAACAGCAAAACTTTTTAAAGCTCTAATTAAAAAGAAACACTCGACGTTCTTGGAAGAGAAGTGTTTCATTTGAGTTTATTAAATTAATCAAAAACATTTCATTTCAAATTAGAGTAATATCAAGCTACATTTCCCATCGCAGTCACTGCCTGATCCGGCTCAGCGTGGAGCTCAGAAGCCTGACGCCTGAATTCTCTCCCATGAGCCAACAGTGAAAGCTTCACTTTTGGAAAAACTGTATTTTTACTTTTTTTTTTTTTTTTTTTTTAAATGAAATAGCCTCCCCAGAATTAGGCCATGTTCTGCCAGACGCATTTTCCTGAATGTCAGACAAACCTCACAGAAAACTTCAGCTGATGGGTGACGTTACTGATTACTCACAAATAACTGCTAAGGGAACATGAAGCTGGTTACAGGAACCAACTGTTTCCCAGCAGCGGAGCCTGGCACTGAACGACGCTCTGTAGATGAAATCCCACCGCTCGGGTGAGCGTTCCCGGCGTCTCCCACCCTCCTCCCCACCCCCACCGCTGGGGCAATGGCCCTGGGGTACTTTCTTCCTCCTCCTGCTCTCGCTGCAGGTGCCAGGCTGCTCACAGCCTGGAGAGGCTGCCTCCAACGGTGCCGGGGACACGCCGGGGTCACAGGTGCCAGGGCAGGGCCAGCCCCACCAGCTGCGTGCCACGGCTGTGCGCCCAGGAACGGCGGTTTAGAAGAACCTCAACTCGTTTATCACTCGGACAGGGATATCCTGGCACGGTAACAGATCTTAGCCCTTTCTTTGGGTCAAAAGGACCACATAAGCTGTCTGAAGGCTCACTAGATGCCTCAGTCTAACATTTAGATGGCAACAACACCCTTCTTAACCACCTTCCCTCAGAGTGGGACGCACATTTGCAGCCTTCAGCTGCTCAGGGTCTGCACAAGCCTGGCTCACCCCTATCACGTGCGTCCCTGCTTATCGCTCCCCCGGAGCCCGATCTGAGGGACCGGCTGTCGTACCCCCCACAGAGGGCTGAAGGCCTGGGGGGCTGCAGACCCCACACCTCGCCCTGGGCAGCACAGCCCTGGCGGGACTGCACCCTGCCACGGCGCTTCCCCAGGGAAATGCTCCAGTGGGAACCGGCCTGCAGAAGGGGTTGTTGGCCGCCATCCCAACGCACTGGGATCCTGTTTGGACACGGGCTGCCCCTTCCAGCCCCCCCAAGGTATGGGTCTCCCTAGGCAGGGTGGGCTGTGCTGGAAAGCCCCCTGCCCAACTACTGCATTCTGGCACCTCGATTTCTTTGTAGCCCTTCATTTGGGAGTCCATTACACAATGAAAAGCTGAAAAGCTGGGAATTGCAGGGCCAGTCCAAGCTGTGCCACCCCCCCCTTTCTGAACCTTGGCCACGTCTTTCCGCTCTGATACAGGTTTTTAAGCAAAGGGGCGCTTCTTGTTACCGTATGCGCTGTTCTGCTGACTGGGAGACTCTAGGATAACTTTGCATTTCCCCTTCCCTTCCTCCTGGAAGGTAAACCGAAGCTTCCCCGTTGCTAGGAAGGAGGGTGGTGGGAGGAGGGCCACCGCGCGCCCTCGCTCCCTCGGGGTCGCTGACTGTGCCCCGGCACTGACCATCCCCCAAACCCCCCGCCACCCTCACGCCGACCCTCCGCAACCCCTTTTCACCCGCGGGGGCGCGGAGGCTGCGCGCCCCACCCGAGCCCGCGGGAAGGCACCCGCCCCGCCACGCCCCGCCACGCCACGCCCCGCCACGCCCTGCCACGCCCCGCCACGCCCCGCGGGACTCACTGCGCAGCAGGACGCGGCCGAGGAGGCGCTGCCCCCGCTCCAGGGCGTTGCAGTCCCAGCGGTGGCGGCGGAACTGGTGCTGGCACTCGGCCGTCCAGGCGGCCACGCCGCGGCCGATGGAGAGCATGGCCTCGGGGTGCCGCCGGCACAGCTGCCGCTGCCGGCTCACCAGCCCCGGCACGTTGTCGCACATCACCCGCGACGAGCCCACGGCCCCCATGTACCTGCGGGAGGGAAGGAAGGGGAAGGGGCAGGGCAGCGGCGGGGGCCCGCCGCGACCCCCGGGAGCCGGCGCCGGGGGAACGGGGGGGTGTCCCCGGCTGCAGCTGCCGCCGCCTCTGCCGTGCAAACCCTTTAAAATTAGCCTCCAATGCTGTGGGGTTTAATGACGTGAAGCTTTTAGGAGAACCCCAAACCCCGCAATTACAGCCCCGTGCAGTACTTAAAAAAAAAAAACTAAACCAAAAAACGCTTGACAAAAATTAAATTACATCATCATCTGTAGCCAGATGGTCTCTATTAGTCCTGAAATGTTTCGAAAGGTACCTTTTATAAAACCCAAACTACTATAGGTGTCTTTTGAAGGGATCAAACAGAAGAAAATGTCCTTTTCTTGTATTTTCATTACTTTATACGATCATAAAATCGTTAAAGCCGTGATTTCCCCCCCCCCCCCCAATATATTTAAGTGGCAGTTAAAAAACACCATGACAAAAAAGCCACCGCAATAAATAACGTTTATACGGCTATGGATACAGATAGTCATTTTATTGAAATATGCTCAGCCTGATAAATCAGGCTTTGATCCCGCGTCAGCCAGTGTCAAGGTTAAATGTGTTCCCCAGGTTTATAAGCAGGGGTTTAACTCCTCTTCTGCGCCACGACGTTGCAGCCTGGGGTAGGCTGGGACCCCCGGTTTGAGGGGGACCTGGAGCCCCCAGGTTTCCGTGTCCCTCCGAACCCGTTACAGCGCCCCGCGTTTTGCCGCTCGCTTCGGACGCCCCGCAACGAGCTCGAGCCGCCCCTGAAGCGGGTCCCGCGCTGTCGGCGCGGCTTTCGGCCCTTTGCGCTCACAGTGCAGCCGGGAGGGGCTTTGAAGGAGGGAGGGGATGGGGAGGGCGAGGAAGAAGGGGCGGGGGGGGGGGGATCATAATAATAATTAAAAAAAAAAAAGTCCCTGCCGTAGCCAATTCGCGGGGCCGCCGGGGCGCGGAGGGCTGGCGGCCAGCAGCAGCAGCAGCAGCGCTTCACCCGCGCCGGGCGGGCGTGTTCCCCGCAAGGCTGCCGCCCTCCTCCCACTCCCTCCGGCGGCTCCGCTGCTCGGGGCGGCGGCCGGGGGTGCCCCCCGTCCGTCCCCACCCCCCCACACCCCCCCAGCCCCCCGACCCGCTCAGCCCTCCCGGCTGCTCTGGGCTTATGTGAAGAAGGAGGCCCGGGAGCAGGGACGGGGTGTGGAAGGAGATGCCGTGACCGTCTAATCCCGCTTGCTTTAAGGCCGGGCTTTCTGGACCGGAGCAGCTGGCAGCAGCGAGCTCCGCTTGTACGAGCCTGCGAGGGAGAGGCTTCCTCCCCCCCCCCCCCAATTTACAATTAATCCGACCCCACCTTCCCCAAGAGCAAATAAAAATTCCTGGAATTGCACAACTTACCACCATGAGGAGGTGACCGGTGGGGTCGCCCAGACCAAGACCAGGGGAAGAGACCACCAGATCCCAGAGAGAAAGTTCATGTTAGAAACGCTTCGGTCCACATCAGGCCAGTCGCGGGGGGCAGAAGAAGTCCCATGGAGCAGCGATGACCGGCGGGAGCAAACGCACCTTGAGGGCTTCTTTCTTCCGTGGGTCAAGCGGCTCCGCAGCCCCACGCAGGGCCGCGGGGTTTACTGACCCCGCACCGGGGTGCGGGGGATGCCGGTCGGTGCATCGCTCCGGGTTCCCCTCGATTCGCCCCGCACCAAATCCTTCAGGACAAGGAGCTCAGCCCCGCTCCCATCCTTCATCTTTGCCCTGATCCAGCTCTTCCCTGCAGTCACAGCAAAACTGAGGGGCTGGTGCGGGCGGCTCGCAGACTGGGTGGGTTCTGCTTTGGGTTGGTTTTTTTTGGTTTGGTGTTTTTTTTTTTTTTTTTTTTTTTTCCTCTGAAACTCTGATGGATGAAATGATGTCAAGAGACACTGGGGGAAGAGGAGGAGGTAACACCTCTGATTAGGCGAGGAATCCCGAGGAGCCAGTTGCTTTCCAATAACCCCACAAGCAGACAGACAGACAGACAGCTCGAACACGCCAGCAGATGCTTCGCGACCGGCCGCGCCGCCCCGGCGCTTCCAGGCACCTCGCGGGCCTTGGCACGACGCCGCTTTACGGCGAGCACCGACCGCGGGACCCGCCGAGGGGAGCGGGGAGCCCCGGCCGCCCCGGCGGGGTCTGCGCCGCCGCCCCGCCCCGCCCGGGCTCCGCGGGCACCGGCGCGGCCCGTCCCGGGGAGCGGGGCGGTGCCTCCGGGCCCTGCGGGCACCGCCGCGGGCGGCTGCGGCCCCCGGCCCGCCCGCGGGAGCGGCTCCGTCCCGGGAGCGGCTCCGTCCCGGGAGCGCGTCCCCCCGCGGCCCCGATCGCGAGTGGGAGAAGCGGCCGCTCCGGTTCCCGCCCCCGCCGCAGCCGGAGCGGCGGCAGCTGCCCTGCCCTGCCCTGCCCTGCCCCGGCCCCGGCCCCGGCCCCGGCCCGCCTCGTACCCACGCGTGGGGGGAACGCGCTCGCTCGCTGCTGAAGGCGTGGGTGAAGGGCCCCGCGGCGGGGCAGGCCTCACCCACCGCGTACCCCTCTTTTCCCTCCCATCCTTGCATGTCCTTAATCCATTCTTCTTCACCCGTGCAGCATCCACTCCCATCATCTCACCCTTACCTCAAACCAGCTCTTCACGGCGCAGGTCTCCTCCCCCCCCCCCGTCCCCAGTGCAAGGGGGGACACCTCGAGCCCGAAAAAAATCCACTGAAGAACCATTCTGCTCCTCAACTCCCCATTCACTGCTGTTAACGCCAACTTCTCTTTGACCATCACAAAAGCACAACCAAAGCGCACCAGCTTAACAGTCCTAGTAAGTCGGTTTTATCAGCCCCATGTCACCCACAACGCACGCACTCAGGCGGGTGCCACAGGAGGCAGCAGCTGTCCTTGGACTCCAACCCATAAAGGTGCCTTGTCCCTTCAGGCTGGCACCACCGCAGCACCAGCCCGCACACCAAGAGCGCAGAGGCGCTGGCACCGCTCGAGCAGAAATCAGCTGCCAGGTGAAGCAGTCCCTGGCTGATGGTTGCCAAATAAGCAAATTCAAGAACAGGGAATTTAGCAACTTTTTTTACTTGGTGTCATCTCTATAGGGCAAATACAGAACAGATATTCCAGACAACGCACCACTATTAACAAGGTGGAGACGCCCCAGTTCAAAGTCAGCCCTCGTTGTCTTTAACAAACTCTGAAGGTTGCTAAATAACTTAGGGACAGCACAGTTCTTGCTCCTAAGAGATGCTTTCGGTTGTCAACCCCAGGTGAAAATCCTGGAAAAGCGAGCTAGGAAGCACCCTCTGAGATCTGTTCTTCAGGCAGCAAATCACAGCGTGACTGTGTGGAGAAGGCATCAGTCTTCCAGGCTGTCACTCAGCGTGACTTCTTGAGATTAGACATAACCAGATGGACACGTAGTGTTTCAGAAAATGCAAAAGGTAGAGTTGTATCAACTTCTGAGGTGGTAACATTCACCCACCTCTCAATTTAACTTTAAGCCCCCTCCCCACCAAAACCCCAACACCCCCAGAAAAACCACCACCACCCCCCACCCCCTATATCAGACAAGCTTTTGGCTGCAAAGACTTCAGGTTAAGGACTGGTGAAGCCTGGAGCACAGTACTGCTCCCCGAGCAGTACTACTTGCCCAGAGGCAACTACGGTTCCTGTTACTAACTCCAGCAGGTCTCAAAAGCAACAGATGAGCATTCAACATCTATATGATAAAGAATCAGCAGTGTGAAAAACACACTCCGATTTCCAGCTGCTGGCCAACTTTAGTTTCTGACGTTTGAGATATACACCTTGGTTCAGCTGGCAGGGGAGAGGAACACCAGGGAGAGGACAGCAAATTCCAGCAGCATTTCGGACCCCTCTGAGCAGAGGCTACAGCCCTCCCTGCCCCCAGCCTTCTCAGGTGTGCAGTACAAAGTTGACCCGCCTGACCTTCCTGAGACACCCTTCTGTACTGACAGGAGCTCCCTTACTGGTGGCAACTGCACCGGCAGCTCGTGAATGTTGTCCCCTTCCTCTCCAGAAGGGGCACTTACCGCACCTGTGCTCCAGCTTTACGGCTGCCCAGGTTCCTTCTCCCAGCGCTACACTCTGCGCTGGCCTTACATGAATTCACCTTGGATACTTTATTTCTATTAACTGCTCTTTCTTGTCATAGTGAGTGACAGGAAGGGCGAGGTTGTAAGGGGCCCTGGGGGACCTCTTCCAGTCCAACGCCCTGCTCGGAGCCGGGTCAGCCAGCACGTTGCTCTGGGCTGTGTCCACGTTTGAGCACCTCCACGGACAGAAACACTACAACCTCTCTGGGCAACCTGCTCCAGTGTCAAGATCTGGGATGATTTTTTTTTCCCCCCACCTTGTGTTTAAAAGGAATTTCCTGCATTTCAGTTTGTGCCCATAGCCTCTTGCCCTGCCCTGAGCACCACGGGGAAGATCCTAGCTCTGTCTTCACTCCCCCCCTACCAGGTACTTGTACACATGGATAAGATGCCCCTGAGCCTTCTCTTCTCCAGGCTGAATGACCCCAGCTCTCTCAGCCTCTCCACGAAACTCATGTGCTCCAAGCCCTTCAGCATCTTCATGGCTTTTCACTGGACTCACTCCAGCATGTCCATGTCCCTCTCATACTGGGAAGCCCAGACTGGACCCAGTGCACCAGCTGTGGCTTCCCCAGTGCCAAGAGAGAAGGATCCCACCGCCAACCTGCAGGCGATGCAGTGCTGTTCCCGATGCAGCCCTGGAGAGGCTGTTGGCCCTCCTTGCTGCAAGAGCAGACTGGACTTGCAGAGCTGTAGGTGCCTTCAACAGGTACTATGCACACAGCTTCTCACCCAGTCAAGAAGTCATGTCATGTGCAAGAGAGATGACAGCAGAGTAGCCAGGAACACTGAAAGCCCGATTCTCTGAATACATACCTTATGAAATCGAGCTGAGGTTTTTCAATACAATAGTGAAAATCATGTAGTTAAACCTGTATTTCTACATTCAAATAAAGACTGTTTTCAGAAAAGCTGAAGACATGGAAGGCTCATCTGAGAATAATTAGTAAGAAAAAAAAAACCCACCAGACCCTTAAGGAGAAGGCGTCTTCCTGTATGTATCACAGTCAGTAGCACAGCTTAAAAGAAAAAGAATTGAAAACCCTTCCCAGAGGGATCCCTACAAGTCCCAGTTCCAGGGACTATGGCTCTATATTACATGAAACTACGCCATTTGAATCAGGATGAAAATGAAAAGTAATTTAACAGCTATTAAAGCTGTTAAGGATACACATCACATCACTCATTTAAAGCCAGCAACACCCCATTTCATAGCTCACTGCTTATCATTTCAGGTCTGTAAAATACAGAGCCCCATTACCTGGAAATGGAAATATAAATTTCCAAATAGACATTTCCCCCCATGTCTCCAGAACAAAGAAATGACAGTAAAAGTCTTTGAAAGCAGAAACCTGCAGCTATGATACCTGATAGACCTTCAAGGCTTTTTATCTGTGCAGAAAAATTACCTCCCGTACGAATACTGAAACAGATGGCAAGGAAGGGGACAGCTAACATAGACAAGCTACAGACCACTTGGTCACCCCTTTCATGACACGGGGTAAGATGGATTTATTCAATTTGTTCCAAAAGGGACTTGTTTAGCAAGGCTAAAAACTCAAAATCTTCCACCACGTAAGGCCTAAAGCAACATCTTTCCTGTTACTTTCCTAGTAACAGAGCAGCTTTATTTGGGAAAGATGACCCGTAACTTTTGCAGAACTGCTGGAACAGAAGAGGCAAACGCAAGCAAACAGCATGCACATACGAGCAAGTTACGGCTTTGGGGAACACCTGAAGGGGTTCAAAGATAGTAAGAGGAAAAAGAATAAACTGCACAGGTCAACCTTAAGTCTTGTCCCCAAGGCAGCTGGATGAAGAAGGAAAACTAAACACAGCACTTCTCTTAAGTCAGTGGAGAATGTAATTAAAAAGCCACACTTTCTCAGTTCGGGAATGCACGTACCCCGAATTACCATCTACTATTTGCAGCTGGTACCCAACAGGAATAACCAGGCAATGCCTTATGACAGACCAGGTACTCCACAGGTCAAATTTGAAGAGCAGGGCAAACCCCAACACACAGGAAGACTTGCACAACACAACCTGCAGTTCAACTTGGGCAGCACAGATCAGACATAAAAATTCTTTAGGTTCTTTCAGATCTCCATGGGATCACTCACCCAAGGCCCTAATTTTACATACCAGTCTAAAGATTCAGAAAAGGCCATTGCATGAATATTCACCTCTATGGAGAGAAGTTAGGTATCCAATGGTATTGCAAGTAGGAACCTTGCTGCATCTTTAAGCAACTGTGTATCTGCAGGATTTGGCCCCAGGTCCAATCCACTCAATCCTCCCGCATCTCAATTTGCACTACTGTAAGAGGAGAACAATACCTCACAGGGCCCGGCAGCTTACCTGCTTAATGCATGCAAAGCTCTTTAGCGGTCTCCAATCCCTTCATAGATGTGCAAATCATTGTATTCTTACTGTTCTGGGATAATGACTTTAATATGATGACTTACAGAAGGAGGCCTCTCAGCAGGGACATTTTCATCTGAAGGCTCCCTCACCGGGTGCTGGTGGGGGTGAGAATTTTGACAGCATAGCTCAGGGGACAGATGTCGAAGGAATCTCTTTCTTTGCTTCCTGCCCTATCACAGCCAGACTGTGATACCTCCTCAAACAGGGATTTTGAAAGAGGCACTGGAACAACATGAAAGTGAATAAAGGACCTTGAAATTAATTGTTTAAGCCTGAGCCTGGAATCTGAAAACAGACATTTTTCATGATATGGGAGGTTAAAATGATCTTTGTTGATTCGGCTCTTAACACACCTTACTCATGCAACACAGTTCATGACGGATCAGTGAATGGGACAGCTCACACCAGTTACGCCAGAACCCTTGCTCCTCCGGGGTGGTTTATGCCACTTTGAACACTGTTCTTCAGCAGTGCACCGTGCTACGGATGCTGCTGGCAGAAAGCCTATGTTTAACCCAACTGCTGTTCACATGTGTGTTTGCCATCGTGATTACAAGCACCTGAAATAAGTGATCCATAAGCTAACAGGACCAGCTTCTCCCAAACACGTTCTGGAGGTCAGCTCCACACATTCAGACTTTTGACTCATTTCTGCAATGAATATTTTATTTTAACTCTCAAGCTAGACAACATTTACTGGCAAGTATCATGCATGATATTTTCCCCCATGGCCATTTTATACTGATGGCATCATTCACATTGTTAAACCTATAATTTAATTAAATACTGATAAAACTATTTTCTGGAGCAGATGATCTATTCAACTGCAAGACCTTCAAGACTAGCTTAAAAGGCCTTCGTACAAGTGGATCGTTTCTTCAAATTCATGGAAAAAGATCATTTAAATTCTCAGTTACTGTCTCAAATGACAAGATCTGCTGGTGGTAGGAAATGCACCTCTTGAAATGGAAGCTACTTTCAGTGTCCTTTGAAGTGGCTTCGTTAATGCAAATTCTCACTGAAGTGGAGAAGTAAGGAATAGTGAGGCTAAGTAACAGAACCTTTTCAAGGCAGTAGCACAGAAATCTTATGAGTGGTTGAAATAGTTTCACTTAACTGAAGTGAAAGTACGTTGGAAACACAGTATGAACAAAACGCCTGCCCACCTTCCCACTGCCCCCTAAAAACAGGAGAAAAACCCAAAAGATGTTACGTGTCAAAGTTCTAGTAATGCTTGTGAGCCATCCCATCCCTGGGAACTGCATTTGAACTGTATTTTTAGGTAATTAGAGGAGTGCTGTGTATATATGTTTCTATGCGCTTGACAAGCGGTTAAAACTGCACTTTACAGATTTTTGTATTGAATGGATTTTTCTATTTCCATGGATTCTTCCTTCTGTGATATGCGTCTTGTTAGTTCAGGATTAATTATAAGGCACTATCAAGAAACAGAACTATTTTTTAAATATTTCATTTTCTATACTTTTCTGGTTTGAGTCAGTATGCTGATAGTATGTGCACTTCTCTGCTTCTGCTGGTAGATGGTGGTGGTGGGGAATACAGCTTATCCCCTCTGACCTAGAGCTGGGAACAGAATGGAAAAAAAACCCCAGCTTATGTTGTTGTATTTGCCTCTGGCCTCGTCACTCTGTAGGACGGTCCTTGCGTGAAGGAGAAACCTGGGAGGAAAGGAGGTGAAACAATTGCAGTAACAAGGAAACATACCAACACCCAGTGTAGTTTTCTGAAACAAAAAGCAGAGAACAACTGTGACAGTGAGTAGCACTCAGGTTTTTATCTTCTCCTTACTAGCCCCCGGAGGGAATACGAACGATCAAGATTCCACACAACATCTCTGAAAACAGAGGAGAGCAATGACACACCCATTGAGGCGTACGTTCTTCTAGACTGCTTCTGTTTTATTTTGATAGAAGAATGTCCCTTCAGAAACATTCAGCATTTTTACAGATGTTTACTGAAGTCTGCCAAAACATAACTGTGATTTGAATTACTTATACCAACTCCCTTTTTTCCAACATAGCTGGTTTGGTAACAAGATGAAAAACAGATATTAATGTTTCACTGCAGAATTATAAACACCTTTTTAAGTGGAGAAAATATTAAGAAAAAATTAATCTAAACATGAAGCTGCTGTAGTGAAAGACCAGACCAAGAAAAAAACATGCTGCTATGCTTGCGTTATTATAGCCAAGGACTGCTATAATCCTTTTAATAGATGTGATGAAACTCTTAATAGAAGTAAGTATCCCTGAGGAAACAGATTTCAGGCATAATTTGAATATCATAGTTCAGTGGGAAATGACTTTTCAGGCAATGTGTAACAAGATCTCCACAGTCCTGTGATTGTGACAAAGAAAGAAAAGTACACCTCACCGGGAAGTTTTTCATATGATAGATTCGTATGAAAAACTGCAAGAGAAAAGATCTTTATCAACATAAAATTGCATGAGATACTTAAAATATTTTAAACCCTCCCAATCCTCAAAACACATTTACATCACAATTTTAAATACAAACATGTGATATAATCAGAGTTATTTTCTTATGTTCTCCTCTGAACAACAGCTAAAGGTAAAAATGAAACCAGTAATTAGTAAGCAATAATGCCAAATTAGTAAGCTTTATGCAAAAAAAAAGCTGCTTTGACAAGATTTTAGACCTACAGTCTACATCAGAAATAATTTTGAAGATAGAACCTTAAGATACATTTATGTAGCAGTTTTAATTTTTAATAACTTTATTGCTAGATCAAAGTGGATGCAAATGCTACCGGTATGATGAGAAACTACACAAATTTTCACATGACTTCAGCTCAGCTGCATATACTGAACAGAAGCATAATGTGACCAAGTTTTCCAAAATTATTCATAGAACTGAACTTAAAGTCAGGTTTTCTTTGCTCCTAACTTAGTTATAAAGAAGAAAAAACCAAGTCCAAGCAATGTTACCACTCCCATTTTTACTAATCTTTTTCCCAAGGTGGGTGCTTTTTCTGGAAGTTGCACTTGGCTGTGGTCATTCTTCTGATCATGCTGAGGCAGATGTTAAGTTCATGTAAAAAGTGCAACAAAAGAAAAAAGTTAGTGTGAAAGCTTCTTAAGCACATGAGAAATTACCCAGTCCTAAGAACCTGCATACATCTAGGATTGAAATTATTTCTCACTCTCTGTGCCCTACTTCAATTGAAATAAACATGTGCAAACCTTCATCTTACCTGATACTCGATCATTCTGTAATATATATTAGAAAGACAAACTGTTTCTTTACAAACTTAATTCCTCAGGAGTAGAACACACTGCTAATAGATGCTACAGAAATCTAATCACAAAGCATTTAATCCCCAATGGTTAACCAGAATTTTTTTGTATAAACAACTGTTTATTAAACAGCAAGTTAAATAGATAACAGATTAGACCTCCTTGAAATTAAAAGGAGAATAGGAAGTACCTTCCAAGCCCCTGCTCATGTTGGAGCTGAGTGGAGCCTTGTCATGAAGTGCAGCAGGGCTAGGTCCCGATTCCCAACCTTAGTTATAACGCTTTGCAGGCCATCTTTACCTTGCTTTCAAAAATTGTATGCTACAGACATAACATGTACTGCTGGCAAAGTCTTGTAATGACTAAGCTTAGTAAACTGTACTGAAGATTTTAAGGGAATTTATACAAACTTATTGTCTAAGAGGTTTAACTGTTTCACTTAAATTGGCACTTTTCATAATAAATGTTTCAGTGCTTTACTCATTCTGGAGTGCCCACCAGAAATTAAGTAGCACAAAACTGGCTTGTATTAAAGTCTTCATCAGTGAAATCCATAAAACACTACGGTATTTTAATAGAACAGGAATTACAGTTTTGAAGTAATTAGAAGGCTAATCTTTAACACCTCTGTTTAACACTGGGTACAGAGCCTCTGTGCTTCATCTTGACAGCTATAAAACCTTAAGTACAGATGAGAGCAAAGTCAAGTGGCACCTAACTCAGATCCCCCCCAGCCCTTACAACTGGCCTGCATATACAGGAGGCAAATATAGACTTACAATTGATTTCTGCATATGCAAAAAAGGAACACAAATAGCTAAGAAGTTCTTGGTCACAACCTCGATCTACCCCTTAAATACATTTGGTGTTAAGTGATTTATTGGGAGAAGGCTGTTATATTACATTAAATTTACTTAAACTACAGGAAATTGCATTAGTAGCATTATGCTCAAGGTCTGAGTTCCACATGGCTTCGTTCAGCAACAGATTCCTTTCTGACACTGATGCTCCATTTACTCTATCCCAGCGGCCATTCCTTTTACTAGTCTATTACTTAAAATGACCCCATCTGACAAGAGCGTGTCACTGTGTTGGTTTGAGAATGACTGATGTGGTGCTAACATCTAGCCTTGACCTCTCCCACCCTCTTCTTTTGTCACTCTGCAGAGTTATCTGGGATGCCTCCCATTCAATCCATAAAACTTTAGTATCTTCCTTGGGAGTCAATAATTCCAAACAAAAGATTCCTTAATAAAGAAGTAAGAGTTTAAGTATTCAGAGTGGCATTTATGCCACAGCAGTTGTCCAAGAGCACAGGGATACACTCCACTTAATTCTTTCCTGTGGTAGAAAGAAAAAGATTGACTGTGCCTGCCTTTGGAGAAAGTCTATGTTGTTGTGGAATATTCTGGATTATTTCTCATTCTGCCCATGGAAAGGCAGAAGGGGGAGAGATAGATGCAATATCTAAGCTACAGCTAAAGAGCCTGTGCCAGACCCAAGGTATGAAACATTTCACTGGTGGGTGTCACATTTGAGGTTGCATATTCAGAAACTTGTATACGGTGTCTAATACCCTCACTCCCACGTACCTTCTCCACCAGGTCCTTCAGTTTGGTAACTTCTTCTCCCAGTTTTTCAACATTGCGAGCTAAGTCTTTGCAGACTTCAATAAAACTTTCAGTCGTTGCCCACTGCAGTACTATCTGTTAACAGTTACAGTTATTTGTCAGAATTGCTGTAGATTACAATTTAATATTCTTTGGTTAATATATCATAACAGTGTCAGAAAAAGGTTATAACTGCATTTATACTGGGTTTTCATTGTATGGTTTATGCATAACACTACTACTCTCTATCAGCCTTTGTGGGAACCTTCTCTCACCTTAACTCCTCTATCAGCAGAAACACAAAGAAACAGATCTATCTTCTTCAACTGGGTGGCTTAACTCTCTTAAATAAGTCATTAAAAGAAAGTGTCCTTTAGAGAAAGAACATTGGACAGCTCTATATAACTATACAATGATCAAGATGGTTGACAAGTATTCGTATTTTCCATTTTACAAGGTAGAATAATATTGTAGAATAGACTAATATGCTCAAAATCAGTATTTGTTTCTTTGGTTTAATACCTCATGGGAGTTTTTGTGGAAATGCTTATTCACGGCCTGCACAAGAACGGTCAGCTTACCACAGTCTTTATTCAACTTCTGAAGAAACTTGAGGAATTCATCTCCACTACAAAAATAAAATGATATTCCCTTATTTGTTAAAGGCTGTAACATTTTGTAAGCCAAATATTGTCTACGCGTTTCCAACATCAGCTAGTGAGTGCATCAGACATGCAGTTGCATTGCATAGAAGAAAAAAAAGAAATCCAGTGTCATTTTACCACAGGGTAGTTAAACACTACATTTAATATCTTAGCAAGTCCCCACCTCCCCACTTTTGGACAAATGACTAAGTTATCTGGAATATTCAGCTAGTAAGACACACTAAAAGCTGAAAAAGTGTCACCCAAAAGCTTTTCAGAAACATTCTATTAACCTCCACTTTTGTTCCTAACTCTCATCAACCCTGTATTATCAAAGCATTTCACTACCTGCTGCATGAGTAATTTTATAACACACTAAGCATAACAAATGCAACACTTTTACTGTACATACAGATCAGTCTTGCAACACCAGAAATGGAGAATTTATAGTCAATTTTATGCTGACATATCAATATTCTTGGCCTGCAGCTTATGTTTTTGAGGAAGATGGGGGTGGGGGGGTGGGAGGGTGGAAATCTGGTTTGTACCTTGGAGCTAGGACTGAAATGACTAGGTTAGAGTCATTTAGTCTCCAGCATAGTGGAAGAAAGAATGATCCAATAATTCTGACTTGGCCCCTGGATCTGGAAATAAATTTCTCAAAGCCCAGAATATCTGATGTTACCTGCTCTGAAGAAAATTTACACTTAGTGGTCAAATACAAACAGGAAAACAACTCTGAAAATTAGTTTGATCTGTATCATTGAAGAGTGGAGAAAAGGACAGAAAAATTTAACAGACTAATTTCCATGCTAAGTTTCCAGAGCTTCCACATGACACTCAATTTATTTTACTGTAAGACTCGGCCAGAAAGTTGTTGCCATTGACTGAGCAAGAAGATCATCCATTTGTTTTTACAGGGAGAGCTCTCAAACCCTGAAACTCCTGAGAAGTGCCTGTATCTCCAGCAAAAACATTTCCACTAGCTATAAACCGTTCAGGTGAATAACAAAAGCAAGGCCAAAACAAGAGACAATTTTAAGTTCCTATTGCAGGACTTCTCATTATATTTATGGGAGGATCTGATAAATGAATTCAGACCCCAATGCTCCTCTCTTTCCTAGGACAACCTGCTACTAAACCTAAATGCAACGTACTCTCACCACCTTACTTGCTGCTGCTTCTGATGGCAAAAAGGTAAATGTGAAATTTGCCAAACAGCTGAACTAAGCTACATGCCAGCATGGTGCAAGTATCTAAACAGACTGAATTTAGCCCACAGAGTGTTTTCCTTCAACTTTGACACAAGATCACTAGTGAGCAAAGTTTCCACCACTGCTCAGGACATCTGTGATTTGTAACGCTGCTGAACCATTGAGACTTTAACACTTAAAACAGAAATACATAGAAGCATCAGTAAGGATGCTGGAAGTTAAAACCCAAGACTGTTCATGGTGCCTATGAAGATGAGCAAGTAAGAAAGCCTATTAGCTTGTTTTTACAAAATAAAGTATTTATTTCTGAACAATAGCAAACACTGAACAAAATAATCTCATCTGGAGATAGTCTGAAAGTTTCTTCCACACTACTACAGTCAAGCCATGCTCAGGAAAATGTCCGTCGACTTAGAAAGATAACTTTTCAGCTGACTAGGATCAGTTATGGCACCTTCTGTACTTTGTCACAAAGGAAATTATTTTTAGGAATTCTGGAAGGATTCTCAGCAAAAATAAAGTATGTCATGGGCATGAAATGGGGAGGAAAAAACAGAAAAGAAAAACATTTATACTTCTCATACTTCTTTATTATACCAATGATAGTTCTTAAAAAATATTTTCATATAATTTTGTATCTGTTGCAGTGACATGTTCTTATATTTGTAAATGGAAATAATGTTTTCAAAAAATAATCACTTTTTAAAAGAATTAATGGCTGTCAAAACACCAGTGGCTAAACAGTGCTAGACACTCTGTGAGTTTATAATCAATCAGTTCAACATTTTCTACTGTGTTAGTTTTTCTATGACTTAATGACTGATTTTCCTTCTCACAGAATGACTTTGAACAAGTGGGAAGTAAAATCTTTATATAATAGCATGTAAACATAGCCTATGATTTTAGTCTCAAGGTCAGATTCCTAGAATACATGTCAAGCCATTTTCTAGAAAACGATGCAGTGCTTGCCATAACCGAAATGCTGTCATATTTTGTGTACTTCAATCTTTAGTCAATCAATTATTTTCTGGTTTTGAGAACTATACATGATCTAAAACCATACTGTCCTAGGAATTCCATATGGCACTGGTGTGTGAGACTGCACCAGACATCATATGGGCTTTTTACTGTATTTGGCCACACATGCAGACTGAACTGTTAACTTTTTGTATTTCTCCACTTAGTCCCTCTCTTCAAATTTTTAAGCTGTCCGCCTGAATGCATATACTAAACACCACTATAGACTAATCTGAAAGCAGCATACATTTCTAGCACAAAAATGCATGAAGCTTAAACTGAGGAAAGTCCTCCTAAACCGCAGCTAATTATCCCTTGCTGAAGAGTCAACATCCTTTTCCAATGGTGGCTAACTTGGACAGCTAGGCATCCAGATGCCTCAGCTCAGCAGCAAAGCCTCTCTTTTAATAAAAGCAGCTCACGTGCTGTCAGAGTATTTTTGGTGTGTCTATATCATGCTGGTTTGTACCGTCTCACATGCCGGAACTTGAATTCTTCAGTCTTGCTGCACATGTACTAGTTTGCACCTGGATTCTCTTCTGGAAGTACACAGGTGCTTGTTTTGATGGAGAAATCTCCTCACAGACTAGAAGCAGCATCGAGGTCCTCTATTAGGACATGAACACCCTGCTCTCCCAGCTCACCTCAGTCTTTCAAGAGGCTCCCAAAATGCCTTGCATGTCTTCCCACATCCCACAGCTCAAACTTGGCATCATGCTGAAAAAATGTACCTCAAGCAGGCTGCAAAGCCTCTTTAGTATAAACACAGTACTGGATACAGATACAGGCACAGTGCCAGCATCAGGAGCAATCAGTGTAAGAATGACTAGACGGGAGTGGAGTACCCGGTAGACAGACTCACGAAACCAAGGCACAAAAGACAATGCTATGGCAGGACCACATCATGACACAACTGCTAATACACAGTGTCAGTGTGATTCAGCTGCCTCCAACGGATGGTGACATGTACAGAACGAATTTGAACCCAAGCACGTTCTTTAGTCCAATGAACAACATAACTAACAAAGAGTTTAGCCTTATAGTACCCAAATAATGCAGACAGCTCTCCCCAGTATTTTGGAGAGGGAAGAAATAGCTAACAGTAGCAGCACAGCTGTCAGGTTACTAGTCAAGAGGGAGATACACACACTTTAAAGAGAAACTGAACCCATACTTTTCTAGACAGTAGAAATTTACTTAATGAGTAGACTGGTTGCAAGGAGGCGTTTTTCCCCAGTACTACTCTAGCCAGGCCACTGCGAATAAGGCAACACAATACTGTGCAAATGGTGCTGGGACTGGGAAGAGAAACAAGCACAGAAAGCCTAACTTACTAGTGATGCAGCTACAGTATGAGGAAGGAGCAGTATCTCCAAACCAGTCTAAGTTAAACACACACAGTTCAACTGACTAAAGCCTCTAAAAGACAAGCCACAGTTTTCTGCCCAAGTCCATTTCTAAAACATTTGCAAATTAAAATATCAAACTAATCCTATTTTCAGGAGCAATTCTGTAGTTCTGGGAAGTAAAAAGAGGAAAGATATGAGCATAGAATCTAAATTCAAGTCTAGGTCACTTTTCTCGAAAAAAAGTTACATTTACACAACAAAATAGAGGATAAGAAGTTTAAGGAATCTTAAGACAACTTTGCACTACACTAGAAGTATAAGAGGTATTCCAGAGCTGATGCTTAAGGCAGTAAGAAAGAACCTATAATGGGAAAAATACCAAGCTGGAATGGAAGTTTGAAGGAGTAACACTTTCTTAAAAAAATCCAGTTTCCTTATAAACCTACTTCTACTGATACATGTAATCTATGATATGGAAAATACCTTATGAAGTTCTTAATCTGTAATATAAAAAATGAGGCCTTTTAGAAGCCAGTTAAAGCTACTTCCAGTGGAAGAGAAAAACATGGAAAAAACATCCTGAATCTATACAGAAGTCACATTTATCATTTAAATTAATTGCCTGTGCATGTCTACTTTATCAGTTAAAAATTAAAGCCCTATGCAGAAATTAGATGCATCTCTCCCTCCCACACATCTTTTTATCGCATCTTAAAATCAGACAAATGCGACTGCAAGACTAACAGAGCCTGCCTTGTCTATAGACACAATGGAGAATTACAGAGAACCCATCATGTGGGGTTTGAAGGGTCCATGGCACTTTTGAAGCATGGGGGAACAAAGAGGGCAAGACCCCATTTCCACAATTGAAAAAAACCGTTCTCACTGAAGCCTATCCGAGGAATTAAAGAATGAGTTAATACTGGAGCCCAAGAAGCCAGCTGCAGAGTTTATATGAACACAGGTAGTGAAAACCCTGCACAGCAAGGCCATGAAACCCTGTCTGAGGTACAAAGAAAGAACTCATCACTCAAAAAGATGGCCAAAGTAACAGCGTATAATGGCAATATAACGCAGAAACAAATTCCTACAACAGGAATCTATGCTTCCAACTTTCTTTGTACAAAACAGGCCTACCACCAGCCCTTATAATCCACTAACTGGTGTACTGTCACGAATGTTATGCACGGGATAAGGTGTGAGAGAATTTTATCTGAGCTACAGAAAACAATACAGTCATCATAAATAGTTCACATTTCACTTCCATTCCCTTAGATATAGAATTAATACCTGAATTCCAGCTTCATCACTTCAGGGAGGTCTTCAATTCTTGTTTCTCCCACTTGTAGCTCATTAATAGCCTCTAGGAGTTTCTGTTGATCTCCAGGATTTGTAATGCCAATCTAAATTTAAAGAGTAATTCCAAATATGAGTTAACACTTACTAGACGTAACAGTACAGTACCATTTATTTTGTGAGTTTCTAATTATTAAGAGTCAAAAGAAGTTACTTTTAAGTTATTGCAACCAACTACAATGTATGTAACTGCCAAAGTAAAAAAGAAAACCACAGAAACTATTCAATGATGCAAAACAAAATTACAAGACCCGAGGAAGAGCCAAACTGAAATTTTACAGGAAACTCAGAAAATCTGTTTAAGGTTTATTAAAAAATTAGTAGCAGTTTTTATAAGTACCCCAGTGTTGTTAGGGACATTATGCTCATCTATTTCAGAATCATCTCAGTCATCTCTTATAGCAAAATAACCAATCATGATGGGGAAGCAACATTAACTCAGAAAGAAAGAATGAAAACTATCAATTCAGCATCAAATGGAGAGTTTTACAGGAAGAGGCCAGATTTTAAGACGGGCTTTTACAAGCTTTTGGGTGTGTATTTTTTCCAGTTAGAGAAACTGGTCTCAGAAGATGTGACACCTCTTTCTAAAACTTTATTTTCTTCTAGAATCTCTTTTAAAAAGTTACTTCTATAAAAAAAACCTAGATGGTTCACACTACCTCCAAAAACTCAACTGATCAGAAACTAGTTGAAAGAGACGATATGATCTATTAAAGAGACATTCAGCTGGATGTTTCTACCGTGGAATAGCCTGTAAAAGCAGCCTTTTAATATATCTGAAGAATAGTATACTTATAAACCCAGAATAGATTTCTTGCCTCAAATTAAGACCAAACCTAAATACTACTTGACGTCAGCTTATACAGTCCCTAAGCTCAAATCAGTTCATCATCTATACTCTTGGCTAATGCTGCAAACAACAACAGAAAAGTTCTGAAGAGCTCAAGGCTTTTTGTCTTTTTTAGCTGAATAACAAAAGCACAATTTTCTTCAGAAGATATACATTGTGTAACTGAGGTTCTCCCAGTGATGCCTGGGACAGAAAACGTTGTCAGCTGTGTTATCCACAAACTATTTCAGATTAAAATTTAACTCATATTTAAATCATAGGCTGACAGTTTTCTTGCAGAACACAAAGAAAAAACAATAGTCCATTTGTTAAAACGAAAGCGCTTCTGTGGCACATTCAATACTTTTCCTTGCTCATCTGGTAGACTGCTGTGCACCACAGGACTTCTGATGCTCGCAGCCCTAAGGATGCTTCTCCACGCAAGTGAAAAAAACCTTGTAATGCGAGCTCCAAGCATGACTTTGTTCTTAACTCTCCATCTGAGTATCTGGATGCAGCAACAGCAGACCACTCTGGAATTGGAGACCAAAAGGATCCCAGAGTCTCCAAAGACAGAACGTACACGGCTCTCACTGGTGTTCTGAGGACCTGAAGTTCCCTGCTGCAGCCTCAGAAATCTAAGATGTTTGTGTTTGCAGTCTTCTAGCTTTCTGTAATTATTGCAGAAAGAATTTTGAAGGAACAGCTGACAAGACACATCAGATCAAAGTGCCAGGATCTTCCTTGGATGGTGCTGAGCAGCAGCAGTTCTAGGGAAGAGAAGATGCCTAGAGAAATGCTTGCTTTCTGCAAGACTATTGCTTCTGGCGCCCAGTGTTCATCATGGCTCCATAAAACAGTCCTCCAGATTCTCCACCAGGTGTTCAGAAATGACAGGCAACATGTAACCATGGGCTCACAAGTCTGTCTTTAAGCATTTCAAAACCACATTATAAGACTATAAACAAGTAAGTTCTTCAGAAATTTAAAATCCCAACAAGATTAATAGGGAGTTTAACTACAGGTGTCAAGAACTTTTGAGTTCCGAAAGGTTGCCATGGGTACCTGAACAAATTGTACTCAAGTCTCTTTGGTAAATATCACTAGCAGCCTTAAGAAAGATCGATCTGGGTTTCCTAGAAGTAATTTGCTTTACTTACGTTGAGCTGTAAGTTTGCTCAATTTATTTGTTCTCAGATTTGCCTTGTGGAGCCCTATCTGTTATGAACGAATGTTTTCTTAATGCTTACAAAGCATTACAGCAGTCATTTCATGATAGAGAGTAAGCTGATTTATAAAAGAACAGCAAGTTTACTTTTGATTATAATCAACAAACTAAATGAGCTTTTCCAAGGACAGAATGACAGTTACTCTTGAATATTAAAAAACTATCATACTTAAAGCAGGAATTATTCTGAAGATTAGGATTGCTTTTGACTCCATATTCTTATTCCTGGAACAAGCGAATCAAGATACAGCTTTCTCACCAGCATAGCAGGAAGATGATGTACTTTCTTTCCCTACAAATAAGATATAGCATCATCCTTCTGCAAATGGCTCAGTGACTGAGCACCACCACATCTTGCAGACATGGTTTAGGAAATAAGGAATGTGATAAAAGTCATCATAGATGAAGACTTCCACCACCACAGTAATCCTGAATTCAGAGGTACTAGGTGCAGAAGTTAGCGACAAGAGCAGACAGACCACCCCATTCTGCTTCCCAAAGACGACATATTTTCCCTTTCTAGACCATTTCTGCTGAACATGAGGGTTAGCCAGAACTTGACTCTTCATGCAATGATGAATGCATGGAACAAACACAGTGCAAGATGACCTTCTTCCTTATGGATAAGCAAGCTTTTAAGTTGGTGTTGGTTCAGTTATAGTCTGCAGTCCAAATAATGCAAATATTATTGTGAAGCAGCCATATGTTTAAGAATGCACAAGTGTTGTACAAGAACTTGCTTATATCTGTAAACCAGACAATTCACAGTATAGATTTTTATTTTAGGCACGTCAACTATAACAACATTTATTTTATTCTTTACTTAAATAAAACCCAACCCCTGAAAATCCTCCCCCTCATGCTCCAGCATCAACATGACTTTTCTGTCATCGTTTAGAAGGAAACAAAAAAGGAGGCAAATAACAGATTGCCTCATCACATCAAGGATGACATACTTCTCAAAGCCAGTCAGGTTATGCATGAACTGTTACATCCCTGCCATCTTGCTGAAGTGGCCACTATTTTTAATAAACTGACAATTTTCTGTGAAATATTAAATCTTTTTTTGCAGGGAGTGAGGGCAGAGGAAGGACAGTCCTGGAACTGTGATATGGAAGCACACAGACCAGATAATTCTCTAATGATGAAGTTAAACTCCTATGTTATATTTTGAATTTTTATGTGTCAACTTTTCATTATGCATTCTCAAATCCAGAACAGGATACCAATTTCTCTTATTCTAAACTAATAAACACGTGAGAAAGGAAACGTCTTAGCCCTAAATGCATCAAGAAGTAAAATTACTTCTGTCGCTGTCTTGTGAGACAAATCCTCAAAAAAACCAGACAAAAAAGATCTGAGTATTATGAATAGCACAGAATCAGACAAAAACCTCTGAATGTTGAATAGACATGTCCCAGTATATTGAACAGACTTGTCTCAGTACGGAACAGTTTATAAGCTTAAGGAATGCAAGGATTTCAGCTTGAAAGAGTCATTGTTTAGGCTCTGTTGTAGAATACAGATAAAGATATTTACAAAGAAAATATCTTTCTGATATTGTTTGATGGAAGAAAGTGTATCATGTTAGTGACAGGATTTCTCCCCAGTTCTTTGGATACAAAGCACCTTGGTTCAGAGGCATCCATCAGAGGTCATCATTAATCTTTGTAGTAATAAGATCCAGGCTCTTTAAAAAAGAGCTGGCTGTTAGCTGAAGATCTGCCATCACACTAAAAACTTTCAACTCTGGAGTTACGAGGAAACAGATTAGATTTGTTCTATCAGCAGTGTGGGGAGAAACTGTTAGCAGAGCTCTAAAACTAGACTGCATCAAGAATTTAGGGTAACTTATGAAGTGCTAATAAGGCAGGAGTGTTATGTCATTTTTAAAATTCTCAGCTGAAGACTAATTAATTTATGTCCATGTACAAAGCACAACTTATTTTCCAGGAGGTGTTTCCTGCTGTTGCAGACTTAAGAGGAAACCAATTCTGTTCCTATAGATATCTTCCTGTGCAAGAGCAGCTGATCCACATATTTATTTCAGTTTGTCCAAAAAACTCCCCTTTACCAAAGAGGTCTAATTTCACAGAAACAGATAACTTCTGTTTCAGTTTTCTAACATGTTTGGGGCTCCCTATTATAAAGGAACCGTATGGCCTAGCCATTCACTGAAGCCCACAATTCTCTCCCCTTCCCCCAGTGTCCTCCGGACAAAACCAAGCAACGATACAACATCAAAAGAGATGATCAAAATGGACATATATTCAGTCAGATTTGCAGTTTAATGCAATCATGACCAAGACAGCAGCTCACACAGCAATGAGACGAAAGCCACAAAAGTCTCCTTTAAGAGCAAAATTCCTGTCAACGGGGGCTTTAGGATTCATATAAAGCCTACACTGGGATGCTGTCCAATGGGCATGATCCCAAGGCTTCAGAAAAGCAGTAACATCAGAACACGCTGACTTGCCTTATTATATTTAGGTCTAAGTGAACTCTTAAAAATCTCTTAATCAACAAAGCTCCCTATACGTGCACCCTCTGAGAATACAGAATTACTTCTGAGCTCTGTCAAAACACTGAAACTCTACTCAGCTATACAACAAAACTTCATGCAAAACATCCTCGTGACACCAACTCTGAAGGAATATTAGTATCTGTATGCAAATGTTGGTCCCAGCATAACACATGACTCCTTGGTACCAGAACAGGGGAAAAAAGCTGACACTGAGGACATGGCTAGTATCAGGAGCAGGGAGCAGGCTTGAAGCAGCTATTTTAACGAGGCGTCTTTGGTATCCCAGACCAGGTACAGAGTGCTCAGAAGAATCCTGTGGCCTGAAGTACTTGCTTTGTTCCAGGGAGACTCCTATAATTGGATTTTATCATAGCATCCTTCTGTAAGCACAGGAAGTCTTTCGTTTCCCACAGCAGTAACTCCAGTGAAGGCTAAGGAAACCTCCTCATCTCAAGTGGGAACTGAAAACCTGTAATACTGCATCACTTACACCTGGGTAACAGCAAAATAGCAACCTGCCTAGCTGCCGTAAACTGTAAGAAACCAAATCTTCTCTCCTTCCTTGTTTTTCTTTTCCTCATATCCCAAACAAACTTGTATGGGATATGAGATTCCACAATATAAGTGAGCTCTCATTTTTCCAACAGAAATTACCACCTCACAAAGGGGGACCACATTTAAAGTAGTTGTTTAGGATTATCTACTGCTAATCCTAGCACTGACTTCCTTTCAGGAAAAACATACTTAAACACTAAAAATGCTAAGAACTAAAATTTAAAACGGAACTATTTCCTGCTCGCCCCAAATCCTACATCATTGCAGCAAAGAAGTACTGGTGACCTCCACTTCATAGTCAGTTCGAGGCAGCAAAGATGCAAGAATTCAACTCACAAAATTCAAGACTGATCTGTGGGATTACATATGTTAGAAAATGTCTGTCTACATTCACATTAAAACTGAGGAAGTTGCAGAAGATTCTGAAAACTGATCTTAAGAAAAAAAGAGGTCTTACAAAGTTAGACATTTATAAAGAGAAGTTATGACATTAAAAACATTTAAGAAACAGGAGAGAACTAAATTAAGTTCTAAAGTAGTAAACTGACCTGTATTAACTCATCTTTTTGCATGACCAGAAGTTGTCTTAAATCTATCTCTCTTTCCTGTATAAAACAAAGGGGTTTTGGCCATCAAAAAGAATTTCCGAGAAAACAGCTTTCCCTTAATTTTTTTCACTTATGTTTTACTTCAGCTTTTAGAAACAAAACCAGCTACACAACGCCATTATCAAAGTAATGAGAGTTCTCTAGTTTAGAAACATCACACATTGTGACTAATGTACATAATCAAAATTAATCCAATTCAATCCACTGCAGTTTAACTTAATACTGGATATATAAACATCTGTTTAATAAATTTATTTTAATTGATTTAATAAATTTATTTGAAATAATAGACTAATAGTGATAGAACTTTTTTGATGCTGTAGGTGCATTTTGTTTTCATGGATTACTTTACAGTTAGCAGATACACCACAAACTTACCTTCAACAATCCTATTATGTGTTCTAGACCAAGACCATGTAAGAACACTTCCATGTCATCAAAAGTTGAATATGAACTGTAAATATAATTAATGAGGTTCAAGATGAGAACAGTGGAAAAAAAGAAAAAAAAAAGACACCCAGAACAAAATACTATGGAAAAGCTCCCCAGCCACAGCTCTGAGGAGCAACCTAAAGTTGTACCCACCTACTGATGACAGTAGTATCTAATAAGCATCATGGGGTACAATTTAATCTATCAAAATTTTATAAATTATTTTCTGTCTGATGAGTTGAATTGAGCCTAAGGGGAATGATGTAATAAATGTCATTTTAAGTAGCAAAACGTTCTAACTGCACCTTAAAGTTAGATCGCAAAACCTGAAAAATTTGCAAGTGGGGTTAAGGAAGATAACGATGTATTCTTATCAGATAACTTCCATATAAATTGGATTCAGCTTACAACTGTTACCCTCCCAGTTCCATTTAAACCAAAAAAGGTTATCAAGAAAACAGGAATGTCTATAATTAAAGATAGTGGAAATTACTCTGACAAGAAATTTGTTGTCAGAAGACCAGTGTTCAGAAGGTAGACTGAGGAAGTAGTACACCCCACTGTAGGTTCAGTGTTTAACATTTATAAACAAAGGTAAAATATCAATTTTAATTCTACACCCTATGAAGAGAGATATAAGGGGGGGAAAAGAAAAAAAAACCTATCTGAACAGCTTTCAACAATTAACAACTGCAACGAACAGAACTAAACCAAAAAGCAAATCTTATGAAATGCAGAAAGGACAAATGCAATTGCTACAGCAAATCCTTGGCCAAAACCCTGAGTTAAGAGAGATAGTTTGCTTCATCTTATTGTAGGCCCTGAAATGAAGGTTTGCCCCCCTTTTCACAGCAAAGACTTAAAGAGCTCCTATCAAAATTTGTAGCAACAGCAAAAAAGAAAAAGCAAGCAAACACTTCCCTCCCTGTCCCTGCAAAAACCACCAAACCTCTCTGAAAATTGTTCTGAATATATAAGAAAACATTTCAGGCTTGCACACTGAGAATCTTGCTTTCTAGGATTTCTGGTATTTAAGCATACTTATCCCTTTACGAGGATGGACACCCTAAATCACACACAAAGGATTTTATGCAACTTCCACACTGTAACAAATCAATAATTCTATGAGCATGCCTTCTGTCAGCAGGCAAAATATAAAAAGAGTTTACAATAATTTTAATAGAGTTTAAAGCCATCATCCCTACCTATAAAGTTGTGTAGAACTGTGTTATCCTCTGCCTGATTCCTCCCCCCTCAACACACAGACAGCAACAACCAGCCTCTGAAGCAAGCAATTCACACATGCATCCAAACATTGTATGTACAACCAACGCCCCTCACGTGGCAAGAGGAGACACTGTGTGAATGACCTTCAGTGATGAAATCTTTTTATTTAGGCATTCAAAGTACCCAGTTTCCAAAGATTTTGGGAGTCCTTGGGTAACTCAAGACTTTTGGTTCTGCTAAAGGTGCAAGGAAAGGACATTTTTTCTCAGGATCAAAGAAAGGGCTATTCAGCATCCAGACAATAACTTGAAATCCCCTGAACCAGAAAAGGACCTAATCCAGGAGCTGAACAAAGCAAATTCCTGCCAGGTATATGCATTTCCTTGTATAGTCCAGGGCTCTGCAGCCAGGTCAACTGTCTAATTAGGATAGTAGACAGCAATGACTGAAGCCACACTTGCTACTTAAGGATGACAACAGCAAGGGTGACAAGTTATACCCACTGACCCTGCATGGTGGGGCACAACTGATACCCAGTGCCAGATGATGCATTAGGAGCAACCAAGAGAACAGGGACTTGAGAAGAAAACTGGCAATGCCTGCAATGAAAATTATGCAGGCAAATGGCAGGAAGGAGACATCCAGCTCAATGAAGTAAACACAGGTATCAGTGTACCTGTTGGCTATCAGTAGAAGAAAGAAGAAACCACTCACTATGGGGTGGGTATGTGTGTGTGGAAATGGAGAAGCTAGATTTGTAACAACAGGTGTTTATCAGCCAGATATATGGTATATTCCAGGGGACTGTTTCCTGAAACCAAGAGTTCTACTAATTACCATAAATGCTCAAAGTTATGAAACATTAAAACTGGCTATTGTTAATATAAAAATCCTTGAGCTTGACAGAAATGCCTGCTCATACAAACAAATCATTTGCTTATCTGATGCAGAGAAAACCAGTAGAAAAAAGACTACTGAGACATTGTGAAATCCTGGAAGCCCAAGAATTGCCTAATACAGAAATATATTTGCATAGCTAGACATCTGGCTGCCACAAAGTATTTTAAGTGGGCTTCAGGATTTCAGTGTCTTATTTTAAAAGCTTATCAAGATTACCCAGACACTGGTAGAATGTCTTCCGGCCACCAACAGGTTTCAGCAGCACTAAATCCATTTGGATAACTGCTGCATAGTGTTAGTTTATTTCCTTACACCAGAAGAAGCCTGGGAGACTTTCCAAATAACCTAAACCTGTTAAAAAAAGAGGGAGATCTGTTCTAACACTGAGGTCATTAAGTACAGGCTCTATCTAGGAGTAGGAATCTCTGTGAAGAGTACTGGAAGACCAATCTATGTAAAAGAATGTCACTGTCATGGCAGGTATACAGGGACTCAAAAGATGATCCCTGAGCAGCA
The DNA here is from genome assembly GCF_963921805.1 of Phalacrocorax carbo. Lineage (NCBI taxonomy): Eukaryota > Metazoa > Chordata > Aves > Suliformes > Phalacrocoracidae > Phalacrocorax > Phalacrocorax carbo. The sequence goes on along the minus strand of NC_087513.1, from coordinate 27,878,018 downwards.
GACAGATCCCTATGGGAGACAGATCCCACGGTAGACATGCCCAGAACAATGCCTTCAGGAATCTATGAGTAGTAAGATGCAAGAACAAAGAGGACAGCACAGATAACTGATTTTACCATGCGAAGCCTTCACCCCTCTGCTCCAAGAAGTACCTCTAAGACGACTGTGGTTGAAGCACCAGGGAATAAAAATCTGGTTGATGTACACATTCATCTAGCAACAGAACCTGGTGAGGCTTTGTCCAAATTGAGGTACTCTGTCCGAGACTGAGACTACCTCACGTGAACTGCTACCGAGTGAACTGCTGTCAGTGTACTGATACAAAACCAGGGCACTTCAAACTCAGCATGACTTGGCTGAGCAGGGTAGGGCTGACCAACCAGAATGGACTATGGGCAGTGGAAGTTGTTTACTGAAGACCGTGCAGCTCAAGAAGGCAAGTGGATGATTTGTTGAGGACTTCTTAGCCAACGTGTTCTGGGACAAAACAGTATCAGATGTCTTTGAAGCTGCTCAGGTAGGTGCTGATTTCAGTCACAGGACACCTGCAAGCTTCAGGGTCAGGGGCATGCTATGCAAAAAGTTACAGAGCTTAACTGGTGTTCATACTTTTTTTCCCCTGTATATGAAAGTCAAAATTAAGAAAAGGGCATAGCTGGTGGCATCACACTGAAAACAGGTAATCACTGAAAAAATAAAAAAATTTAACATCAAGTGAAGATAACCACACAACAAGGAGCATCCAAATGGAACACATCTGAAATGAACTGAAGTGACACTGGACCCTATTCTATATCTATACTTTACACCAAGTGAGAGGAAGGATACATCTAGAGCACCCTCTTTGTTTATAATGTAAAGAAACTTTGCAATCCTGAAAAATTAACAGCACATTAATATACTTGCTGTGGATTCTTGGTAGTGCTCCAAACAATACACAATACATATCAGTACAACTTAATCACTGATATGAACAAATACAATCTCTTAGGAATGCTTATAAGCTGAAATTACACTATGACTGTATTTACCCAACTCTGAGGTCAGGGACAGCTGTCAGAAATTTGTAGATAGCCTCTTGCGTAATCGTTTCATGGTATCTCCCTTGCAAGTGATTTGCAGCCAAAGAGAGTAAACTATAAATCTGAAAAAGCCAAAATGAATTAATTATTATTGAAACTCAAAATGCATAAAGAAATACACAGGAGTAAGACTACAAAGAGTTCTATCATAAATTACTACTTACAGGGAACATGAAACATCTGCCACACCATCATCTCTAAAGCACACAACTACAACGAGGAGTTAAGACTAAGCCCATAGAGTTTATCAAGAGCATTTCTGAATTAACCAAATTCCAGAACGATGAACTGACACAGAGGAAAACAGTGTATATATAACACAGCCTAAAAAAGTTAGCATCTGTCACTACAGAAGGAGCAACACACCACTATACTAATTTTTGTGGTTTGTAGACAAGAGTTCTACATACTCAAGGGAATAAGTAGTCTAAAGAGCACGAGGCTTATGACTATTTTAATGTCTCCATTTCCAGTGCATATATGGACCCAACATTTTGCAATATACAAGTGACAATCTAAGTTAGCTGTATCTGACAGACAGGGATTCTTTCAACTGATTAAAGAAACAAGCCTTCTGCCAGACATCACTATGCATCAATGATGGATTCCAGAAACTGAATTACCCCTGTCTCAGTTTTGAGATAGTTAGTAGAAAATCCAGCAAAATAAGTAGAACCTCAGTAAACCTGACAGAATGGTGAAACCACTTTCCTGAAATTCAGGTGACTAGCAAATTTTATACACATATACATATGTGGTGGGTTGATCCTGGCTGGCAAATAAGCTCCTACCCAGTTACTTGCTCACTTTCTCCCAGCAGGACAGGGGAGAATCAGAAGGGTAAATGGGAGAAAATATTAATGGATTGAGATACATACAGTTCAATAAATGGAGGGAAAAAACCCTCAAAAACCTAAGTGATGCAAAGGCAATCACTCACCATCTCCCACCAGAAGATCAATGCTCAGCCAGCCTCCAAGCAATGGCTACTTCAGAAAAACTCCTCTGACAATTTAATTGCTTTGCATGACATTATATGGTATGGAGTATCCCTTGGGTCAGTTGGGGTCATCTGTCCTGGCTGTGCCCCCTCCCAATATCTAGCTCACCCCAGCCTACTTGCTGGGGGTGGGGGTGGGGGCACAGAGTGAGAAACAGAGATGGCCTTGATGCTGCACAAGCACTGCTCAGCAATAGCTAAAATACTGGTGTGTTATCAACACTGTTCTGGTCACAAATCTAAAACACAGCACCTTACAGGCTGACAGGAAGAAAAATAACTCCATCCCTGCCAAACCCTGTACAATACGTAAGAAAAATATCTCCCCCCTCCCAGATATAGTTTCTGCAGACATAGTCTATATGACAACCCAAGGGGCTGTCAACAGCCTGAAGAGCAGACCCCCAAGCTGGAAGAAGCTCATGACCATTAAGTATCTCAATACCATCTGCAAGACTTTGCGGTAACTGTGTGAAAGTTAGCGCTTCACAGGTCAAGAGGCAAGACCCACCTCTCAAGTGTGAGGAGCCTGTATTCCCTCCATGTCAGACAAAGTCATGTTATAAGATTATATGGCCATAGCCTGCTGAACAAGTAATTTATCAAAGGCAGAAAGCATTTGTAGTCCCTTTCAGTAACTTGAGCTAACAGATCACGGAGGCTCAGACACTGATCTTGCTAGCCTACACTGACAGCTTTGTGCATAGTTATCATTTTTGCTCCAGCCTAGCCCTGGAGTCTGGGGTGGGGTGGGGGGGAAGAAAGAAAGAAAGAAAAGGAAGCTGTGAAGTGAATTACAATTCACATATATTTTTGAAAAGCCACTGCAAAAAGCCACATCACTGGTAAGAGCAACTCAAAGCAAAATACGTAGAAACCTGGTCTGATTGATCCACCATGCATCTTCTGGTAACAGCAGTAAACAGATTTATTTTAGGAGAATATGTGTTGACTTCAGCAGCTCTCTCTTTACATTGGTGACTAGCGGCTGTTCTTCCAGTGATCTGATGACCAATGTATGTTATTTTACACCTTCTTCCCTCCTGAGCATGGATTTTGAAGATGGCCAATACCAACTCCCCCCCTTTTAGCTTTAGCCTTTTCACTTCCAAATTCAATCAGAAACTATACGCTGCAGATCAGTTTGATATCCGCATTCTCTCACACACTTTGGCAGACAGGAAAAAACCAATACATTATTTTTCTGTTTCTCATATCAACATTAATAACATGAATAATCCCTTGTTCTGTATTCTAATTCTGAAGTCAAGGATACTAAAAAAAAAAAGTTCCCAAAACATTATAGCATTTAAAGCCCTGTGAAAAGCCGGGATATAACACAAAATAGTCTACACAGATGCAATAGCACAAGTATTCAACTAGCTGCTGTAGTTCAGTTAAGGTAACACTTCTACATAAGATTATAAAATTGGTGAACAGATTTTTTGAGGCAAAACACAGAATATGCATTGCAAAGAGAAATTAAATACCTCTGAGTGTTTATTAATTTTTGCTATCTCTGCTGCTGTTTTCTCATCCTTAGTCAGTAGATTTTTGTCAGCTCCAAGCTCAAGCAACTTAAAAATTACACTCTTATGTCCATGCTGTGCTGCCCATATTAATGCCTGCAAAGAACAACTTCATTTTACTAAGTTTACATAGGGAGCAAAAAGAACAGAGGTTTGATCAATATTGCAACTTTCACAAGTTTTCACATGGCAGAATCTGGACACAAAGACAAGTAGTACAAAATTTCAAAGTGGTGTTAACGCAGAAGAACATACTTATGAGCATTTCTGAGGAAGTTGCGCTTAGAAACAAGTTTGTGGGTTCTTGCTTTTAAAAATTTTTTTCATTAATTACAACACACAAATAAGTCACTTACTGAATATCCATTTTCATCTTGGGCATTTATGTGTGATCCATGAGCAACAAGAAGAGCAGTAACCTGAGCATAGCCTTTCTTAGCTGCATACATCAGCGGAGTCATTTGTCTCCTGAAAACGGGAGGGGTGAAAAGAATTATTTCAAGATATCAAAATCCAACTGCATTATCAATTAGAGCACCTCTAGTCTGTAAAGATTCTCTGTTCTAGAGAAGAAGTAGAGGATGACAGCCTAAGACACTGCATTCATGCTTCTGCACAAGGGTCAATTTAACAGAACGTAGAGATTCAGCAACTCATTTATGTCCAGTTAGCAATTTTTAAATATTTTAAGAGTTGGCATTTATTTCCTGATTGAAATGAAGTAAAGAAGTCAATTGTCCTTCACAAGAAGGAAACTGAGACAAAACTAAACAAGTCTCTTTCAGTTTAGAATATAGACTTATAATACATCTGGGAGAAAAAGTTAAAAAATATATCAGTCTTATCACCTCCAAATTCAAGTAGTGCATTAAACCATAAATAACCCTAGCATGTCCCAGCTATGAAACACGGTAGCTCGTTGACTAAACCACTTCTGTTTTGGTTCTGAGCAACACAAAACAAGTTTTTAAAGACCATCCCTCCTGCTGCTACCGCAGACCCAGTGGCAGGCCTCTCTTTTAGCACATGGACCAGCTTAATGAAAAGGGAATGGGCAGAACTGCAGATCCCAGTTTTCACCTTACTAAAAGCAGAGAATATCAGCGATTCACCCATTTTTCCTTCAAAAAAAGTGGCAGAGACTTTAATTTTTTACTTCAAAAATTATCTTTAAAAGACACAGCTTCTACATACAGTTTAATTTAAATCCAAAGTTCTGAAAAGAAATATGCAGTTTTGTGGAGGGCAAGTTGTAAACCACAACCGAGTACTTAAGAGGAATAATATGAAGAACAACAACTATGTATATTCTTGCAAAACCCTCTCTGGTAAAGCAATGTAAGCAAAAGAACCACAGGTCCCACAACTCTTGCTGGTGTGCAGAAGAGCAGTGCAATAGCGCAGAGGGCACACGTATTATCGACATTCAGACCCACACCCCCCTGCCCCACCCTCAATATATGTGAGAGGAGTCTTCAGAGAATTACTTACAAACACCACACTGTAATTCTTAACTTTTCAAGTACTAAAACTGAATGCACATCAAAATTTGTCCTTTACCCCATTCTTGTTTTCTGTTCCCAGAAGTGTAGGTATTGATGCTTTCTCTCCTACATGTATTACTACTTCTTACTTACAGACACCACCTTTCCCATTATTCCGTTTCTTTATATCCCAAAACCATGAAGACAACAGCCTATTGACCTTAGACTTCTATTGAGATGCTTATAAGATGAAGCCATTGTGAATTGTTCTGAAAGAAAAAAAATATTGCTCAAAAGCTTCTGTTAGAAAAGCGTCTTTCCAGATGCCTGACACTTACTCTTTGGTGTAATAGGATTGGAGAACTTAAAAAAGTGCAGTACTGGAAGACAAATATGTGGAGTTTCTGATCGCTATGAAGCAATTAGATGTAAGCTAAAATATTTTACTAGTAACATTCAATTAAAATTTATTATACCTTAAAATGCATTTTTTTCTGAAAAAAAAAACCAAAACCCAAAACTATCATGTATTGCTTTTAATGTACAGCTCTGCGTCAAAAATCTGCTGCCAAAAGATTATTCTATCTTGTTAGGATATACTTGAGGGGAGGATCACTCTTCTGTTCTTAGTAAGTAGTTCAATACCGACCACTAGAGGGACCCCGAAAAGCGTAAGTAAACCAAAGCAGCTGTCTTAAAACACAGACCACCTGCTTCCTTCCACAGCATTGCTAGGTCTAAGGCTTTGCTCATCGTTCCTTGTTATTGCTCATTCACAAAAGGAAAATATTTTGTCTTATGCAAACACAGTTAAAAGTACACTGAAAAAAATCCAGTCATATTACAAATTTGAAAGTGCCTTACGATAGGAGGAAAAAAGTCAATTACTTGGAGATAAGCAAAATTGAAAGGTAGCCAGGCCTTCAAGACACAGAGTCAATAAGAGAAAGGAACTTGGTAATGAAAAAAGATGACTTGCAGCAGTCTAACTAATTTGATTTAGTCCATCAACACTGCAAAAGCAGAATTTCCACCAGAATATAAGGAGACTTTTTTACCATGGGGCACAGTCAACCAGTGGAACTGGTTGCTTCAAGGAATTCTGTAGTCTCCATCTTTGGGGGGTTTCATGACCAGATGGCAACCTAACCCCACGTCATAGCAGAGGTAGCTTTAAGGAACAAGATGGACTAGAGACTTCCTGAGGTGCCTTCTGATCTGAACTACCCTGTGATCCTATGCAGATGACTATAAAAATAGAGAAAGACTCTACAACTTAACAACTAACTGATGAGATAGCGAGATATAGCTGTCTATAGATAACCAATGCCAACACTCACTCTCACACTTCTTTCTATTCAGTGGCAGGTAGCTTTGACACACTTTCCATGCTATCACCTTTGAAATATTTATATCTGACTGCAAAAACAGTCCATTTATTTTTCATTTTCAATTCTTCTGCTCTCAACATGTAGGTTTTTTTTTGAACCTGCACACTGGTACTACCTCACAATTACTTTCTGCTCTTTCAAAGGAAAAATTACTGAACAAAAGTCTAGAGGCTACTGTCTTTTCTCCAAAAAACTCCATGTAGTGGTTACAGCTGCACAGTACTGCAGACATGGTATCTGAAATCAAGGCAACAACTCAATAACATTAAAGCCACTGAAAAAGTTTCTCCATTTTTAATTAAAACCCCAAAAAACATGACATTTAAATGGTTCACCAACATGAATATGCAATTAGTCCTTCAAGCATTTAATTTTAATGTTCAAGTTTTAATTTCAAATGCTACAAGGTGTTTCAGGGTAGAAACATATACAGTGCTGCATAAATTTGCAATTGCATTTATGCACCACTATACAGGAGGGGGCACCGTTTAATGTCTTGGGACACATGCTGCATAGGCACCACCTCAGAAAGCAAGGTCCGTTTACATGTATGTCCACAAGAGGGAGACTAAAGCTTTAGGGAAAACAAATTTTGTTTTTCTAACCCTGCAAAGAACTTCCACAATTACACGAGCAAGCTTTAGGATGCCAAATCCACTGTTTCTTGCTCAAGTTGAAGAGAAATTAAATGTATTGGTACATTTTACCACAATCTGAAAATGTATATGGAAAGTGTAGTGATAACCACCCAGATAAAAGAACTGAAGAATCCTTTTATCATTTTCAGGAGCTGCGCAGACATTCGTGTTTCAGCAATCTGGTTTGCAGATGACCTTCTTGTCCAAACACCTGTGAAGTCCTTTTGTATGGCACAATTTGCCACAACATTTGCCCATATTGGGCATGATACTCAAATGATAGTCAATAAATAAATAAAAATCTTAAAAGGCATATAAGCAATTTATCAATTAAGTGTGATGTCTGTTCCAACTGTTTGCTTCCAGTTATGCTGAAATAAAAAACAAGGAATTCTTCACTCGTCTCATGCAAATGAAGGGTTTTGTTTGTTTTTAGCTTTAGGTCTCCCTGCTTTTATGTTAAGGCTGGAGAAGGACACAAAACCAAAACGTTTTTCAGGGCCATTCAAAACTTTGTATTTGACATCCACACAAAGATACAAGAAGTTCTTATAGGCTCAATTCATCTTCATCCTGTAAAAAAAAAAAATGTGGCAAAACATAATAACAAGAGAGCGCGCTGACCAGAACAGCCCGAAAAGCTACCACTTGGAGCCTCGTACCCTGGATAACCACATGCCATGGTAAAACCAGGTGATACAGTGCTAGCTAGCTATCTCACTCAAAAATGTCCCGAGCACCTGTCTGTTACCACTAAGCTGAATCTGTGGTGCAGAATTCACCACACTTGACAAACACACATGCTTATGTATGGGGTCACGCTCTCAAGCAAGACAAAATTCGTTTTCCTGGAAACTTTCAGAAGAGGGAAGAGAAGAAAAGATGTCTTCCATTTAGACACAGGTTTCCTTCCATCAGAGAGATATCCATAGAAAATTCAGTATTTGAGGTTGGTGATCTTGAGAAATAAGCTGTACATAGTCTTATACCTGGATATGTGTTTATTAGCTAGACCAGTGTATCATTAACATTCAGAAAAATACAGCAGGTAGAAAACAATTTAACCTTATGAGTTTAGTCTCATAGGAAATGATTCTACAAGACACCAATATTTTAGTCTATTGATCTGTGAACTGAACACTGCTTCAGATAACCAGGAAGCATCTTCAGCTTTTGGAGACAGTTATCACCACTCCAGTGCTGCACATTAAGCTTGGAACTGAGAAACAAAAGGTAACAGTGTATCCACAGCAACAGAACCAAAGCTATTTGTCCCTTTTCTAGCTTATTTGGGTTTTAATCAATGAGATAGGAAACCCTAGACAACAAGTAGTATTGAAAGAACATACTTCAGTGTACCATGAGCTGCAGGATACTTTTCCAGGCACTGTCTGCTGGAGCAAGGTAGTAGAGTCCCCTACCTTCTTGAAGCAGAACTTGCTGGGAGAATGGTCATACAGCTCTAGTAAGAAGGTTGGGCCACAAAAGATGACAGATGAGTTTCAGGTTCCCTAGTTTTAGGCTTCATTTTAGATTGCCAGTTCTTGTATCCTTCTGCTTCTGAACTCTGTTTACATGACTGTTTCAACATTTAAAAAGGTATCAGTACAAGTTCTACAGCACACAGAGTTGGGAAGGTAGACAGCTACAAATTTTGCTTCTTATGACTAGAAAAATATAAAGGATGTGATTATAAAAGACATTAGTATAAAGATTAACAATGAGGATGGCGGAACATTCCCAATTATCCTGCCATGGTCTCTTTCATCCTCACTCCATTACATTTTTTACAAGCGAGCTGGTTTAGGTGAAGACATGCACAGCTTTATTTAGAGAAGAAAAACAACTGAGTTAACCAAACAATCAGAGATCATCCAGACTATTTTCAACTCTACTTTCGACCCAGGGCTATAGTAAAGAAATTCAGTACATACATGTAAAATAGAATAGAATTGAATCATTAAGGTTGGAAAAGACCTCTAGGATCATCAAGTCCAACCGCCAACCCAACACCACCACACCTCCTAAACCATGTCCCAAAGTGCCATGTCTACATGTTTCTTGAACACCTCCAGGGACGGTGACTCCACCACTTCCATGGGAAGCCTGTTCCAGTGCTTGAGAACTCTTTCAGTGAAAGAATTTTTCCTAATATCTGCTCTAAACCTCCCCTGATCCAACTTGAGGTAATTTCCTCTAGTCCTATTGCTCATTACTTGGGAGAAGAAACCAACAGCTTTCACCTCACTACAGCCTCCTTTCAGGTAGTTGTAGAGAAAAATAAGGTCTCCCCTCAGCCTCCTTTTCTCCAGGCTAAACAACTCCAGCTCCCTCAGCCGCTCCTCATAACGCTCTCCAAACCCTTAACCAACTTCGTTGCCCTACTCTGGACACGCTCCAGCAACTCAATGTCCTTCTTGGACTGAGGGGCCCAAACATGAACACAGTATTTGAGGTGCAGCCTCACCAGTGCTGAGTACAGGGACACGATCACTGCCCTGCTCCTGCTGGCCACACTGTTCCTGATACAAGCCAGGATGCTCTTGGCCTTCTTGGCCACCTGGGCATGCTGCCGGCTCATGTGCAGCCAGCTGTCAATCAGCACCCCCAGGTCCTGCTCCACCAGGCAGCTTTCCAGTCACTCTTCCCCAGGCCTGGAGCGTTGCATGGGGTTGTTGTGACCCAAGTGCAGGACCCGGCACTTGGCCTTGTTAAACCTCATACAACTGACCTCGGCTCATCGATCCAGCCTGTCCAGATCCCTCTGCAGAGCCTTCTCACCCTTGAGCAGATTGAGACCCCTGCCCAGCTTGGTGTCACCTGCAAGTTTTCTGAGAGTGCACTCGATGCCCTCATCCAGATCATTGATAAAGATATTAAACAAGACTGGCCCCAAAACTGAGCCCTGGGGAACACCACTCGTGACTGGCTGCCAACTGGATTTAGCTTCATTCACCACAACTCTCTGGGCCTGGCTATCCAGCCAGTTTTTTACCCAGCGAAGAGTACGCCCATCCAAGCCATGAGCCACCAGCTTCTCCAAGAGGATGCTGTGGGAGACAGTGTCAAAGGCTTTGCTAAAGTCCAGGTAGACAACATCCACAGCCTTTCTCTCATCCACTGCGTGGGTCACCTGGTTATAGAAGGAGATCAGGTTGGTCAGGCAGGACCTGTCTTTCATGAAGGCATGCTGGCTGGGCCTGTTCTCCTAGTTGTCCTGCACATGCCTGGTAAGCACACTCAAGATGAACCGCTCCATAATTTTCCCCAGTACGGAGGTCAGGCTGACAGTCCTGTAGCTCCACTGATCCTCCTTCCAGCCCTTCTTGTAGACTGGCATCATACCGGCAAGCCTTCAGTCATCTGGAACCTCCCCTGTTAACCAGGACTGCTGATAAATGATGGAGGGTGGCTTGGCAAGCTCTTCCATGAGCTCCCTCAGTACCCTTGGGTGGATCCCATCTGGCCCCATAGACTTGTGAGTGTCCAGGGGGCTCAGCAGGTTGTCAGCTGCTTCCTCCTGGATTATGGGGAGGGGCAGTTTATTCTGCGATCCAGAAATCTACTCCATGTTTCTAATGAAAGGGCAATTCTCTCATGTAAAAAACCCAAACCGATTCTATGCAAATAACACATGATCAGGGGAAGTTAGTGGCAATGTGTGCTGGTCTTGGCTGGGATAGAGCTAATTTTCTTCCTGGTAGCTAGTATCGAGCTATGTTTTGGATTTGTGCTGAAAACAGTGTTGGTAAAACAGGGATGTTTTAGTTGTTGCTGAGCCATTCTTACACACGAGTCAAGGCCCTTCCTGCTTCTCATCCCACCCGACAGTAAGGAGGCTGGGGGTGCACAAGAAGCTGGGAGGGGACACAGCCGGGACAGCTGACCCATACTGGCCAAAGGGATAACCCACACCACATGACATCATACTCAGCAATATAAAAACTGGGGGAAGAAGGAATTAAGGGACATTCGGGGTGATGGTTGCCTTCCCAGGTAACCATTACGCGTGATGGAGCCCTGCTTTCCTGGAGATGGCTGAATACCTGCCTGCTCATGGGAAGGAGTGAATGAATTCCTTCTTTTGCTTTGCCTGCATGTGCAGCTTTTGCTGTACCTATTAAACTGTCTTTATCTAGACCCACGAGTTTCTCACTTTTACTCTTCCAATTCTCTCCCCCATCCCAGCAGGGGGGAAAGAGTGAGTGGCTGTGTGGGGCTTAGCTGCCAGCTGGGGTCAAGCCACAACACAATGATAGGAAGATTAATATACTTGTCATAGAATGTTGCTGATACAATGCTAATGGATTTCAGTGCAGGTTTTGTTTCTGTTTTACACAAGGGCTGCTCAGGTGACATTCCAACACACCACAGTACATTGTCAGAATGCCTCTGTTAAAAATAGCATCCAGTGTTGCTACTGTCCCCCAAGTATTTTATACTCCTGCCCAGAAACTGTGAGTAACAGTTATTAGCCTGTTGGTACTACTGTACAGTCAATACCAGCTGTGAAAAGTACAATCATCTATTTTGGTGTCTAGACTCCTTCGCCCTACCAAAAGATCTGATGAACAAGCCTCACCACTTAAAAGCCACTCTTCCAAACCTACATAACTTGCACATTTACCATGCTTTTGACTTTTCCCTAACACAGACAAGAGGAGGGAAGAGATATATGGACATAGCCCAGATGAACACAGTACTTTGGTAAATGCAATTTACCATCTGATTTTTTATATTTGGTCCTGCTGTCCTGATGTTTCATCAGCATAATAAAGTAAGTCTTTCTGTCCTGATTTAATAGTGCTAGAATAAAAAATGTTAAAGGCATGAAGTATAATATAGCTTAACATCACAAGGTATTTTTAACTCTGAAGTGGATCAAAGATCTTGACTCAATCAGTATTAAAATTCCCTGATTTTCTTGCCCCGGCCATAAAATGTACCGTGGTGCATTAACTTTTCCCAGGTTAATTACCTTTACTGAAACATACTGTTTGTCATTTGTCATGGTTAGCTATCACACAATGATAATGTCAAGGTCTCTGAAACTATTATGCAGCAGTGCATACTTACTATCTTATCAGTAGAAATACATATCTTGCTAAAATTGAGGTGTTACACAATTGCTTTATTCTGACTATGCAACCTGAAAAACTTCCCCTTTCCATTATCATCTTCTCAAGAGGGCAAAATAGATAAAAACTTTTGTCACTAAACCATTTATGATACTCCTCAAAACTGCTCTGAATGTAAGCATAGGTGAACATAGGCAACTTCATACCAGACCTGAGCAGTGATTATTATTTTCATGTATATGCATTCATGTACATGACAGCATGCTTCCATCTCCACTTTTACTCTGTACCATGACAGAAGACAGACAAAGATATAGTTCTTAAAATACTAACACTAAAAAGAGGAAAATAAAATATTGGAGACTTTCTAAAGACTTTAAGTATACACAAGATTCATAACCATTTTAGAGCAGAAACACTGAAGACTTGGTCATTGATCATGACTCAACTGCGCTAGAAATTTTAAGAGTGAGGTAAAAAAACCACACAAACAAAATTAAACCTCCACATATCCCACACAGAACAAGAGACACAGAGCTTATGTCAAAATAAAGGATGTTTCAGTCATTCACCTATTTGTACCTTCTTCTAACAAAGAGCTATTGGCATGAAACGTCAACTCAAAACACTCTCTTTACTGGCAAAGCCATTAAGTTGCTTTTACTCTACTTTACATAAACAAGAACTTGGGGGATGTCATCACTAAAATCCATATTTACTAAACAACCTATGACATGTAATCCTAGCAGCAGTAACTTCGTTATCAGTTGGTTATGCCTTTTCCTTCTGCCTATAACAAAATCACAGCTTAACAATAAAACCAGCGTACATTTAAGAAAGCACTGCAGGTTAAAAGAGGTTTGGAAAAAAAACCAACCACAAACTGCTGAAATATTTCCAGGCCTTACAAAAGGATAAAGTATAACTTTCATTTTGGAGTAAGGGGGAGGTGAATGATAAGCAGAACAAATTTCTCATGGAAGCATGCACTTAAATGATGCACTCAGGCTACAGCAGCTCTACAAAGACTATGCAGAGCAGTCTTACAATGCCTTCTTGTTTCACCTAGCCATTACCTTACTTCTTGCTTGTCTGTCAAAACTCTTCAGTTACCACTTATACTTTGATATGCTATGTTCTCATTAACAAAACTGTTTTTACAGCCATCATCGTTCAGTCCCCAATTTTGATTTAGCAAAAATATCAGCAGTTAACTCTACTAGGTACTTTCTCCTTGGTACTCTGTCCTATTGCAAAGAAACCATCTACCTACCCACCCCTAAACCCATCTACTTTCTGAGACTGCATTTCAAAAATCAGCTTATTTGTCACCAGTCCTTCCCTGCTCCATGCACATTTCACAAATTAGACAGAAAATTTTGCAGGTTTCTGTGTATCACCTCCAGATGACATGAAATAAAGCCTGCTGCCTGCCTTGACAGCCCAACAGAGCAAGGATAAATACCAAACTCCACCTTACATCAAAGTTAAGCATTCTGCTTTGCATTCACACACATTCCAGTTAGTGGCGGACAAAAGAGAAGCTTTCTGAAGTCATTCTGGTTCCTAAGTGCAGAGACAGCCAAATAACGTGCAGCTTAGTTCTTAACACCTGTGGCAAGATGATCACACAGGAAGTACTCTCACAATAATCTCAGCTCACTGACAGTTCTGGTGTCCTCCCAGAGAACACCCTGCTTGCCCTAATGGAATGGGTGAAGTGGGACCGCAGTGCCATATAGAGGGTCTGTTTTGATCCCTTATCTTCACAGAACCTTGTTTGATGTGTTTCAGACCCGTTTCAAAACACTGTGGAAGAAGCCCATGGGAAGCAGCAGCTGCTGCCTGAGCAGTTCTAATGAGGGAGTGGTATGCACCGATGTCAAATACTGCAAAGGCAAAAAGGCAGCACAAACATTTTTGAAAAACCCAGACCTTGCCATTAACTTCTACTTTTGTTTGGTACAGATATGACATTTTTGATTGTCTCTTAATTTATCTTTTCATTTGAGAAAGACTGCTATTGCAAAAGTGAAAAAACCACAACCGGAACGGTATCTCATGTATGCAAGCATAACTCGTATGTTAGCACAAGGTCTTAGGAAACAGATAGCAAATAAATATTTGTACATAAAGACCAACTACGCATAACATACTCTAAGATTATAAATAAAGTTTTACCCTTAAAATTCCCATCTCATTGTGTCAGAATCCAAACTTCCCCCTGGCCCCCCAAGTTTAACCAAAGGCCTTTTGAAATGTAAACCTGCAGCTCTGCACTCTGGCTTACATTTTCGAAGTTTAATAATGCAAAAACTTCCCCCATTCTTTAAAGCAGGATGTTTATCCTAACACCCAGCTATCTGACAGCAACAATATGTAATTATTTCAGAGTCTGTAGATTTCTCTTCTTTCATGAACAATTTTTAGCCTCTCTGATAAGAGGAAATTAATGGCATTTAAATGTGGTACCAGACATCAGTGGAACTTCACCACAACTATGTTTCCTCCTTGTCTAGCAGTACTACGCTGACAGTGAGGTTCAGGGCCCAGAGTAAGTTAATTCTACTAATGAGAGCCAACAGGCCTTCAATTCTGGGTGTGTTTTTTTTTGTTTTGTTTTGTTTTTTTTTTCCCCCTCAGAGGGCTACACAGTCCACATATCTCAGGTAATGTGGTGAAAGAGCTGTGGTATAAAAAAAAATCTTAGTTAGTTGAAAGACAAGCAGTTTCAATCTGACCCAAACAGTAATTTTTTCCCCCCCCAGAAGAGGGAGGCCAGATTATCCTGGGTCAGCCCAGAATTTCTTTCTTTTTGATGCAAAATGAAACATTGCAGCAGACCATGCAACTACTGACATCTCACAATGCAGTACTTCAGACTGCTGAGACAAAGTGGTGATTCAAGAAACAAGATGTTACTTGTTTCTAAAAGGAGATTAAGTCTCCTTTTAACCTGGAATATTCCAGATTGCACTGGAATAAGTGTATTTTGTTTATAGAGAATTTTTCTTTTCCCATAGGAGGCTGCCTGTGAAAGGACTATAGATACCCACAAAAAGCTCAAGAGGAGGACATGAATTTAAATAAAGAATTAATTGATTTAAGTTACATCCATATACAGAAGAGGCAATATAATTTGGGAAAGGCAGAAGACATATTTCTTGCCCTTAGACTGCAGTCTACCAAAGTATTAAGATTAGTTTTTATCTTAAATTTATATCTTGTTCAGCTGAGGAATATACTTAAATTTGACAAAACTGATTATAGTCTTATTTCCTCAGATGAATGACTATACTAGGCGAAATAAATATCTGGACACTAATTTTTCCTAATACAGAGAGCAGTGAAGTTACAAAAAAAGCTAACGAAGTACACGCCATCTTAACCAACAACATCTATGTCTATAAAGATGTCTCTGTATATTAATACTAAATTTTATGCTGTGTTCAGAGACATGGGTTTTTTTGGTACCTGCAAGTAAGATTAGGGTCAGCATTCCTGGAGAGAAGCAGTTCTACAGTCTTCAAGATGTCTTCTTCTGAAGCATGCGCAGTACATGCTGCCATCAGCACAGTGTACTTATCTGTTTTGAAACTTGCAGTTAGATAATTACATATGTAAATGTAAATACTACACTAACCCAGAAGTTCCTTTAAAAGGCTTTACATTTGCTAGAGTTGTTAATCGAGTTCTGCTACTCTAAGATATTTAGAAAAGGATAAGAAACTTGTTTTCCTTCCAATGAAAGTCACTAGAATTATCAGGTAAGATAAAGGCATCTGAGAAGATACTCAGAAAAATCAGAGCAAATGGTAATAGTAAAGCATCTATTCTTACTGAAGTTTAGAATATTTCTTAGGTACCCAAAAAACTCCAGTAGGAACTTAACTATAGATGCTTGTTTCTCAAATCTTCTTCCACACCAGAGGATTCACTTCCTGTTCCTCCCTACCCTTCCCCAAAATAGAGTCAAGGGAAGAAACAGCTTACAGGAAGTTAACTGCAATGGATATAAAAAGTGCGTGAAATGCATTATAAACACACAGCAACATCAATTTTAGGGAGAAGAGAGGCCCATACAAAGGACAGTTAAGTAACAAGGCTTTTATATAGGGCTTAAGAAGGAAGTTTACTGAACTAGACTACTATGGTGCAGCAGTGGCAAGAGGAGGATTAAAAGCATGTTTTTAAATGTGGATTTAAAGAACATCTACACAGTCAACAGAGATTCTCTCGGAGGAACCAGCATATTTGCTCCAGCTCTAAAGCTGTCTGGGTGTAACATGCCATCTTTGCTCACAAATCGGAATTGTGCACCACCGCTGTTTGCCCACAGAACGGGTAGATGTCCTTTCCCACAGTTCTCCTAGAGGTGTGGGAAGCATCACACCTCAAGGACCACAGCAAGTTACTTGGCCCTAGAGTCAATTAGAAGACTGCCATTTGAATAACTGCCCATTTTGCTTATTGCACAAACTTGTTCACAAGTTCAAACATGCCTTTAACAATTTGTTTTAACAGTATAATTTTAGCTGTACCTACTTCAGACCATACCATGAAGTGTTACAACCCATTTTCTAACTTTCATGTAGAAATTTTAAGACTGAATATATTAACACCATTATTCTTCAATTGAGGTCAGATTTTTTTATATGTAAACATAAGAAGTTTGTTACATACTTTACCCTCCTCTGCTCTACTTTATTTCTCACCACTTCTTGTCCCCCACCCCTCCAACCAAAGACCTTAGTTTTGCATTTAATCTTTTTTTTAATATACCATCCTTTAATTTTCGACTACCTCATGTAGAAGTTCTAACACACCTAAATCAGTATGTTAAATGAAAAATTAAGTTTCAGAGAGTCACTTAAACTCCAGAACAGTAAGCAATTAACACTTCAGCAAATTACTTGATACATTGACAGATTTATACTCAAAATATTGATAACTAGGTTATAAACAACAGCATGAATGGGAAGATGGCAGGACATTGAACAAAGGTAGCAATAAGCACCATTAATCTGGGAATGATATTTAGTAGTGATAGAGAGTGGGAAATTAATTTCTGTTAGCCTACCTATAGCTCATACATGTGAGCAAGAGAAGAAGGGAAAGAAACACCTTAGAGTTCTCAGGTTTCTCTTTTACAGAGAAAAACTGGTAAGTGACTGCAGAAAAGATTAGTTTATGTTCAGCCTAGCTGAAAAACCCAGAAGAGCCAGTGAATTTATTCCTCAAAGGTACTGCACTCTGATCCCACCACACAGTGAATGCTACATTAGGTCCTTGTTCTTCACTACTACCAAAAGGGGTGAAATTAAGTAACCATTTACAAAGGTTGACAGTGATTAACACTATAGCTATTATTAGGATTATATGCATTAAAGGCTAATTAGTATAGGATCACTTATGTGATTGCCTGCTGATGTAAATAAAGCAGCAGGACTGGTGACTTTTAGTACCACTTTAGGATGGCAGAGCTTTACTGAACACATGTGGCCTGACCTGAATCAAAGACTTTCAAGACTTCCTGGCTGGACAGTACACTGCTGCGCATATGCCCTAGCTACTGTTTCCCTACACAGACTAAGAGAAACAAGCCCAGAAACCTGATCCTAGCAAGGTGCCACTTCAGGCAAACACAGTTGGTCACACACTGAAAAAATGCCTTGCACGGTGGTTAACTGGTCAGCTGAAATTGCTGCCCACAGCAGTTTCTGCCCCATTTATAGCTTTCTACAGCCATAAACAAGGAACAGGTATAAGTTGTGGGCAGCCACATGGAAGTTCTCTGAAGTTGGCTACAAGGACGATAATTTGAAGGCATGATTGCTTCTGGTGCAGGCAATCTACTCTCATCTCACACTCTGTTCAGCTGCTAAAAAGTTCTGGCTATGAAAAGTTTCTTGATTTGTATCATCTGCATTTCAGTCTACTACTACTACAAATACCAGCAAGTTACCAGAAAATAAGATCACTGCTTTCATGTACTTGGCAGCATTGTGTGTCAGATCAGTTTCTCCTGTCTTTTCACAGATTTTGAAATGTCTTTTTTTGAACTTGGATAAATCTTCCAACACAATGAAAGAGAAGGAAAATATCCACAGTTTAAGTTATTATTAAGCCATAAAAACTGACAGAGGAACTGATATTACTTAGAAGCTCCACTGAACTCTTCAGAAAAAGGTGATCTAGCAACACACTGAAGAATAATTTCACTTAACAGAAAAATTGTGCTCTGGTTTTAGAGAAGTCCACATCAGTTTGTGGGAAACTTGAAAGCTATTCCTGTTGTTTGGGATTCTAGCTGGTTTCTGCATGTACATACTTCATAACAGGATCAAATAAAGGAAGTTTTAACTCTACAACTTTATCATAGAATTATTGAACAATTATTTCCAAACACCCTTTTCAAAAAAGTACTTGGGGATTGGGAAGGTGGGGGGGAAAGACAGAGTAAGAGAGAAAGAACAAGAAAGCGCATCAACTGAATCCAGATCGGTTCCAAGAATACAATATTTACTTTACTACTTTTACTTCAAAACTGTGAAAGCTAGACTAGGTCCCAGTTCCATTGTGAACTTTGGTTTTCTCCCTCTATACGTAAAAGAGAAGAAGGATAGGACAATGTCTGGTACTGAGCATTAACTGGGCAGTATTTTTCATTCATATCTTACCTATTTCAAAACATGCATTAGCACCTCTGTCCAGAAGAAGACGCACTACTGCAAAATCAGCCACACTGGCAGCACACATCAGGGGAGTCCATCCAAACTGAAAGCCAGACTCTATGCTTATACCTGTCAAAATTTAAGATACAAAAAATCATAAAACTACACCACAATAAACATGCATTTTATAAACCTTACTCTTTAATATGTGTCAATTATAAAGGTTACACACTCTTTGCGTTTAGTCCTAGGGAGTGAAGTCTCTCGTAGCATTTTCATTTTTTTTAATACACCTTGGCCTAGGACACCAGAAAACAACTTTCAGAACTGACACCAAGGAAGCTCAGCTCTCAAAGTTAAGCACCACAGAAAGGCAACATTTAAAAAAAAATGTACATAATAAGCCTAGCTGCAAAAATAATCTCAGAGAAGTGCACAGAATCTGTTTTCTCCACTTACTTGCAATAGCTTTCCTCAATCAAAATGAAAAATTATGATTCTTGCCAAGCCAAGTGGACTGCTGTGGAAGCAACTTGCTCGTCAGGCTATTAAGATCATATTGACTAGGGTTTTCCTGCTTCACAGCCTCTTTTATTCTCTGTCTTGCAAGACAGTTAACTAGCAGATACCAGTTTTGTGTTCAGAACTAACAAAATCTTATCTCAATAGAAAGAAGAAATAGAAGATTATGCAAGATTCATTCACAATCACCAGATTTGTTACTTTTTATAATTGCCACATCTTTCTTTGTGGCTAGAAGCAAGCTTGCCAGACAGCCCTCCCAAATTCACCAAGAACCATGCACCAGACCAAAATAACCACCTGACAACTTTCAAATAAAAATTTCTGTATATTTTTGCAATTAGAGGAATCAGATTTCCTTCAGTCCTTCCTCAAATATTACTTCCTCTGTAACAGTTTCCATCAGCTGATTCCATATTAATCCAGCAGTGATTATGGATAATCAAACACACTTCTTTACAAGACAGCTCTGAAAAGAAAACAGAACTGTCCTAAGAAATTTGTGACAGTTGAGCTATATGCATACCTCTTCATGCAAAATGTTTATTTACTTTCCCTGCCTTGGCAGTTTGTCAGAGATGTGCTCAGTGTAGCAACATAAAGTCATTACAGATGAGGGAGTAACAGGTCACTGCTCTGGGATTGATTCTTCAACTGTTTAAGATCACTGGAGTTGAAGTGACCAGTAAAGAAGTAACATTCAATGAAAGCCAGGTGTTGAAGCACTCTTAACACCTCTAACACCTGAAAGCCACAGAATTTACAATCAAGTCTGCTTAGTAACAACATACATACTAGCTGCAGTTCTTAATGTCACAACACACCAGTTTGCAGTATACAAAACACTTAACTGAAGCCCCCAGCCAAGCTCTAAAGGGGGAGCCAGCAAGCATCCCTCAGCAGTCCTATGTGAACTTCCTTGCAGACAAGTCACTTCAAGAATTTAGAAAGTCTGAAATCCAACAGCCCACTGAAATAACACTAGTAGGAAAGGAATACCAGAAAGCTGGCACTCTGTCAACTTTATGAAGTCCCTTTTCCTCTTCAGAAGAAAAGCAGTCCATGTAACTACAGCTCCTATCTAGTTTTTTTTAATTAATACATATCTCAATAACAGTGATAAAAGATCTGCTTGGCAGGCATAGAGAGACTCTTGAGAAGTTATTTTCCTTGCTGCTTCCTTTATACATATAGAAGACAGTGTCTGTCATGATGCTGGTGCTTTTTCTAAGTCCTAGAAGTAGAATGGCCTTTTTTGGCAATAAAATGTCAAAGCTGTGTTACAGCGTGTTTGTCCTGCATGGTCTCCTGTTGCCTTTGTAGTGACTGCCTTGAAGTACCAAGCAGTGTGAAAGCCACAATGCAAACCAGCTACAGTCTCAGAGGAAGACAAAGAAAGGACAACTGAAACAGTAGCAGTCACATTGCTTCTTGGCTGTAAGGTTATAGGAGTTGTTGGCTAAACCAGAAATGTCTCCCCTTGGTTACTACTCAGACTCTCTCATTACATGAGCTGTTCTTGAGGTAAGCAGCAAAGGTTTAGCATTTAAAATGGCCCTTAAGAAGTCCTATAAGGCAACAGTGAAGCCCAGAAAAAAGAAATTTTGGTGAAAAAATCAGGCCAGATCCAACAGCAAGAGATAGGGGAGGCTCCTGCAATTTCACATCCCCAGGTCCAACCAGTATCGATGCTGAGCATATACTCCCAGCAGGGACACACATATACCACCAGCCACACTAACTGACACAAGCAGAGAGAGCACTTGCATTAACAGAGACAGCACCCATGGTCTCATCCTGCTCCCCTCTGGGATAGATGTATCTCCTCCAGCTGCTGGCATCATGGACACATGGGCATCTGACCCCTGGTCCCCCTCCTGTGGCTGGTACATCTTTTCACTCAGCACCAGTCTCTGCAGTCACCAGCACCCAGCCACAAGGGCCCTATGACAGCCCTGGGAGACCCTTCCTCTGAGTCCATTATTTTGGTTCCTGCCGACCCTTGGCACTCTCTGCTCCTCTGGGCTTGTGGAGGTGGGCCTGTGATGGGCTGATGGCTTCCACAACAGGCCTGGGAGGAGCTGGACCATGGTTTTATTTGGGCTTCCCCATCTGCCATTGCCCCTCTGTGTTCCTTTGTGGGCATGAGCAGAGGAGCTTTTCAGTCACACAACCTCAAAAGTTATGTCTAGGAGGCAAAGCAGATACATTCTTTCTTACAATCCGAGTTACACGTAACTATCCTCCTCTTTAACTAGAAATGGGCAGAAATACATTCTGGCCCTAGACATGCCCTACAGCAGAAACTATACAAAGCACGTGAATAATGGCAATGCAGAAGAACAGCAAAGGAAGAATGATGTTCTTTCTGTATTTACTACAGTTTCTCTGGTACCTTTCATGTATTTTGTTGACTGTGGCTAATAACAGTTATAGCAGAAAGGCTGTTTTTATACAGAAAAATGTAACCTCAAATCCAAAAAGGTTAACAAGGCAATGCCTGAAGAACTACAATCAATCTCTACATACAGCTTTTTATGCTAAATAATTCCATGTTTGATGCCAAAAAAAGGTCTTGAAGGACTTTCATTTAATAACAGCCCTTAAATTGGGTCTGAATGTGAATGATTCTAACTATTAGAGGGAAAAGTTCTAAAACGCTTGATTCTACCAGACTTCTCTCTAATAGAAGTACTGATTTATTTTAAGTTTGTCAGCACTTTGTACTGTAGTTCCACAATACCTTAAAGCTGAGTTAAATCAGAGCTGCTAATAAGTCCCACTGAGGGGCCAGCTACAGTTCTGACTCAGGGTTCAGAGTCTTAAACTGGCTGAAAAATAATTCACACGCACCCCCACCCCCACCATTTACTACTACTTTAATTCCCTGAACTGGCTCACACAAGATCAGATGAGCTCCAGCACTTGTGCAAAGATAAAAGTGGAAGAGACTGCTGAATGAAAGTAGGAAAGAGGATCTGAATGTAGCTATATCTTTGATAAGCCTGAACTGTCATGAAGTCGAAAGTTTTAACTTCATTTGAGGAAAATGAACATATAGATTATATGGTGTTAAGTATTTTACTCCCAAAGCAGACCAAAACACCCACATCATCTTTGAACTTGGTACTTGCTTGCATTAGTTTTTGTGACGTGCACTTCAGTAACTTGTTCTTAGTATGTTGCCATTTTACAAGAGGAGTAAGAGAAGACATTGTGCCTTGTCCATCTCCTGAAACAGCTCTGCGAAACTGCCTCAGCACCAGAGATTCCTAAAGCAGTGACTAAGCAAGCCAGAGGCAACTGTTCTCATTCTACCTGAAAGGGCCACAACTGTTGCTAGGAAATCCACTTCCAATGCAAACCCTGAGTTTGGTCAAGTGCTGATAGCGAGCCTCCTGCAAGCTCTACTGAACATACACTAAAGGCAACTTTGGAGGCAAAGATTAAATCTGACTGAGCACTGATCCTCTGAAGGACAATGTTACTTTTCTTCAGACACACCCCCGTTATAGAGGCATTGTGTTCTACAGCTCTGCAGGACAGTACTAGATGGGTCAAGATTTATTGTTCATCATATTTTCATGAAATGATACGATTCTCTTGTGATAATGCCTTGTGCCTTTCCGGGGACAGGACACTGGACTACAGGGATCTTTAGCTTGACCGTACGCTCTTATGAATATCCACCGTCATCTTCCAACAGCATACAACTGCTCGTTATGTGTCAGGCATCAACATGGAAAGTGAACTATTGCTGTTTGACTGAAATACAAGCCATTAAACATGGATGGCTGTAACAAAACAAGCAATCTGATGTGTAGATATCACTAAAAATTAACTATAAATAAGAAGTTATTTTCTCAAAGCAAGACAAAAAATGTATTTCACTCAGTATTACACCTCTGTGTTTCAGCCTGTGCAATAGTTTTTACTTAATTTGAAAAGAAAACCATTCCCCACCATGGTGAGAAACAGTTTTCTTCTAAAAGGGCAAGTAACATCACTGTTTTAAAACTCAGAAAAACTCATTGCTAACTAGGAAACTCCCTTCTTCCAGCCATAAAGCAAGACTTTACTCAGAGAACAAGCTCTTGGGTACTATATTCTGCTTGCTTGCTGAAGCAGAACTCCCCGACAATTATCACTAGGCAGGTCAACTCAGCTATGCAGTTTTTGATTGCCCTGGATGCTTCAATAAGTGATCCAATCCTCCTAACACTGAGTAACAGAAACACAATACAGAGAAATACTGAGGAACAGAACGGGGAGAAAGGCTCTTAGTGTTTAGACAAACTACTTTTTAGTGACAAATGCCACATAAACCCTATTAGCTCTTTCTGAGTCACAAAATCTTTGTCCAGCTGATGTTGCCAGGGCAGCACTATTACACAGGACACATACCAGAAACTTAACAGTGCTGTGAGTGAGGGAAAAAAAAAAAAAAAGCAATTTCCAAACTAAGTGAGCATTAAAACAAAAGCGCCAGCCTCCCTTCCCTGCCCCTGCCCCCCCAGCAACCTTCAACACCAAAGTAAGACCACCCTCAGTCTCAATTTAAACCACCTCAAATTCAGTGTTTGCATTTTATATTTTCAAGCTAAAGATGCATCTGAAAACAAAGCAGCACCTTATTTCATTGTTCACACATTATATTTTTCTCAATTTTCAGGGCTCCTAATGAAATAAATATAAACTAGAAGGAATTTGCTGGAATGCAACATGCTGAGTCACTGAAGAAGTAATTTAATCTTTAAAGTTTATCGAGTTTACATCCTGTATTGGCAACAGTCACATATTCCTACGTGCACCCAACACATTATTTTGAAACAAGAAACTTTGAAGCTTTAGAATTTGTGCCAAGTTCAATTAAAAATATTCAACTTCATAACCGACTTTCCCTACCTGAGTTTAAGAGTTCTTCAATTAATGACACATCACCACAAAACAGAGCTTGCTTTAACGCTTCCTTCTTGTCCGCCTCCAGCATTTGATCCAACTGCTAGATAAGCAGAGAGAAGTTAAGTCAAAACCTACTAACTGTTTCAAGGTAAAAACTACAGCCTGATGTCAGTATAAAAGCACTGATGGTCTCTGCAAGGATGAAGTGTGGTAGTGGTAGGGATAGAAGCAAGGTAAGACTTTCCTTCTTAGGCTCTACTGTAAAACAGAAGTTTTAAAATTAACTTTTCAGAAAGAAGATATTTACATTTTAAGAGAATGGAACCTTTCTCAACAGACCTGCTATCCTCCTATGCTGCTCTCAGTTTTTCTGATTTCATTTCAGTTAAGATTCCTTTTCAATTTTTCATGCGAGAAAAATGTTACTTTACCTTTTTTGTACATTTTATGTGTTGCGAAGCACAGCATGAAAATTATATCTAATACAATCAGACATAGAAGTTATGGTTTAGGGCAAGGTAGCTCAATGGGTGTGGCTTAATCCAGCATGAATCCACTGCTGGAAAAGGTTACCATTCCTCTTTCCTCCTACTCCTGTGGTAGCCAAGGTATTTCTATTACTGCATCATAAAACCATTTGGCTGAAAAAATGCCCTGACCAAAAGAAGAGTTTATGCATCAGACAGTTGCCTGATGCAAGTCCCTTTCAGAAGAATCACACCCTTGTTCTCCATTAGAAGTGCAGATGCAGCTGAAGATTGCTGGTGGCATTATCCAGATTATACAAAATACTAATATACATCACTAAGTTGAGGACCACTCACTAGTCCTTTGCATACAGAAGTGGGTATGGAAAGAAGTTGTATTTTATGATAAGTTTTGAAGCTGTAACATGAGAATTCAGAATTATACGATTTTCCCCAGTACACTGTAGTTTATCTTTCCAAAAGCTTCTGTAAAATTTTAATGGGTGCTTAGTGTCTACAAAACCAAAGGTGAGAAAGAGCCAATACTTTTCTGCTACTCACCCCAAAATTTCCAAATAACCCATCTCTTTAAATGAGAACATTGATTTAAAGGTCAAGGCCACTGAAAAAGCAACTATAACCTGCAAGTATCTAGTTACTTTCATTTTTCAACTCCAGCCATGAGACAAACTAAGGGCTAAAAGACCTTTCAGAATCTCCCTCTGCCTCACACAGTCAGGTGCATCAATTGTCAGATACAATAAAACCACTTATGTCTTCATGCTAGCAAGAAACAGATAATTAAAACAGCTTTACAGGCCTCTGGTCACTTTCAAGTTATTCTCATGTTGAAACAGTGACTAGGGCCTGTTATTAAAGGGTACGAAAGGGTTGAAAACATTAAGATTTTACGTAAGACGGCAAACCCCGCAAACACCGGTTTTATTTACACTTGGATTACGCGGACACCGCCACTGTCCTGCTTGGAAATAACGGCAGAGGAGGCGCCAGCTGCGGCCACCCTCCTCAAGGACCCCACGTCCCTCACCGCGGCTCCAGGCCGCCTCCCTCGCGTTACCCGCCCCGGGCCGCCGGGCCGCAGCCCCAGCCGGAGGGCGCCGGGAGGGGAGCAGAGCGGGGCGGCTGGGCCCCACCTGCGGCTCACGCCGCACGCCGCCGATATCCCAACCGTCCTCGTCGCTGTCGCTTTCCTCGTCGCCCCCCGCCACGGCGCAGGATCCCCACGGCGCGGCGAACATGGCAGACATGGCACCCGGCTCCCTTCGCCTCGCCGCGCCGCGCCGCGCCGCGCCTCACCAACCCGCCCGCGGGTCACGTGGTCCGCGGCGGCCGCCCCGCCCCGCCTTCCCGCGCGCGCAACGGCTCGTCGCGTGGCGGGAGCGTCGTCGCTTCGATTCCCGTTGTCCGTCGTTAATACGCTTTTAAAACCCCACCTAACCCCATAGCAGCCGGTTACGCTACTTGTGTGTCTGTGTGCGCGTTGTTACGTAGCCAAAGCCTGTGGTGGTGACGGCTGAACAGCAGCCACGTGCAATGAGCTAAACTTTCACCCTGCCCGCTCCCGCCCGGGTAGATAACGGGCATCGCCTTCAGTCTCGGAATTGTGGGTTAGATTTCCTTCTAATGGCAGATAATGATGTCTCATCTGTCACAAGGTCCACGTGAAACGCCTTGAAGAACAGATGAGGGACAACGTTCTGTGTTTCATCCACAGGCAAAACTGCTCTTTGAGCTCAGTGCAGACCTTGCCCTGAGCTGAAATGAATTTGGTCTTCTTGCCCTGAGCGGGAAAGAACAGAATGGAAAAAGCCTGGTCTTGGAGAAGAGGCAGGTGTGTGTAGTCCTTGCGCCCACAACAGTGTAAAAGCGTAATTTTGGGGAGTTCATTTTAAAAAAATTCACTCATCTTACTGAGAAGGTGGCTATGATACGTTTCTTCCCTTTTTCTTCTTTTTCTTATTTTTTTTATTTTATTTTTGGTGCAATGCAGTGTGTGAGGTAACTTTTACCATGTTGGGAATTTGCAGGTGAGTTAGAGCTGTGCATAGAACATACTAAGTGCTATAAAAATTGCACTTATTAAAAAACACCCATGGTCTGCATATTTCAGTTGTGCACTCCTGACATTTTTAACAGCTGGGTTTTTTTTTTATTTTAGTTGCTTGTCTGTAAAATATGACAACCTGTTTGCATAGAAGTATTATGAAAGTCAGGTTATTAACAATGAGGAGCTCTGGTATAGAGCTAGCTGAATATTTTAAATGAACTCCCATGAAAGAAACTCCCAGTTCTGGAAACTTGATAGAAATGCAAAAGCCTTTCCTTTCACACAACCTCCCTGGAACAAAAGATGCTAAAATTGATTCAGCTATAATACATACCTCTATATAAGGGCTTAGCTTTATGTGTTTGTTTTGGCTTTACCTCCATATACTAAAGGTCTGCTTAAATTAGTTTGGTAATGAAGGTATAATATTTACTGAATGTAGTAATGAAACATTTTTGTAGCCATGTCCTTATAAAGTTGTAACTTTTATTCTCAGAGTTTTCAGTTTTCTGATCACTGGCCTGAAAATTTCTTGTGTCACTTTCTGCTTGCAGAGGAAAAAGTAGAATTTATGGCATTGTTATTTAGCTTCTTCATATTTATATGAGTCTTCCAGTCCTCAGCATTATAGTCTCCATATCCAGGATCAAGCTTCCATAATATTATTTTTTGGCTCAGCTGTGTTACAGAACACGGGCTTGCTAGCAGAATTTATATCCCTAGGTGCTGAACTCTAAGGGGAACAAAGCATGGCTTTTTACAGTTGACCTGATGCAGTGCAAGACAGTTGCTTCTAACTGGTGATGGACCTATCTATAGATTCCTTACTTTTAATACACTACTGATTATTTAGTATTTGACAATTGTGATTTATTTGTCCTGGTTCAGGTTTCAAAGTTTGAGACTGGTTGGGTTTTTTTTTCCTTTCCTTTTCTCTGCACCATCTTATGTACAATTTCAAACGTCACAACAGACACTTCAAATGCAACCTGCATGCTGCTGGTTTGATAAAAGGTCACCTCACTTTAAAAGCTCACCTTCAGTAACAGCCCTGATAGTCCCTAGAACTACAAAAAAAAAAAACCACTTTCAGAAGCTCACAGTGCCAAAGAACCTGGCAGCCAGTGTACCTGATAGCTGTTTGATATGTGAATGTGCTGACTGAGCAGGAGGTGATAGCAGGCGATCTCTCCTTGTGTGTTTGCTTGGAACTGTAAATAAGATGTTGTTGATGTGGACTCTCCCTCTTCTTTTTCACATTGTTCCTGATCCAATTCATTTGTGACCGTGAAGTCTGTCTTAATTTCTCAGCTAAGCAGACTCTTCATTTGGTTGACAGTATGGTAGGTCCTGGCTGTCAATCTGGGCTGGTTTTGGCTGGGATAGAGTTAATTTTCTTCCTAGTTGCTAGTATCGGGCTATGTTTTGGATTTGTGCTGAAAACAGTGTTGATAATGTGGAGATGTTTTAGTTACTGCTGAGCAGTGATTGCACAGAGTGCAGGCCTTTGCTGCTTCACACCCCACCCCACCAGCGAGGAGGCTGGGGGTGCACAAGAAGCTGGGAGGGGACACAGCCGGGACAGCTGACCCCAACTGACCAAAGAGATATTCCATACCATATGACGTCATGCTCAGCGTATAAAGCTGGGGGAGGAAGAAGGAAAAGGGGAAGT
The DNA here is from genome assembly GCF_963921805.1 of Phalacrocorax carbo. Classification (NCBI taxonomy): domain Eukaryota; kingdom Metazoa; phylum Chordata; class Aves; order Suliformes; family Phalacrocoracidae; genus Phalacrocorax; species Phalacrocorax carbo. The sequence goes on along the minus strand of NC_087513.1, from coordinate 27,849,508 downwards.
TTGGAGTGATGGTATTTGTCTTCCCAGGTAACCATTACGCGTGATGGAGCCCTGCTTTCCTGGAGATGGCTGAACAGCTGCCTACCCATGGGAAAGAGTGAATGAATTCCTTGTTTTGCTTTGCTTGTGCTTGTGGCTTTTGCTTTACCTGTTAAACTGTCTTTGCTTCAACCCACAAGTTTTGTCATGTTTACTTTTCTGATTCTCTCTCCCATCCCAGAAGGGGGGAGTGAGCGAGTGGCTGTGTGGTGCTTAGTTGCCAGCTGGGCTTACACCACGACAGTCCTTTCTGGTGCCCAACGTGGGGCTCGAAGGGTTCAAGGCAACGATGTGTTTGATCGGAATGTGCTAGATCACAGTTATAGCTGTTATTGCTGTTTAGCCATTAATTGGCAGGCTCCTGTGCTTGCCATGGCGCTTGCTTGCCTTCCTGTATATTAGGGTCTAGTGCTTGTTAGTGGCTGACTTTTGCTTTTGCTGCTTGCTGTACTGCTGGTCGTCTGACTGTGTTGTGTGACTGGGCTGGCAGATGGCCAGGGCACCCCTGCTGTTTCTGTGCTGCTGTACTGGACAAGCTGGAACTCCAGTGTGAACTCAAGTCGAAGGGACTGTGACCTGTGGATGAGTCCAGTGCGAGCAGGACACCCCAAAGCATCTGTGGCTGTGAATAAGTCCACAGCAGGGCAGGTACATCTGGAAGTGTCTGTGGCTGTGGTTACATCTGTGCCAGAGCAGGTATGCCTCTGAAGGGATTGTGGCCCAATCCCTTTGTTGATGGTGGAGAAGGTACACCTCAAAGTGGCTGCAGTTGTGGATAAGTCCATGCTGCAGCAGGTAGCATCATCCATGCAACACACCACCTCTCCTGTCCTGAGTGACCACCAGAACAGATGGAGCCCAAAGTCATGGAATGAATGAACTCAATGAGCATTTTGTGGGCATTTTATGGACATCTTACAGGGGTGGTCCATAGACTGAGGGAATGATATCTGTGTATTATATCAAGGGGTAGGAAGGGAGGGGGGTGGTTAGTAAGGATGTTTTCGATAATGTGGGATCTGAGCATGACATAAACGGTATGGAATAAGTGGTGGAGAATATGCTGGTTTTGGCTGCCATAGAGTTAATTTTCTTTGTAATAGCTAATATGGGGCTAGTTTTGGATTGTGCTGGAAACAGTGTTGATAAGACATTTCAATAGGAAGTGTCTTATCAACAGTGATGTATATCTGTCTATTCTAATTATCACTATAAGTGAAATACACTTACCTGTTGCACTGTCTTTATCTAGACCCATGATTTTTCTCTTTTACTCTTCCGATTCCCGCCCTGGTAGGGTGGGTGAGAGAGTGGGTGAGCAGCTGTGTGGTGCTTAGTTGCTGGCTGGGGTTAAGCCATGACACATCCATATTTGTTAAATATTGGTATGTTTTTACTTACTCTGGTAGGAGCAGTTCCTCATATGTTTTCCTCATTGCTATGCAGTACTCATTTTACATGCAGAAGGCAATTATAGAATGGCTCAAGCTGGGAAGACAGCTTAGAATAATTTCCTGTGTCACAAGGGGCATCAGAACAAGCACTAAAAGCCAACTCTAAAATAAATACCTAATCTGTGCATAGCCTAACCACTTATACTTGCATGTTAGCCTATACTAAACTCACCTGTTAAAAATACAGTGAATAATAAGGATAGAAGTCACTGGTTGTGGTAAATAGCAGTATTCTTTTAAGAACCTATTTTTGCTGTGAATAAAAGAACTTCCTTAATACACTTCCTGCCTTGTCTTTAGTTGCCCTCCTTGCCGGCCATACTTGCATTTACACTTCACCTTGTTGTTGTTAATCAGATGACTTTTAATCTTCTCTCATTACTTCTGGTATTAAATAGGATTCATTACTTGTCTGAATTTCTTCTGTATTTTTTTCTATACCTCATGTTTTGTCTTGTGTGGGACTGATAGATGTATAGCTAAGAATTTTTATTCAAGCATGGTTGCCAGAATGTTCCAGAATATTTTAACTGGTTCAATTTCCTGTGTTTCTGACCAAAAGGCTGAATCAGCAAATATTTATGGGCTTTGATGTTGGGAAAGTACTGTTCTTGGGAGGAGAATCAGGATTGGTAAATGTTTAAAGAGAATTACTCTAAACCTTAACTACTGAAATAACTAACAACGCAGCAGCTACTACTTTAGAGGTTTAAAAGCAATAGCATTTTAGTGGAATTCTACATAGTTCTCTATCACAGCTACTAGTTTGAGTAACAGTCTATGCCCTTTCAGCATTATTCTTATTTAATTTTCCTCTGTGGTAACACTACTTAGAGTAAAAACTCAGTGATTCGTTATCTTAATGGTAGCTAGATAGTACTTTGACAAAACGTAACTGAACTGTGGGACAACTGATAGAAGGTCTTGAACCCATTCCTTTCATGATTGTCTAATTTATTCATGCAGAGGAGGAAAGAAGTCCTTGTGCAAGCAATGGGCACTCCAGAAAGAAGGCACTTAGTAATTGTAAGATTTTCTCATTCCCAGAGAAGTTTAGTAGCTCTGAGTCTACTAAATTCACAAATTACCGGTAAATTTGCAGCTGGGGGATGGTGAAATACTATCTGTACCAGTTCCATGGTTAAGGGCAAGACATCATACAGGATTTGCATAATTTGCAAAAAGTCCCATAAAGTAGCACAGGTGATTGCAATTTCACAGGTTACATTCATGAAACAAATGGGAAAGAGGGTACTTCATAGTAGTTTACGTTGTCCTGGATGAATTTTCAGCTGACCTGTCTATACCTGTAGCATCTCCTATTTTTAAGGTGTTTCAAGTATAAAGTAGGACTAATATTGCAAACTTTCATTGCAGACTGTAAGGCATTTATTCTGTAAAAAGCACTGAAATGATCTGTGTCCTTCTGTGATCTGTAAAATAACCCTTTGTGTTAAACCAGTCTTAGTTTTGTCATCCTGAAATTTTCTTATGAGCTGCAGCACTACAGCAAATTTATTCATAGTTATTTCAGTCATTGTTCTAATGGACTGACAATAGATGGAAAGCATTTAATTTCAGCTGTTTTGCTTCTGATAATTCATTTTTTAGAGCTGTGTTCATTCTGTCCATTTTGCCAAATCTGTCTGGATAGTACATGATGTAAAACTTTCAATTTTCTGCCAAAAGCTTGAGTATAAATTGCATACCAACTATCTTCCTGTTCATAAAATTTGTTTTCTGGTCAAAGTCTTAAATCATTGTTAAAATGAGACCACATGAACTAATTAGTGGGGAATTTATGGGTGTTGTGTAAACCTGAATCCTTTTCAGGACCTCCTAGTTGCCAGTGTAATGAAAATATCTTGTTATCACAGTAATGTATAAAAACCCCTAGGAATTAGGATTCTGAAGGTAATACCTCTTCTTATGTCAGTCAGGCACAGTTTTAGCTTCTTTCTGTATAACCTAGAAGCTTTGGTCTGTATGGCAAGTCCATGTCAGAATGGTTCCTGCTCTTACTAGATGCATCCTCTCTGATAAAAACTCCCCATTCCTCCACTATCTACTCTGTTCTACACTACTTCTTCCCCTTAATCTTGACTGGCAGTACTCCCACTTCGTTATCATGTTGCTGAATGGTGAGTACCTTCTTGTTTCAGCCTGTTCACTCTCTGCTGATCCTCGGGTGGGCACTTCAAAAAGTAATGCCTGTCTCCTGGAGACTTAAATGTTTGAGTACGCTAATTGTTGTCTCTATGATCAAGTGGTGCTTTGAACTTTGTACCCCATTTACTTTTTATTCTCATATATCACTATCTTATTGCTTTTATCAGGATTGAAGGTTATCCAGAAATCTCAGTATATTCACATATATAATATTATTGTTAGTCACCACATTCTTATTTTGCTCTTACCAGTTTAGAAGGAATATGGCTTCTTGGAAAAGGGACAGAATCAAAAGCTCTTTTTGCTTTATTGTGTTTGGTGGTTTTTTTTTTCTTCTTCTTTTCTTAGCCAAACATGCAATCTATTTATCATTTTTGCATACTGAACCACCTTGCTATCATAGGTTTACCACAAGATATTAAGTCTCTGATTATCTCTTATTTTTATGGCCACCTAGCCATAAGTAGTCTCTGAGTATTGTGACAACTCCCACACATATACTGTCTTCTTGGATTTGTTTTGCTTGAGTTTGTTTAAAGTCAGCATGGTGTTTTACATTATAGTCTCTGATGTTTGCTCTCCAAAGTGATACCAGTAATTCAGAGCTCCTAAAGCTTCACAGCCCCTCTTCTGAGAGGGACTGTTCAGCCCCTCACTGAATTCCTAGGATGTGCTGACTGAACTTTGCTACTGATTCCTTTTACCTCATTTATCTCTTCCAGCAAAGTCAGCAAATCCTTTACATCTGCTTTAAACTCTTCAAGGGTAATTGTTATACTGTCCACATTTCCAGTGTTATGAACTAAAATTATTACAAATGCCAACATTTGGAACATGAGAACATGCTCTGTGGGAGAACCATCCAAAGATGGTGCACTGTTTTCCAGCTGTCTCATACTTCCATTCTTATGCTGCTCTCCAAACTTTTGTCCAGAAGTGTCTAACTGTGGAAGATACTTTTATCATAATTTCCAGGTACTCTGTCACAGCTGGCCCAATAATGGCAAGCCGTATGAGCTCCTAACTGGCTGGGTGGGAGTGGTTGTGCACTGGGGATGCCCTGACTGTTTGACTGTCTAAAGCAATGACTACTGAGATTGCAGTGGAAGGTTCCTTCCCTCTAGTAAATCCCCAGTATTTAAATGGCCATATCCAGCCTCCTGTGTGCCCATACTGGATCATGTTGGTACAGAAGATCCTGTACACATATGTGCATCTTTTTCTCCCCAGGTCTCTAACCACTGACATTACTCTTTCATGCAAGTTGCTGTTGCCATAGTTATAGCGGTTCTCTTGTGATGAAACCCTGTTATTAGTCCCATTAATCTCAGCGCATGAAATCTCACAATTATCAACAGGGACTAGTATATTAAAAACCATACCTCCTGTCTAATTTGTGCAGTAAAATCCTCAGCAGTTCCTATCCACTTTGATACTATAAAAATGCACTGAGTCTTAACCAGCCTATATATCAGAACTATTTGGGTTATCGAAGAGATGATTTCTTCTCTGTCAATGCAGATGCATAAGCTGCCAAAACAGCTGTTTGCTCTACATTTCTTTATCATAATGCTTTCCTACAAAACTTATCTTGCACTAAACTTGTGGAGTCACATTTGCTTGGCTACGAAGCTCTGCAATGAACATGTTTGCTTCTGTCCCATATACTTCTTTCCTATGTTCCTCCTTGAAGTACCTATTCCTTTAACCAGATCATCCAAACTATCATGGAATATATTGGAAATCCAAATGTATATGGGGGGGAAATGGGGCCACATGGCTTGCACTAATGATCCATTGATCATAGATTTCCTTGGCCACACCAGCCAATCGTAAAAACCTCTGATTAACCCCTTGGATAACTTTCTGCAAAATATCCACAGTCCCCTTCGGCAGTGAACTCAGGCTTGTCATTTCAAGTGGACAGGTTTTTGTAATAGGCAAATGTCCCTCTGTGAGTTGAGCCACTCTCAGGTAGATAGCCTAGTAGTCAAGAACATTGTCTTCCCACCAACATGTTTCATCATTTTTTAGTATCTCTGCTTAAAAGCGTGTTAAGTAGCCCTATTTTCATCACCACTTGGCATTATGTCAAAAGAGACATTGAGACATATTGATTAATATCATGGGAATAGTGTGAGGCCTGGGACTACAATGTGGTTGTATCTGTTGCAAGTGGACAAGTGATATGTCATAACTTGGAGAAGAGAGAGGAATGGTCATTTTCAGTGATGAGGACCTATTTCTCTGATGTTGTTGCTGTACCACTTGGTCCTGTCAGTGGGATGTTCCTCCGTGATAACTTCACAGTCATTGTTTATAAAAGAAAAACAATCCTTTGCTCAATTGGGATAGCACTCTGTAGTAGTCTTTTTCCACCCTTGTAATCCACTGTTGTCCTAAGTTTTGTGAATTGTATTCCCAGGCTAAATACTTTATTGTCCTCTCCCACGGAATGAAACAAAACCAACTTGTAGGTGCTTTAATACTTTTTAATCAACCACATGTTCCTTCAGAAAAGCTTTATATTTTCCACATAATTTAATGAATTTTATTTTGGAGGGGAGGACAAAAATCTCCTTCCTCTCATTCCAATTAGAGCTACTTACTGAATGCCTCATTACCATCACAACCTTTAAAATCCTTCCTTTTTCCCATGGGTTGGCAGTTCCTAGCTATTTGCAATTATGCTTCTTACAGCACTGGCTTGTTTTCATCCAGAGTTGTGGCACCAGAAATTTTAGTTGATGGAGAGGAGCCTGATTTTAGCAGGCTGGAGAGCAGCTCTGCAGAGAGGGATCTTGAGGTTCTGGTCGATGGCAAGTTGAACATGAGCCAACAGTGTACCCTGGCAGCCAAGAGGACCAACCATGTCCTGGGCTACATCAGGCACTGCACTGCAGCCAGTCGAGGGAGGTGATTGTCCTGCTCTACTCTGCGCTGGTGCAGCCTCACCTTGAGTACTTTGGGTGGTTTGGGGCACCACAGTACATTAAGGATATAAAAATACTAAAGAGTGTCCAGAGGAGGGCCACGAAGTTGGGGAAGCCATAGGAGGATCGGCTAAAGTCACTTGGTTTGTTCAGCCTAGAGAAGAGGAGACTGAGGGCAGACCTCATCGCAGTCTACAGCTTCCTCACAAGGGGAGGAGGAGGGGCAGGCACTGATCTCTTCTCTCTGGTGACCAATGATAGGACCCAAGGGAATGGCAGGAAGATGTGCCAGGGGAGGTTTAGGTTGGGTATTAGGCCAGAGGGTGATGGAGCACTGGAACGGGCTCCCCAGGGAGGCAGTCACAGCACCAAGCCTGATGATATTGAAGAAGCACTTGGACAACACCCTCAGAGACATGATGTGAATTTTGGGTTGTCCTGTGCAGGGACAGGAGTTGGACTAGATGATCCTTGTGGGTCCCTTCCAGCTCAGGATGTTCTATGATTCTATGATTCTGTGATGCTTTAGTAAATGCAGACCTTCTACCTAACATGCAAAGTATATGTTTGATGCTAAAGTTCAATATTCTGGCCTTTTTAAAAATAATTGATTGCAACACTATTAGGGAATACTGGCAAGCTGGTTGAATTCCTGTCCAACAGTAGCAAAGCTTACGTAGTTTGTTGTTGTAGTTTACCTAATTGTTGACTTAATAAAATTAATTTGCAGCAGTGACACTTAGGCAGTTCTTACTGTTGTTATCATCTAGAAGAACAGACATGAAACAGTGTGCTTTAAATCTTATTTTCCTGCGAAGTTGAAATTTCAGCTGCGTGTCAGTATATCTAATTTGTGATTCTGAGTTCAGGAAAGCCCTTGAGGAATGACTAGTACTAGCAGGGCTCTTTTTTGTTTGGTTGGTTTGTTTTTTGTTTGTTTGACTTTCTCCCTAGTATCTGGTTTCTGTTATCTGGAGTGGGTTGGGCAGGCTTAGATACAGGTGACAATATAATTAAAGGCTGTATCATAGTGCTGTGGGGAAAAATACAAAATAAAGGATTTTGGTGTGATTGGTTTTTGAGTTTTGGCTTTGCAGTGTTCACATTTTTAATATAATAGGTTTTAGGAGTGTTTATATTCTAGTTCTTATTAGGTTTGGAGTTTTTCAAAGTTAAGCACTGGATATCAAAAGAAGCATGGCCAGCAGGTTGAGGGAGGTGATTCTGCCCCTCTGCTCTGCTCTGGTGAGACCCCACCTGGGGTGCTGCATCCAGCTCTGGAGCCCTCAGCACAAGAAGGACATGGACCTGTTGGAGCGGGTCCAGAGGAGGGCCACAAAAATGATCTGAGGGCTGGAGCACCTCTGCTATGAGGACAGGCTGAGAGAGTTGGGGTGGTTCAGCCTGGAGAAGAGAAGGCTGCGGGGAGACCTTATTGCAGCCTTTCAGTACTTAAAGGGGGACTATAGGAAAGATGGGGGCAACCTCTTTAGCAAGGCCTGTTGTGACAGGACAAGGGGTAATGGTTTTAAACTAAAGGAGGGTAGATTTAGATAGGATCTAAGGAAAAAAATATTACAATGAGGGTGGTGAAACACTGGCACAGGTTGCCCAGAGAGGTTGTGGAGTCCCCATCCCTAGAAACATTCAAGGTGAGGTTGGACGGGGCTCTGAGCAACCTGCTCTAGTTGAAGATGTCCCTGCTCACTGCAGAGGGGTTAGACTAGATGACCTCTAAAGGTCCCTTCCAACCCAAACCATTCTATGATTCTATATCCAAATAGTAAAAGTAAGTCTAAAGACTTCAGCAGAGATACAAATGCACTGGTTTCACCTAATCTGCTTCCCTGTTTATTCCTACTTTTAACCATCCTTTCCATCCCAACTCTGAAAAGCATTGGCATGCTATTTCACTCCCTCCTTTGCGTGGGAGTCTGTTGCCTCTCCAGCTGATCTTGCTTAAAGCATCACAGCAAGAAAGGAAGCTGTGTTAATTATACAGTACCCATTAAGTTTCCATGCAGACTTATCCAAAGGAGGAAGAAGACAAGGTAGGGAAGGAAAGGAAGTTGGTCTTTGTACTGAGAGTGGAGGTTATGTTTGATTTCTACCAAACTGAAGGCAAACGAGGTTCCCTATGTCAGGAGGAGAAGAGGAGGTCAATGGACAAGGCAGACTCCTGTGCAGCTCAGTAGTACTGGCTATTCAGAAGAGCTTTTGAGATTTTCTCCATTTCATAACAAGTCATCTCTTTTTCCTTGAGTCCTCTGCTACTTTAGTAGCTAACAAATTTGAAGAAAGATAAACTCATGTAAACAACTTCTAACATGTTTTATTTCCTTGTTTATTTTTATTCCCCTTTTTTCAATCTCTTCATGAGACTGCTGCAAAACAGTTTTGATAGGGCTTTTGAAAATAAACAAGGAATTGTGTTTACAGTCTTTTTTCCCTACAAGACAAATTAAAAACACAACATGCATCTCTAGGCATTGCTGTGGCTAAAATAAGGTCAGATCAGTACATTAAGAATGGAATTTTTATGTTTTACTAAGCTGTGTTTATACTGAACCGAGACAGCCTTTACACACTGAATCTTTAAAAAGAACCTGGACTAAAAAAGTACAATATTGAAAATATATTTTGAAAAATGTTCACTAGAATGTGATGACAGGAATAGGAATACTGGAGTAGAAGAAAATAGGAACTGAGACTGCCACAGCAGACAAATATTTTCTTTTCCAAATGCTTGTAGTGCTGTAAATATTTACAGAAAGCCAGTTTCATGGTGGTTAAAATGTAATGAAAAATGATGTTTCCATCATTCCACAATAGCTTTTTCTAGAAAATATGTATAGGTTGTGCTGAAGTTGTAGTGTTATATGCTTAGTACTGTTTCAGTCAAAGGACACAAGTGAAATGAGATACAGGAAGAGGAAATGCTGTCAGCTATTTGCTAGGAGTTACTATCTGCTGAATGGCTCAGCTTAAACCTGCTTCACTAAAGGCATCACCAAACTTGGGCCTAGCCTATACCTCCAAGATAGTGCTTGCAGGCTGCCCAGTCAGTACTGAGTGCCAGGAACACCAGTGGTCTAGTCTGGGATGGCTCGAAAGCATTGAGTACCAGTTATTGCTGCGTAAGGTGGTTACTCTGCTGTATGTAAACACTGAGGCGTGGCTACTGATCTTTTACATTAGGATTTCTGTACCCACCTAGAGGTAACATTTAGTCTTGAGTTCGATGTATGGAGATACTTATCTGCTCATTTCCATAGGAGCCATGGATGCTTGCACATCAGAAAGTATTTAATACTATATATTTAAGAGGTGACTTTTTTCAGTGGTGCTCAGCACGCTGCTTGTGTGTACTTTACCTAATCTGTTGAGTTTTGCAAAGCACCTTGAGATCTTCAAATTAAAGTAATTATATAGTTCTGAGAAACTAAATTAAATGCACTAAGTTTTGTAACAAGGATAAGGATCTTTTAGTAAGTCACATAGATTTCTCCTGAAGTGTGTCATACCAGGCTAATAGATGTCAACACATTCACTTCTGGTAACAATTTTTTTTTTTGATGTTTTAATGATTTTGTAGTTATTTTCTACAATATTTACCAATACTACAATGTTTAATTTAACAGGTCCTGTTCATATTGGGCCCGGTCCTGACACAGTGTTATGACAAAAGTCACTTGTACTGCTTTGCAAATCGGCTTAAATAAAGGTGTTCTAATTTGAAGTTTTGCTGCATACTTCTTAATAAGGTAATTTGGTCCTAGGCCTGCTTGCAGGAAAATTATGATTATTGTCACGACAGTGACAGCAGTGGAACAGGCTGCCCAGAGAGGTTGTGGAGTCTCCTTCCCTGGAGACATTCAAAACCTACCTGGACACGGTCCTGTGCTCCCTGCTCTAGGTGTCCTTGCTCAAGCAGGGGGTGGGACAAGGTGATCTTTAGAGGTCCCTTTTAACCTCTACCATTCTGTGATTCTGTGATTATTAATTTTAGTGCATGAGGTGTGTATGTTGTGTGATCTGGTTTTGTGTTGTAGTCTAGTTTTGTGTTTGTACCCTAGTACAAAAACTGCAATTGGAAATTTGATTGTCAGCCATGGAGATGGGAGTAGTTGGCCCAGTTGTACTGAGAACTCCAATTCTAAGAGAAAACAAAATTTAGTTTCTGTATTTGTAATATAACTCTGCTGTTTTCTCATCTTTAGTTGTAACATACCATTACAGCATATTACACTCATTCATCTAGAGCAGCTCTTGAGATTTCTGCTGCTTTTTCACCCTGCCAGATGTTTATTTAAAATAACAGTGGAGGATGGTAGACTGTTACATGATCCTAAATGTGTGTTCTTCTGTACAGCGGTCTAAAACCATCACTGTACCTGTTCAGAGATAGGGGAAGACATAGCAGGAAATACATCATTGAACTTCCTGTGTACTTGGGCTAGTCCTTTTTTTTGTAGGAAAAATTGGCTAGTGCTAAAACTACCTCTTGAAATGTGTATGTGTATAGATTTAGGTCGTGAGTACAGGAAAATTCTATTCTTCTGTAAGCCTCGACTCCATTCAGGACTCTTAAATATACTTGTAAAGTCTTTGATCCTAATCCCTTTAAGTTAGGGTTTGTCATTTTCTGTATGTATGTTTGATGCCCTGTACCAAGAATGCAAGCTGGAAAAACACATTTTCAAAAAAGTGTTAAATATGACGTTCAAACCTCATCTAAGCTTCATCTACATTGCCTAAACAGCATAGCATGAGTATTTACAAATAAATTAGCAGACAGCAGTTTTTGCTGAAAGAAACTAATTTTGTAAAGAATTAATGTGATCTTTTAAGCATAATTTAGGCTTGAAGAGATTTAGTGTGGATAAAAGGATTTGGATTTCTTCATTACATCTGGAATCAGATAGTATTAAAGATGTTTATGCTTTCAAATAATTTAGAATTAATTTATCACTTTTTCATACTTGCATTGTTTCTACTTTTGGTATGTAAATATGACGTCTGTTTAACATCTGCTTGTTATTCAGGCCCTTTTATTTGTGTGCATTTACTAAATAGTCTTTTGTTTTGCTTGCCCTTGACATCTGCTGATCATTTTGTAGTACATTCTAATGTTATAGCTTTGAGACTACAAAGCCGCCAGTCAATGTGTAAGGGACGAGCCCCAGGTGTCTGTACCGTGAACGGTGTCAGAGACAAAGTGCAAGTCACCGGCAGGAGCCTTGTGTCACTACTGTCACTCCTCTTGACTGACTGATGTCTCAACCACTCCAAGAAGCCAAAGCAGTGGAAGGTTCTAGAAGTGCCTAGGCGGTGGCCATGAACAGGGGCTCTGGCTCACTCTTGCTGGACCCTCTGTACACCGAATACCCCTTTTGGCAGGTCCGATGCTGGATCTGGGACTGCTGATCTCTCTCCCCCCCTCTTTCTCTTCTTCTGTCTCTCCTCTCTTCTCTCAAAGTTGTTAAGTAACGCAAGGCCTACCCTGACTTCCCGTAAAGCCACACAGCTTAGGTAGATATAATTGTGAGAGGGCCAACATGTACAGAATACTTATTCTGTAGAAATCTTCCATTAAAGTTGATGTTTGTGTACAGAGCTTGAGTGATACTTCACCTTAATCCACACCGAGGGGATTTGTGAATCTTGGTCACTCCCCACCGCTCTTCAGGTGGGATGTGACACACTGTATGGAAAAACCATGTTGTAGTCAACAGCAAAGGGGCATTTTGCTTCATGTCATGTCATGTCATGTCATGGCTATTAACTGACAATTTTAGGATGGCAGAACTCTAAATAACACAGGGAGCATAATACATAATATTAGTTATTGAGTATGTATGTATTCACAGAACATGCCGTTACAACTCTGCCTTTTGGTGCTTGTTTAGACCTGTCATTATAACTTTCATCTTTCCTGGATTGCTACCAAGAAATTTTGCTTCCCAACGCTCTTCAGATCTGTGAGACAAAAGGTGGTGTAGTGAATGCAGTGTCAGGGTAAGAACAAAGAATTTCTGGTTGAGAGTGCATAGTGCTCGAAACGCAGGATCCCCAGATCTATCCTAGGTGGTTTCTAGTGATAGTGCTTGCTTCTAGTATCCATACTGCCTAATTTCAGACTCTTTATTTTTATTAGAGAAAAAGCAATAAATGATCCTGTTGGATCAAGGATTATTTTCTTGTTTGCCATTTTTGCTGACATAATTTACTTTATTTAAATGCTGCCAACAGAAATTCTAATGACTCTTCTGGCTTGTCTTGCTCAAGTGTGAGTGGACTTTTTTATGCTGAGGCATCTGGCTTAAATTCCTATACAAATTCTTTTTTCTCTAGATGTCTCTGAAACTTAGAGCTATTGAGCAAAAAGTTCACAACCTGGGAAGTTAGAGAGAAGCTAAAGAATTTCTGAGGAGATGATTAGTAGTTATCCATCTACTGATTTTCTTTTATCTTCTGCAGGTAAGACAGGGAGCGAACAAAGAATTCTTGAGCTATCATCATGTCCACATTATGCCTGTAGCTCCATGCAGGATATATACACAATATAGAGACTGTTCAGGTGGTAAGTGTCTGAAAGTCCCATCTCCATGTGGAATCATAGTCTGGCATTTTTGAGAAAAGCCCTGTTATTATGTCATTAATTTTCTAAATGGGATATATGGAGGTGGTAATTTGAGATGTGGTGGGCTAAATCTGTGCTCAGATGGGTGTGTGCTTGCAGTTTTTGGATTTGTGCCAGGGCTAAGAATGGGACCACATCTTTTTGTCTGTGTTTCTTAAAGCTTGTAACAAGACTATATCTGAGGATGGGAATGGGTTCATACACTTGACACAATGTCATAACTGAATCAGGGGAAGTATTCTCAAAATGTGGTGTTAATTTGTCATAACAGACCTCAAGAAGTCATCTAGACCAACCCTTGCACTGAAACAAAATATAATATACCTATAACTTTCTTGACAGATATTTTGTGTAACTTGTCTTGAGAGGGAGACCTGCAGTACTTCCCTCCTTAGAAGGGGAAGACATTTCTGGTCCTTTTTATTGCAAGTTATTCTAATTCTTGCCTTTGATAGATAGGGGGATCAACTGTCATTTTTAGATGTATTTGAAGATTTAGGTCTTACAGGAGAAAAAAACTAAGAACAGCACTCTTTAAGAAAAAGATTGGCTCGGGAAAAGACCTACACCATACTGCCCAATAAACAGATTCAGTGGTCCAGCTGAGCTATAACCCCAGTGCCAAACTAACAGTGTAACTACCTTGCATGGTCTATATACCCCACTTCTGTTAATACATTTCACTACTCCATTTACATTTTTACGCCTGCTTACTTTGTTGAATTATTGAATCTGAATTCCCAGAGTATTTTCCACATAACCAGGAGGGTATTCATGCTTCCGATTGGTGCCCCTGATTTTTTTTTCTTTCCTACTTTGTGTTTCAGTCTTACCTTATTTCACATTGTATTATTTTACATTGCTTGTATGATGTCCTTTGTCTTGTGTATTTGTTAAGTATAATTTCACAAACTTTCTTCTCTTTATCAAGATCGTTTTGCTTGCATTACAGATTTATTGGTTCTGAAACATTGGACATGACAGTGAAGTTTATCTTCCTGTAAAACATTGTTCCTTTTTGTAACAGTAAGCAAACAAGCAGGTATTTCTTTTTGTACCTTTGTTGTCTATTTCCTTTCTTAATCTGACTTCTTTTAATATGTATTTTCCTATCAACTCACAAAAACTTACCTGGAAAGAATGGGAAAAAATATGTATTCATGATCTTGTAAATTTGAACCCATGTTTACCAATTTCAGTAACAACCAGTGATCTAAGTTCAAATGTAATGCACTCTGTTTAACATTTTTGGGGATGTAATTGTTAGACATTCAAGATTTGCTACAACCATGGTTGATCTGTAAATGTGGAGGAAGCATGTAGCTCAACACCATCAAACAGTTCCACCTTAATTTGTTCCTTAATAAAAGATGCAATTTCCCAATTTATTACACCAACTTGACAAAGATATAACTATACAAGTGCAAAAAAGCCATTTGACTACAAAGCTAAAACAGACTTTGAAATGCCTGACCTACTATAAATATAAAAAGCTGAGAAATGTCTGTTTGACATTTTTAAACCTTTTACAAAGGGCAGCATGAATATTTTCAGATGTGAGTGCATATTATTAATCACCTAAAGTATGCAATATCTAATAAATTGCCAGCAGGTCCAGTGAGGAACTGTGTTAAATTTGAGCACAAGATGATAAATACGGACCTTGGTTTGGGGATTTTTTCTGCAAAAGAGTAGTGTATGTCTTGTTACACTGGTATTGGAGAGGACCTCTGGGAAGAGACTGCTTTTTATTACAGATGGGTTCTCATGCTATGGCCAAGCTACTTAAACATCTGATTGCTCTATTGAATTGTTAATCTCACTGCTGTACTTATTGCAATACTTTTGGGAGACTATTAAAACTGCAACTATCTCTTGAAATAGTATTAAAACTTTTCAACAGGTGACGTTATAAAAAAGATTAACATTTTTTTTCCAGAAAACCTGAGGAATAAGGAAGAATTTTACACTAAGGCTTCTAGAAGCAACGAGTAATTATTAAGCCACATCTAGTGATACAGTTAACGATCAAAACAGAAATGGCAGAAGTATAATGAGAACAGTGGATTAAGTATAAAGAAAGGCAGTGTTTTCCATTCGGTAATGTAGTGTTCAGTTAACAGCATTGAAACTGCTGTTTGAAAATGCATTTAATCAAAGGCATCGTATGTGGGAGTAATAGATCTAATTAATCCAGAGATTAATCAAGCAAAAAAGATATTTTTTTATTGATCAGGCTGGGTTTTGCATCATGTGCTTTTCTGTTACTGAGTTGCAGTGGAAACTTCAGAAACATCCATTTTGGTTTGGTTACATAGGCTATTGTTTACCTTTCTCTGCTTTCATTCTTTCAGTACTAAAAAAATACATAAAATTGCAGGAAGTAGGATCTAAGGGCTCTTTTTAGATAAATGATATCTGAAGCTTTCTGGGTTTTGCAAGACTGCAACGGGTGTGGATCCTAGCTCCAGTGAGGCTGAATGATTCGGAAAAAAATGTCATCCTCCTAGAAGAACACAATATTTTTTAAATAGAAACTCAGTGCCTGAAAGTAATGGAAATCTCACTCTAGTAGTTGCTCCCCTGTTGGTGCAGCCCTGATCCAGACCTGTTTTAATTTAATTTCTTGTGGATATATTCCTGGGGGATACCCCGAGTGAGAATCAATTGGTCTCTATGCATTTACAACTGATACAGCTACATAGAAAATGTCAGCATTGCCTTATCATGAGCTCTCTTATATGGTGGATATTCCTTCTTCACTGGTTTTTTAGATCAACTTTTTGTTCTGGCATTAACAAGATTCTCGCCGAGGGTCAGCCATGTCTGGACAGTGGTAAGTTATGCTTTCTGTGTTTGCTTTTAAAAGGTTGCCTTCTTTTTGCAATGGAATCTGTTTACTGTTCCCGTCTGCTGAAGCAAGTATTTATGACAAGCTACCAACTCAAGTTCATTGGAGATAGAGAACGTGTTACACTGGGTGTAGGCACTCGATGTTCTAGCCTCTGTTTTGAGAGTGAGTTTTCCCCCAGGCATTTGTAGTAGAATACAGACATTTGTAGTTAGACAAGAAGGTGCTTGAATGGTAAAGAAATGTCTTATGGCTTAAGAAATCCTCCTCCTCTCCTATGTACAGTATTCAGAATTCCTATGACATCGCTCAAGGTAGATATATTGGTTTCAGTTTTGGGTTTTTTGGGTTTGTTTGGAGTTTTTTTACTGTTTATAGTAATTTTTTTTCATCAATACATACACGAAATAAGGTGTATCATCCATACCAGTAGAGTTTTAGCTATATCTTTTAGCATGGTGTCCATTTAAAAATTGTCTTTTAATTTCCTTTCCTGGCTTAGTCTTTGAAGAATAGAAGTTAGTTATTTCTGTTACTCCCTTTTCTCTAGCCTTCAGTGTTTCTACTCTCCCCTCAGCATCTGTATGGAGTTCAAGGAATGCAACCTTCAACTGTTTTTAGCTTTGGTCTTTTTACTGGTATCCTTAATTATCTTGTCTCTTAAGGAAGGAGGTAAGAAATCACACCACACCTCTTTCTAAAAATCACAAATGTCTACTGTTTCTGACTTTTCTCTTCTTATGCATCCCAGGCATCCTCCTACCCTTGCAGGTGTGCCCTAACTGGGTGGACCTGCTCTTCAAAAGCATGTTTGGTCTGCTTTACTCAGAGAAGCAGAAAGCTGGCTGAGGTTGGGGAAAGGGTGAGCTGAAAGAGGGGCCTCTAATATGCATGCTGCTGCCTCTTGTTACAGGTTTTCTCACAATCTGAAAGCTTGTCTCACTTATTTGTTGTATCTTATCTGCAAGCCAGAAGTAGTCTGAGGAAAGAGGGTATAATTTTCTATGTGTCTGTGTTCAGTAGAATCCTGACTCAGCTGACTGTAGGTAGTACCACAAAAATAGGGAAGACAACTCGTGATAGAGTAAATAAACTGAAAACATCTCTTATTTCTGATTTCAAAAATGAAAATATTTTATGGCCAATGGATGCATAAGTGTTCCTATTCTTTAGTTTTCTTGCCAGTACTCAGGTATTGTTCCTTATTTTCTAGCTCTAAAAGGGCAGTCTAAAGTAGTACTGTATTTCTGTCAGAATAAGATTGTGTCAATATTGTGTCAATAAAAACTTCTTTAGTTTCATGCAGCCCAATGCATATGATGACCGACCTACTGTGGTTGCCAACCCTAGCCAGGATCCCGTACAGGATGCCACAGTGAAAAGAGTAAAGCTGCAGTAACAGAAAGGTCTGTGGATACCAGATGTTGCCTCCTAAATTCATATCAATAGAGAATGTCCTAAGACAAAGGCATTTCAGATTTTGATAAATAACCAGTGTAAATGTGTTAAATAGTTCCCTTTCTATGTAAATATCTGTTTGTGTCCTGAGTCCTTGTAAGCTTAACAAAGTCTTGGGTCATTGACTTTCGCAGCTTAATTATGTGTTGAATAAGAAAAACATTTCCTCTTATATATTATGCAAAAGTGTAAACAGAAGTGCTTAATAGTCTTTCTTTTTCCCATGTAGTATTTTAAATATATCATTTTAATTGTTCTCTAAATTCTACTCTATTGTTGCATTGTTTCTGAGAAAAGATGAATGAGACTGAAACAAGTATTTGATGAGAAATCATTATACTTCTCTATAATGAAATATGTTAATTATTAGTTTCTATCTCAAAACTTAGACTTACACCTTGTGTTGTCCACTCTTGGTTCATTGTGCTGTCTACAATTAGACCCACAGCTGGTTCTTTTCCTCAATGGTTATACTAATTTATAACCCATTAGAGTGCATGAATAGATCATATTGTTCCTTTCATACTGGCACAGGGAGGTGTAAATTAAGTTTTTGTATGCCAGCAAGGGAGAAGTCTATCCAAGGGTAGAGTATTAAATTCCTATTTTTAATTTCTGTGATAAATGCACTTAGAAATAACTCTTATATCTGCAAATATTTTCCATTTCTTAAGTAATAAAACCAATGTGTCAGTTACAATTATTTTTGTGTATTCCTGGCTTTTTCAAGCCCTACTTCAAAAATACTGTGAATATTGGCTGTTTTGGGAGGTAATTAGGAGCATATTTGGGTAACATTTGTCCACTTAATGCTGACATTAAGCAATATAATAGTCCTTATTGTAACTAGCTAATTATAGAAACTCCTGGGTAGAAAAATAAAAATTAACTTTTAAAGGAGCCTTTGCAGATTCTGGAGTCTAATCTGAAAATGCTTTCTCTCATAAACTCTTTAGAACTGTTAGAATCTGTCATTTCAATGCTCAATGCTGTTAAATTTGTCAATTTTTTTTCTTATTTTCTATCAAAACCCATTGTTACCAACTCTCTCTAGTCTCATATCAAAGAAAACAGTGAGATTATCCATTCTCCCATTCTTCTCTGGGAAGAAACGGAGACACCTGACAAGTTTGGGGGTTTTGGTGTTTTTTTTTCCTTCTTCTGTGAAAGAGTACCTTTCCTTTCAGAAAAAAAAAACCCACCATCATTTCTCATTTGAAAGATAAAGTTCAAATAAAGGGTTGGAACTTGGGTTCCATTAAGTGGCTCATGACTGTGGGTGCCTGGCTGTCTTGAAGTGGAACAGCTTTAGCAGAGCAAACTTGGAAGGCTTATCTTGGAATGATCACCCAGGTAGGTCTTGTACAGCGTGGCAGATCGTGGTTCAGGTTCATGGTCAGAGCTTAGTGGAGCATGAATTTCATCACCAGTTTTTTAAGTCTTTACAAAACTCCTTAATCTTTGGTTGACCAGCTTTTTATTCCCTTACATATCAGCCATTATATCCTCAGTATGTGAAGGTTGTTTCTTTAGTAAATAACTAAGTGAAAAGTCAGGGGCCTGAGTTGCTTTATATGCCCTTAATGTCCCTTGCTCCCTTAATTTTCCAGTGTAACTGTGGTAGCCATTATTTTACAATAAGCCTTAATTTTCCTAGATCACTGGGAAGTGTCTTTTGGCCTGCAGCATCTGGAGGTGTGCAGTACTGAATTGTTCTGCAGGTTTACTTGCAACAGTGGCAGGCTGGGTTGATGATCAAGCTTTGTGTTGTGGTGGTTTAGCAATTTTTGGTAAAAAGTATCATCAGAATTCTTAAATCTCAGGGATTCCTTCTGAAGTGGAGGAAGGCTTATTTCAGCCAGTTCTGTGGACAACTTCTTCAAGGCTGATACCTGTTTTGTCACTGATATCACAGTGCTGTGGTTGTCTAACATAACTCCTACCTTCCTGTAATGTAAGCTTTTTTTCTTGCAGGAAAGTCACAAAGTATTTTGTGAAAGAAAGAAAAAAAAAAGGCAGTTATCTTCCATAGCTAGATAACAGTGGGTTTCTTTTACTGTCACTTATGTAAATCATAGCTTTACATAATTTAACATAAATTCAAAGGTCTTGCTTTTAGCCTCCAAAATCTTAACTGTTTAAAATACAGCTGCACCTGTTTGGCTTAGTACAAGTAGCTGCAAGATCCCATGATAAGAAACACTTTTCACCTCATATAAATTTTCCATTGTGTCCAATGTGAAAGGTTTTTAATTAAAATCAGTAACTCATAATATTCTGCTGTCAGCTAGCATTAAAAAAAAAAAGACATCACTTCTCATTTTGGCTGGGAGAAAATCCTTTGTGAAAATGTCAGTCAGCGAACCCAATCCTTGTTCTTTTGTAGTTGAAAACATTATAGGTTTTCTGAAGCCTGACTAAGCATGGGGCATTAACCTACTAACCTGAATCTCAGCATGTCCTCTGGAAATGGGATGGACGTGGGCTGAGAATGTTGAGAAAACTACACAGAGAATGGGGGATTTTATGTCACCCAGCCCTTTGTCTTCATGTGGAGCACTGTCTGCCCTCTTTCCCC
Source organism: Phalacrocorax carbo (assembly GCF_963921805.1). NCBI lineage: Eukaryota > Metazoa > Chordata > Aves > Suliformes > Phalacrocoracidae > Phalacrocorax > Phalacrocorax carbo. The sequence goes on along the minus strand of NC_087513.1, from coordinate 27,829,383 downwards.
GCACAGTGAACTCAAAGTTATACCTCTTTTTTTTTTTTTTTTACTTTTTATTCTAAAGGTTTAGACAACTTCCTTACTGAAGAGGCAATTGCAGAGGCAATTTTAGGCTATTTCAAGACTAGAAAAAAAGACCAAGTCTTACGGTTCTTCTGTAACTTGAATAACGGTGGTGTTAACTTCAAACATTTTTCAATAAGATCAGAAAATAATTGGACTCATATGGAATTATTTTAGGCAAGAATAGCATAAATCAAACTAAGCACACTTTCAAAAAGCAGTAGATTAAGGATTCATTGCATTGCATGGATTCACATGGCAGAGATTATACTGTGCGATCTTTGCGGTAAGATTCCAGTAAAGAAGATGCCAATCTTAGTGCTCTGTCAGAAATTCAAGCTCTTTCTCTTTTAAGCAGTTGTAAATAATTAAGCACTTTTGGTTATGCTCTAGGTGGTTCAATATTCTTTGTTGCTCAACTGTTTAAGATTGCAGGCATGTGCCTTTTATTGAGTCACAGAAGGTATCAGTCTTGGATTTTTGCCCTTTTAACCTCAATAATATCATTGTTCTAGGATTATTACGTGACAGTATGAAGAGGAAGAAGCTAAAGCTAGCTTTGGAAACATAAACCTTGCAAGCTTGTCAGACTTGGATTCTCAGGCTCTTTACTCCTCTCATGTTAATTCTAGACTGAAAGCAAACAAACCCCGAAGTCTTCAGAAAAACTTCTCTGGCTCATTTTCTACTGCAGCTTCAAAAAATCAAATATATTTTCTCAACTGTACAGTGCAAGAGTGTGCCCCTATGTGCTGGTTTTGGCTGGGATACAGTTAATTTTCTTCCTAGTTGCTAGTATCGGGCTATGTTTTGGATTTGTGCTGAAAACAGTCTTGATAATGTGGAGATGTTTTAGTTACTGCTGAGCAGTGATTGCACAGAGTGCAGGCCTTTGCTGCTTCACACCCCACCCCACCAGCGAGGAGGCTGGGGGTGCACAAGAAGCTGGGAGGGGACACAGCCAGGACAGCTGACCCCAACTGACCAAAGAGATATTCCATACCATACGACATCATGCTCAGCGTATAAAGCTGGGGGAGGAAGAAGGACGGGGGGGATGTTTGGAGTGATGGTATTTGTCTTCCCAAGTAACCATGGTGTGTGATGGAGCCCTGCTTTCCTGGAGATGGCTGAACAGCTGCCTGCCCATGGGAAAGAGTGAATGAATTCCTTGTTTTGCTTTGCTTGTGCTTGTGGCTTTTGCTTTACCTGTTAAACTGTCTTTGCTTCAACCCACAAGTTTTGTCATGTTTACTTTTCTGATTCTCTCTCCCATCCCAGAAGGGGGGAGTGAGCGAGTGGCTGTGTGGTGCTTAGTTGCCGGCTGGGCTTACACCACGACAGTCCTTTCTGGTGCCCAACGTGGGGCTCGAAGGGTTCAAGGCAACGATGTGTTTGATCGGAATGTGCTAGATCACAGTTATAGCTGTTATTGCTGTTTAGCCATTAATTGGCAGGCTCCTGTGCTTGCCATGGCGCTTGCTTGCCTTCCTGTATATTAGGGTCTAGTGCTTGTTAGTGGCTGACTTTTGCTTTTGCTGCTTGCTGTACTGCTGGTCGTCTGACTGTGTTGTGTGACTGGGCTGGCAGATGGCCAGGGCACCCCTGCTGTTTCTGTGCTGCTGTACTGGACAAGCTGGAACTCCAGTGTGAACTCAAGTCGAAGGGACTGTGACCTGTGGATGAGTCCAGTGCGAGCAGGACACCCCAAAGCATCTGTGGCTGTGAATAAGTCCACAGCAGGGCAGGTACATCTGGAAGTGTCTGTGGCTGTGGTTACATCTGTGCCAGAGCAGGTATGCCTCTGAAGGGATTGTGGCCCAATCCCTTTGTTGATGGTGGAGAAGGTACACCTCAAAGTGGCTGCAGTTGTGGATAAGTCCATGCTGCAGCAGGTACACCCTGAAGCATCAGTGGCTGCGCATGAGGTCATGCTGGAACATCTGAAAGTGTGTGGCCATGGATAAGGCGATGACAGGCAGGTACTCCTCTGGAGGGACTGCACTCATGGGCAAGGCCATGTTTGGGCAGGTTCACTCCTGAAGGGACTGTGGCTGAGGGTAAGGCCACACTGGAGCAGGTGTATCTCTGAAGGCATTGTGGCCCAGGGAGAAGGCCATGCTGGAACAGGTGCACCTCAAAGTGACTGTGGCTGTGGGATAACTCTATGCCGCAGCAGGTGTACCCTTAGAGAGACTGTGGCTCACTGATCAAGCTCCACTTGGAGCAGGTACTTCCCATGGGGATGGCAGTCTGCGGATAAGTCTAAGCTGGAGCAGTGGCAAGGGGAGGAGTTCATTACAATGTTAAACCTGATGGTCTGGCCTGAAGGGTCTAGGAGTAGAGATTGTAATGGAAATACCTTTAAATTGTTGTAACTTGGGATTTGAGTTTCATGTTATGGGAATAACTAAAGCAGGAACGACTCAAATCAGTGGAGGAGGTTCCTTACAAGAAGCGGTGCAAGTGCATCAGGGACCCGACCTGAGCTGGCTTTGGTGCCCAGTAACTCCACAGAACACACCACCTCTCCTGTCCTGAGTGACCACCATAGCAGATGGAGCCCAAAGTCATGGACTGAATTAATTCAATAGACATTTTGTGGGCATTTTGTGGTTGTTACAGAATCCTGAGCTTCTGAATGAAATAATACATTTTTACTCCTTTTGTTGTGCGTCAATAATTTCAAAAGGCTGAAAAATACCTTCTAGTTTAAAAGGGTGTTCTTGCAGCTGTTACTAACTTCATAGACCGAATGGCAGCATATGAACATGACTGACTTTTGTCTGATGGTTCCTTCTAGTGTGATATAATTTTTGTTGAAAATTATATGCAATTTGAAGTGCTTTGAAGAAGTTGGTCTGGAGCGTCTATAGAATCAACCTGTGCAAATTCAGTATGAGTTGCACTAAACACCAACACACAGCTATTTTTATGTTTGTACATCAGGCCTGTGATGTATTCATCGCTGTTTTCCCTTTCATGATTTCCATCTAAGAACTTATCAAAATGTGGTCTTATGCCCATTTTGCCTCTCCAGAATGAAAGGTCTTGTACTTCACAGTACTTCACCTCCCAGCTCCATACCTTGTATCACAGAAATACATGCCTGTTAGAAGATCTGCATAGTTTCCCTGGGCTCTTAAACTGTTTTCAGGATTTATTGAGACCATGCGCTGAACTGACATAGTCAGATACTGATGATGCAGTGTGGGAAAGCATACATGACTTGGCCTGCCAAAAGTATCCGGTGTACACAGATTAAGAATGTTAACCTGCAAATACTGAAAACACCGGTTGAAGCAATTTTAGCAGTATTAAGACAATGCATTGGGATACAGTTTTTGCATGATTAAATGGATCCAGCAGCTGTCAGGCTGGTGTCTTCTGCATCCAGAAATAAAATATTCCGTCCATCTGTATTCTAAAAGTATTACGAATGTGGACTCAAAATCTACTTGCCTGGTAAATATCTGTGAATAGTTTACTTTTTAAAAAATGAATGCTGCTGTAGCTTTTATGTTGGCTATGGTTCAGTTTTCACTATATTTCCTGGGAATAGAGAAGCTCTTTGGAATTCATAGAAGTGTAAGCCAAAACTGATAAGCAATATGAAAAGCAAGATGTTGCTAATTTATCCACAACTGAAGAGTACTGTGGGGACTTCAACAACTAAAAATAGATATTTGTACGCCATCAGGTAGAATGCTGGTATTGACTATTAAATTATACATATAATTCTAGTTGACAAAGTTCTTCCATTGTTACTGCTTTACTATTTTGAACCCTTTTCTTAGGTTGTCTCTATCTTGGTGTGTGAGCCACTCTGAGACAGAGTAATAAAAACTGTAGGGTGAAGTAAAGCCCTACCCTATGGCAACGTGGCCAGACTGCTTTCCCTGCTCCCAAGAATAGTTGGAAGTTCGATGAAGTTAAGCCATCTCACGGGAGATATTGAGGAGCTGTACCTGACCCGTATCTTAAGGGCGTTCATCTAAGAGGATTTGAACCAAGGCCTCCCACCATTATTTAAATCACTTGGAATGAGGAAGTGAACCCAGGTGCGCCACAGTCCAGCTGGGCACAGGGAAGCTTGAGGGAAAGACCGTTGTCAGATTCGTGGATCAAGTTCTCTGCTTTCATTAAAAAAAAAAAAAAAATCTGGAGAACTGACAGGACTACTTCGGGGTTGAATGAAACTTTGCAACCAAAATAGTTTCCAGTTAATTAAAAGATTTGGAAAAATGTGAGGGTTTGGTTAGAAATTTGATTGATAGGTCTGGTTGCTTCAACCACCGAACAAAGGAAAACTTCACCTTGATACCTGTTTTCTGCCTCCCTATCCCTGCAGCAAAGGGCTGGGGTTTTTTTTTGGTCAGGGTTATTTTAAAGAATGAAGTTTTCAGAAGATCAGAATTACGAGGCTGAAAAAACCCACTTTTTCAGTTTAAGCAACAACAAAAAATCAGTGACTTTTAAAGTGTTACTTTTGGCAGCTCTTTAGCTTAATTTTCTAAGGAGGGGATACTTAATATGAACAGGCTTTCTCTTTCTACTAACAACTTCTACCCTTTTGTCCATTGACACTAGCTTCAAATATATTCAAAGATTCAAATATAATTAATTTCTTCTACCCTTCTTGATACAGCAGCTGAATAAAACCCATAAAAGCACCAGACCCCTAAAGTATTGCTGTACCTAAGCAAGGGGAGGCAAAAGTCCATTGGCGACTCCCTGGCAGCGAACGCCAACCTTCCCCTCGCCCTGCTTTTCTCCTGCCTCCCCGCTTGCCACAGGGCTTGTACCCTTACTTGGCACCGGCACTGAGTGAGTTTCCCTCCTCCTAAGTTCAGATCCCACTGAAAACACATCACTCTGCTGGGGTTTTCAGCTAGACCAGGAGCCTGAAACAGCTTTCCATGCAGTCTCGTGGTCCTGGAGGGGAATGGGAACATGCACCCAAGGGGGGGAGGGAGACCAGGGCTACAGCCCCCAGGGTATAAATCACTTCAAGTTGCCATGAACATGCAAGCATCTACCCAGCCAGTCTGTTTCCCCCGTGTGTGACTTCAGACTGACCATGGCACATTGGTTCTCGCCTGGTTGAGATACCTCCACAGAGGTGTGATGGCCAGGGTTACTGCAGTGATGGCATGGGTAACCAGCCTTTACTCGTCCTCCGCTTCGCTGGCTACCTGGCTCTGCAACTCAGCCGCACTAAGTTTTCTTCAGAGGTACAGAGTAAAGTCAGATGGGCGGCAGATGTGGGTACAATTAAAGGATAAAGTAGCTGTTGTCATATGAGGTTGCATTTCTGTTGAAGTGAAAGAAGACCATGTAAATGAAATTCATCAGTAATACTAAAATTGGAGGCATTTCAGTCCCTAGAGAGAGTAGAAATATTACGGTTTATTCCTACTCACAGTAATGCTAATGGCATGTTTCACGTTCATGTCAGCTGAGTTACATTTAAGGCCCCTGAGAAGATTAGGGCTAATGGTTGCTCTGAAATTACAAAATGTTAAAAAAAAAAAAAAGGCAAGGAAGAGTACCAGTGGAAACTTGGTGGGACCAGTCAAGAGAAAAATTACATGAAACAATTCTGTAAAACACAGCTAGTCAGGAGTTTGTGACTGCGGGGCAGGCACGTGTGTGATAGCAGCTGAGTTATTTGCAAGGCTGTAGGATCACAGAGCAGGGAGATGGTCACTGCCTGGGTTCTGGTGCCATAGCTGGTCCTTGGGGAAGCAGGCAAAGAGACATTCTACGTCCAGAGAAGAAATGCCCAAAATCAGGGATCTAGAGAGCTTGACATATAAAGGGTGGTGGAATTTTTCATGTGAAAAAATTACATAATCAACAATGACTGATGGGATGTCTTTGTTAGTCCCAAATTTGCTACAAATGCTCCTAAGTCAGCTCTGGTGGTACAGCGACAGGGACATACCATTATGAAAAACACTCCATTAGCCACTGACATTTTAAACAGTTGGGACCTGATCCAGGAAAGGTTTTAAATGACTTAACATACCTCACTTTCTAATGTAAATTCCAAAAAAAGTCTAATCCCATCCTTAGTTTCTGCCGTATTCACCTGCACCAGAGATCCGAAGGCTGGGAGGGGAAAGCGCCTGTAGCAGGGGGCTCTGCATTGCTCAGGGGACTCAGTTTCAAAGTCTGTCATTAAATTTGCATTTCACCATTTTTTAAAGAAGTGAAAGAATTTTGGAGGCTTAGGTGGTCCACGCGTCAGGGCCTACCCAAAGAACGGCTTTCCGAGGCGGATGGAGCGTGCGGGGTCACGGCCGTGGCCTGGCCCCGGCGGAGGAGGGGTCTGAATCCCGGGCTCGGCTCCCGCTTTCGCACCCCGGTGGCTGAGCGCGGCGGGGCTGGGGGAGCCGGGCGGCCGCCGCCTCTCACCGCCGCGGCGGGACGTGCCGCCCCGGCCCCCCGCCCCGAGCTGCCCTGGCGGCCGGTCCCGCCGCCTCCTGCCGCCCGCCGCGGTGCGGGCTGCGGTGCGGGATGCGGCGTGGGCTGCGGTGCTGTGCAGGGTGCAGTGCAGGGTGTGGTGCGGTGCGGGCTGCGGTGCGGTGCAACGCGGGATGTGGTGCGGGGTGCAGTGTGCGGTGCGGGGTGCAGTGCGACCTGTGGTGCGGTGCAGAGGGCAGTGCGGGCTGCGGAGCAGTGCGGGGGGGCGGGGCAGCGTGCGCTGCAGTATGTTGCGGTGTGGGCTGTGGTGTGTGCTGCAGGCTGCAGTGTGGGGTGCAGTGCGGGGTGCTGTGTGGGGTGTGGCATGGTGCAGAGCGCAGTGCGGGGTGCAGTGAGTTGTGGGCTGCGGTGCGGTGCAGTACGGGGTGCAATGCGGCCTGTGGTGTGGGTTGCCGTGCGGGGTGCAGTGCGAGCTGTGGTGCAGTGCGGGCTGTGATGCGGTGTGGTGCAGGCTGCAGTGCGATGCAGTGCAGTGCGGGGTGCGGTGCTGTGCGGTGCGGGCTGCCGCCCCGCGCCCGGCCCCACTAGGTGGCAGGATGCCGAAGGGCTCCGCGCTGCTGTCCTGGAGCCCGCGCGGGTTTAGCCCTGCCTCTCCGCATTGTGTGAGGACATGATAGAGTGCGGACAGTTTCCTGGAGTCCTGCCGGCCCCCTGTTTCTTACTGGTTTGGTCATTAATAAAGCAGGATCGGGAAGGATCCGAGGGAGGTCTGAGACACAAAGGAGCGCGGCGCGGTGGCAGGGTAAGGGGGCACTTCTCGGCTACCCGCGGTCTGCGAGGGAGAATTGCTGAGGCAGAGAGAAATTCTTCATGGAAACGCAGTGGGGTGTAGCGAGAGGTGGTGAAATAAAAGGTGTCTGCAAAAGTTTGCAAAGAGTAACAGCGGATTAAATTGTAGCGCAATCTATAAATCCACGGAGAAGCGCGGTTGCCTCTTGACAGAGCCAGTTTAGCGGGGAGTAGCTGCGTGACCTTTTCCATCCATATTTTTTTAAGCAACAGAAGCGAAAGGAAACCGGAGTGTGTAAATATCACATTAAAGTATTAAATAAAATTAAGTCTTATACAGAACTAAAACACAAGTTCCTATTCCTGCTTCTTGTCATCTTTGTCTTCTTTTAAACGTGCTTTTTGCTGCGCGCTCTGGGAGCGGGGATCGCGGCCGTGCGGCTCGCGTGCCGCGCTTCCGAAACAGCTTTGGTGTTAAATCGGAGTGTTTGGGCTAAACTTCTGAAGGACGCACCTTCCGCTCCCGCGCCCCCCGGCGCAGGTGGCCGTGCCTGCCGCAAAACTTGAAAAGCTGAAGCCGTTCGCGTTTGCTGACCCCGGGCTCGCCCCCCGCCCTGAGCCACCGCCCCGCGGGACCGCGCACAGGTGTGGGGGCAACCGCGCGTTGCGGGGGGCACCCACCCAAGCCAAAACTCGGTTTTAAGCCCGGCCATCGCAGGGTTCTGGGGGTTTGCGAGCGAGCGAGCGGGCGGGCCGGGACAGGCTCCGCGGTGGGGGGCTGCGGGCCGGGCGGTGTCCGCGCCCCGGGGCGGGGGGTGGTGGTGTCTCCCCCCACGGCCCCTGGCCGGGCGCGGGGCTTAGTGCTGGGGGGAGAGGGTGGTCACGCAGCGTGGGGCGGCAGGTGGGGTGGCGGGGCGCGGTGCGGTGCCGGGCGCGGCGGGGAGGCGGGGGAGGCAGCGGGCCGGGTCCCCGGGCCCTCCCGCTTCGGAACCTGGGCAAAGCAGAGGCGGGGAGAGGGGCCGGGGCAGGAGGCGGGCGGTGACATCAGCGCCGGCGGGCGGATAAGGTGGGAGAGCCGCGCGGAGCGCAGCGGAGCGGCCGAGCGAGGCGTCCGCGGGCAGCGGCTGCCGCCCGACCCCGCGCAACGACCGCGCAGCGCAGCGCAGCTCCGGGCACCATGCAGAAGTCCCCTCTGGAGAAGGCCAACATCTTCTCCAAACTTTTCTTCAGGTGGGAGCCCCGGCGCGCCCCGGGGCAGCGGGCAGGGGCGGGCGGTGGCGGTGCGGGGGGCTCGGCGGGGCTCCTCTTCTCCCTCCACCCCCGGGAAGGGACCCTCGGAGAAGAGGCCGAGCGCTGGGCACCAGTTAGCTCTGGAAAGGTCCGTGGGGAGAGCGGGGGGAGCCTCGCTTGTGCTGCCGAATGATGAGACCTCGCTTTTTTTGTTATTGTTGCTGCTGCTGGGGTTTTTAGCACCAGGAATGGTCTCTGTCTCTCAGGTGCCATAAACCCTCGCTGGACCCGGACAGATAAATTTATGGCATAATTTGAGCAACCTTTGGTAAATTGCTCAACTAGTTAATCTGCTATTTCACTGTAAATTGTGAGACAGGGCGGGGTCGGGGGGAGCAGAGGGGAAATGCTCTCAGGGCAAGGATTCCTTCTTTTTGGCTTTTTGGGTGTTCAGCGTTTGCTCAGTGTGTGAGTGTAACACAGGATCTTACTGGAAACAGTTCCCTGTAAGCCTTGAAAGTGTTCTTTTACAAGCGAAGTCCCTGGTGCCTTTTCTTTGTCACAACTTCAAATAGAAAGAGAAGGAGCCAACACCAACGCCTGGGCACAGCATACTTCGTAAGACAACGCAGAAGACCGAACATGTTTTACATGACATTGCTAGAAATGACACTGCCAAGTGGAAAGAGCAAATAATCTTTCTGGCTTTAGCCCACATACCACCATTTTCACCAAAGTGCTGGTTCCCCCTTTTGCTCCTTGAGGGTCTCTTGCACAGCAGGGAGGGGAGCGAGGAAATCTTGTGTAAGACACGAACATGGTGACTGAAATGGGAACATGTGATGTAAAACCGTAACATTGGCACGAGGTCCCTGTGTGAGCAACTTGGGCCTTTTAGCTCACTTTTTAATCCTTTTGGGATAGGTTTCCTTTTCAGCAGGTTGGCCTGGAACTTTTTAAAAAGTTTCTTAAGGCAAGCGGGTCTGTATGAATCTCTCTGCCTGCCTGCTTCCCCCACTTTGGTTCATTTTGGCCAGATGTGATAGCAGGGAAGGATCCCAAATGTAACCTGTTCCTAAAGTTTTGTAAACATCCAGGTAAAGGTGAGGATCCTAGAGGTGTCCTCCAGTGGTGCTGCAATGAGAAAGAAGCTGTACCTGCTCTCAGATGCTGTTAGAGCCTGGGAGTGTGGATGATGGGCTTTACAAATTCTCCACAGGAGCTTCAGTCAGTGCTGCTGTCAAGTGCAAGAGAGAAATCTGTAGGAAATAAGGCTGCATATTAACTTCATTGCTCAAGGAGCCACTTGTTCTATGTAAATCTTCTATCAGAGCAGTGCTCTCCTAGAACCTGTGAAGCTGAAGGTGTCAAGGAAAAACTCCAATAAGATAAATCAAATATACTTCTGACTCCTACCATAGTTATAGTTCCCGTGGCTGGAACCAGATGCAGTTCATGTTCATTGTGTAATTAACCACCCTTGGGTCTGACCTTGTCTTTTAAAATCGAAGTCTTTAAGTCAGTTAAATGACATTTGAATCATGCTTATCATGCACGATACATTATATTGTGCCAGCTATCTGCCTGTAACTGAAGTGATAATAATTAATTATATGAAGTCAAAGAGGTGTTTATGATGAATATTGACTAGAAATCCATTTACAAAATGTTATAGTACCATTGTTTCATACAAGAACCAGGCTATTAACATAAACATTCAGTTCACTGGGTAAGAACAGCCAAAATTGCATGTGTGCATCTATAAAGTATCTAATATCAGTTTAATACCTCCAGAACGATGTTCCTGGGAATGACAAAGTCTCTGCTTACCTGCGTTTTACCACATGCACTGTGAATGTCTTTGTTTCTTCACAAATATATGAAATAATTTAAAAGGTCACAAAAGTGAAAGCCACAAGATAAGAAAATGCATTACATCCAAATTGGCAGCAAGGATGTCTTTCTCTTAAGGAGTTAAATAAATAAGCATTTTAAAAACATACATTATTTATAGCAGTGAAATATGTTAGCTTGTTTTGAAAAGGATCCCTTCAGTCTTCAAGGTCTCCATCAGTTTCTGTCTCTTAAAAGTAGATCAAGATCAGCACTAAAGGTTATTAAAAGGTAAGTTATTGTAGAGCAAAGATTCCTCAAGGCATAAGAATTTCACGATACTTTGAAGTATATTATTTGTGATGAGCTTTACAAAGTCAGAAGCACTTGCTACATATCGGTAACAAGGGACCTGTCCACTCAACTGGAAACATCCACAAAGCAGTGATTAATGAGCGAGATTGGAACAAGGTTTTCTAAGATGTCAGAATATTCTGTTAGTGTTTTAACTGAATCTACACACATTGTTGGTTTCTGATACCGATCTTACTCAGTAAAGCACTCCAGATCATGCCTGCACTTTAGTACATGCTTTACTTCCATGACAATGTGTGAGGCACAACTCAAGGACATTATATCTGAAATAAGTAGTCCTTTCTTTCTTTTTCTATAAAAATATAAAGGAGGGTATGGAAAAAGATCGCTTTTTTCCAATGATGATGAAATAGTTGCTTTCAAGTACAACACTGCTGAATGCTTCAGTGAGGTAACTTTTATAGGAGGCTTCTACACAATTGTGTGTGAAGGACTAACCTGTATATAATAAGCTGGAAGTCATGTTAGCAGAAGTGATGCTAAAGTATTAGTAGTTATGAATCTTGTTGATAAATGTAATATCATTAATTGATATTGTATAAGCTGTTATCAGCGTCTTGATACTGATGTCTGTAAACCTATTGGCAAGGTTTTATTGCTTCATAACATGTCCTGTTTGGGCTGGAGGGATAGGTTTGAATGTGTTAAAGCCAGAATGGAGCTCCTTGCTCATAACTGAATAATTTAAACCCGTTTCAATATTGTTTGTACATTTTTTCTTAATTCTTTATGCCAAAAAGTGAGAAACTGTCATGTGTGTACAAGGAGTAGTGTTTTATGGAAAATGTTACCTTTTGTTGGATTTCCAAGATTAGCGACACTGATGGGACAAAAAAAGAGAATTGCTTGGGGTGGTCGTGATTGAAAGTATTTAGACATTAGAAATTAACTTGCATCTTAAAATTTGAACAATTTTTGTTTAGAAACTGAGTTCTGGTGGTTAAGATGGTTAAGAAATGAGCTGTGAAGACAAGTTTGAGACCTTTCATTACAAACCGCTAGATACAAAGTGTTTGGGGTTTCAGGATTTCTTTGGTGTTTTATGTTCCTTATTGCACTTTCAGAGTTGCCATCTTTTGTTCCCAACCACATGCAAGACATTTCTCTGTGATCCGGCAACTTTTTATCTTGTTTAAAGAAAATAGAGTTTTGTGCAGAAGCAGTCAGATGGTCGTACACTTAACTTCATATTCATTGTGAAGCTTCACTTTTGTCTTTGTAGGAGTTAGTTACATTCTTGGAGCTTTGCAGTGTCAAGGCCATACCTTTTGTAGCAAACAACATCAGAGTACTTTGCAATTACCTGGCTTTTACTGTAGATTAACTGTGATCAGAAAGTATTGTTATGGTTTTATTAAGGCAAGTTAATAAATTAATTCGTTTTTAGCTGGGTTAACATTGAGTTATTGCTGGAGTGTCAGAAGCGGCTACAACTTTGGGCAATTCTGATTTTTTTTTTGAAACATGAAAATTTATATATTTAAATACAAGTTCACAAAAGGCAATCCTTGTGCTCCTGTCTGACTCTGTAAGCGTATACGTATGTACAAAATATGACAACTGTCTTGGCAGGACTCAGTAGTTCGGTGCCTGATTCATTATTAAATCCAGATCAGAAATAGAAACTAAGCCAGCATTCGTGCTATGTCTTCTCATGGGCTCAGTCCATCAGACCTGCTTTAGTTGCTTCTTTCTTTCCAAACCAGAGAAAAAGTAACCTGCCTGCTTTTTATACAGCTGTCCAGTGGTTCCAAGAACTGTTTAGCATGTAGGGGTTAAATGTTGGATTGCTTCCTCTGCCGTGTGTGTGCTGGGAAAGGTAGAAAAGGAATTCAGTTCTACACCTCACCTCTTCTAGGAGGTAGGATCAGTGTTACCAGTGTATGGTAATGAAGGTATTTTAATTCTCTATCATCTCTGGCTCAGCTAATCTTTTCAAAGCATAAGAGCAAGAGTTGACTCTGTAGTCTGCTGGGTAAGAAACTTGTTTGCACGTCCTGATCTCTGTTCTGAGGACACTTTTTATGAAGTCTGTTAATAGCCTTTAGGGTGGATAACAGAATCCAGGACTTAAGTTTTGAAAGTACGTAGCCCATGAGCTACAGTTATGGTTATTCTTTCAGTTTTTCTAGCTTCATTCAGTCATAATTGCAAGTTTGAGAGTGCCTTGACCGAGGTAGTTTCTGGCTTGGAAAGGCATTCTCATGAGAATCAGTTTGAATCCCTTCAGAGAAAGGAACTAAACCCAGACCTTCCCCAGGCAGTCCCTGCTCCATCCTTGAACTGTGCATCTTAGGATTTAATACTAAACGGGTACTTAGGATTTTGATTCCTGAATAGAGAAGGATTTATGTGCCTGTTTTCCTGGAGAAGTTTGCGATTTAATGTGTACATTTGCCCTCAAAACTTCACCTGAAACTGTCCTGGGTTCCTAAAAATCCAGAGATTTTATAGGAAACTTAAAGGCTTAATTCATGTCTAGAAATTTCACTCTGGAGGGCAGGTGTCTACAAATCGTCATATCCAACATGTAACTGGAGCATCCCCTATCAATACCTAGCTGTAGCATCTTGCTCATCTTTCCTCTCTCAGTAGGGAGATTCTGTGTACATTGTGCCATCACCCTGTGCAATTCAGTCCACCTTCTCATGGCTGTCAGTCACACCAACAGCTGGCTTAGGCACTTACATAAGGCAAATTTCTTACTGTTTATTCCTAAGGTCCTTTATGGGTCTAGTCCTGAGGACCTGCCTTTCACTGATCCCAGGCAATCATAAATCCTGGCTGCTAGTGATAATCAGGCACAGAGGCATCCGCAGCACAGGTTCTGGCCCCATGAGGCTGCCTGGTCTTTTGTCTATTGCCACAAGTGGACCTTGGAGACCCGCTGGTATGCCAGCCCTTCAAACCTGTTTGAAACAGCAAGCTTTCAGTACTTCTGAAAGTCAGCCCCCAGATGGCTCAAAATGTGTGTGCAAGTTTTGGACTCCTTTTGAAAATTTGACTTCTATTAAGGTAAAATATGAAACTCGAAGTGAACTGGAGAAAGGATGCTGAGTCTCCTACTCTGAAATAATGTCAGCCACAGGAATCCCTTCTCTAATAATAAGGCTAAATTGTGTCCTCAGCTCAGCCTGGACAGACGCTCTTTAGTCTAACGACTGGAAGCGCAAACCCTGCGTAGCACAGTGCCCTTCTCTGGCTGCTTTATACCTCTAAAGCACAATTCCCTGTAGCAAGTTTCATCTGAGTTTCTGAAATATATGTGAAGCTTCTTTTCCTCCTGCAGGAGGAATACTTGCCATCTTGCTATTCAAAATGAAATGATCAAGCATTTGAAAGATTTGCAGACCTGTCTGTACCTTTTTATTCTCCATGCTTATTTGATTTTAGTGGGATAAAAAATAATCCTTGAATTCTGTTTTAATACTGTAGGCAATGGCATGGAAAGTAGTTTATTATCTGTATTATAGAGGCTTCTACAATCCTTAACAGAAATTTGAAGTCTACTGTACTAGGCACTGGAAAATATTTGATAAGGAAGTCTGTTTCTTAAATTCTAAGTAGATAGCACAAAGGATGGGCTAGAAAGAAGTTTCCTTATTAGTTCTGTAGAGAAGAAAGTGGGGAATACAAAGATTGTGATTTGTCCTGGGAGCATGTGGTGGAGTCAGACAGATTACCTGAGATCTCCTGCCCAGGACTTCAATCGCACAAGGGTATTTTCTGGTATGACAAAGTTGTTTCAGAGTATTTCTACAGCGAACGGTTATCACCTCTTTCCGACAAAAGTGTCTCAGTCTCTGAATATCTAAATTTTTGAACATGCTAATTTTCAAACTGGTGAGAATAGTGTGACTTATTGCAGGAGGGTTCTACAGGTTGCCATTATCTTGATTGCTTTTGTTTTTTTCTTCACCCCCTGCGCTGCAGCATACGTATTTAGGTCCAGTGGTTGTGGGGCAGGATGGTGGCAACCTAACATCTATAATAAAGTGTCACATTGTCCTCAAAAATAAATACATCAAAGGTTAAACTCTAGCGTATGTACAGGCTTTAGTGATACACACTACAAAATTTTTGCAATGTAAACTTGTAGATGGAATTCATCTGCCTTCCATGAGAGAGGGCGTATCCCTGGGTGAGACGAGCAAGAACTGGCAGGCTGTGTTTACATATCACTCGTCTCATGTGCAGATCCTTTTGCTCATGAGCATTTTCACAGTCAGCAAGTAGCTAAACCAAGGCTACATTGTCATGAAACTCCCAAAATCAGGAGAGAATAGATAGGCTTTTAAGACATATTTTGAAATTACATTGTTTTTCCCTTGACCCCAGAACCCTTCTGCTTGTCAGATATGGTTAAGCATCCTTCCTTCAGGAGTCGGTAGGTGGGAGAGGGGATCGATCCTGAAAGGCAGCACTTGGGTGGCCTGCTGCAATGCCAATACCTTGACCCCATAGGCAAGGTTGTGCCTTAGGAGAAAATCCTAAGTGACAGCTGGTAAAGGTACTTGGTTTCAGGTACAATCCTATGTTTTAATGTTGGTATTTGTCTTTTTATAAACTTTTTTCAACTTTTAAAATAAAGGATATAAACCTTTATTGTGTTGGAGACAATCTGATATTTCACTTTAACTTGTTTCAACTTAACTCAGTTTAAGGTTAATCTATAAAATCTGGGATGCTGTTATTTCTCTGGAGGTAACAAACACAAAGAAAACAGAAATTAAAAAAACCCAGTGTTGCTTTGCTCAAAGCCCAAGATCATTTTGGAAATCAGAAGATAGGAGACATTTTCTCATGAACTTACAAGGGTCAGGCTGAAGATACCAGGATACAGAGAAGATGGCAAAAACCAAGTAGTAGGAGAAGCAATACATAATTCAGGATTAATTCCGTATGGTTGTCGTGGCGATTTACATTTTGATACTTGGTATTTAAATTAAAAAACCCAAAAACTTCGCACCTTCCTCTTCTTCCCCTGTTCAAACTGCCACAAGTCTGTTCACCGGTTTCGAAGGTGTTTATACCTGATCACATATCAGTCACTGAGGTTGGAACAAATTACAGATTTGGAAAGGGCCATTGCACCTGATGTGCAATTTTTTGCTAATTTGTTATGAAATGTATCTATACATGCGTGGCTAAGACAGTGGAGTGCTAAATTGGGTGAAATTTGTTGGTATCACCTCAGTGACACATCTGAGAGCTTTTCAAATGCAATTCAGTCATGAATTGCACAACTTTGCTGGTGCAAACTTTCTGCCGTGTTCCTTGTCCATTTTAAGTGTCTTTCAAAGGACTAGGTGAAAGAAATCTGTTTATCTTATTCTTGCTATGGGATATATAACTGAGGAAAAGACTGAGGGTGAAGAAACATTGTGTCCTCACCAGTCTCACTGTAGGTATATGCTGAAACAGCCCTGCAAACCCTGCTCGTAGCACATCATCACCACTGTGTTCTTTTGATGACTTTGTTAAAAAAATTGTGGCATATATATTACACTTCGGTATCTAAAGAATTGACAGAATGTATTCTATCCTTGCATTTAACACTACTTAAATATCTTTGTACCCCCTAATGTACTTCATTTTTTCCTCAAAAATAGCTCTCAGTAGTTCTGCAGGCTGAAATCTTTGACCATCTTACTAACTGTAAGGAAAAAAGTATTTCATTTCTGCTAAAAATCTGAATCTCAAGACAGATTTAGAGATTAGATAATAATCTGAATAAGAGTCACTTTACAAAATAGGAGCATAAAAATGCAAGCCTTCCCCAAGAATTTCTGTGGAGTTATCCTAATTAAGATTTGCTATTGAAATCCTGGCGTTTCAGCAGAACATTGGTTATTCTTAAAATGGTGCTGCTCACAGCTAGTGGAAAAATCAATGATATTGCAGCTGAATATTTTCTCTGTCAAATAATACCTCATGGTGAAGAATTGTTTATTAGTGAAGAAATTTAAATCTTAATTTTAGCGATCTGGGAAAAAGAAAAACAACACAGAAATGGGTAGGGTCTGCAGTTACTTTCCATTTTTGAAGCCCTGCAATAATTTTTTGTAAATATTAAGCTCAAAGTGTTACATCTGCTTGTTTTTAAAGGGAAAATGCTAAAGATTTAATATAGTTTTCAGGATATACAACATGCCGTTTCAGCAGGTTACCATTTGAAACAAAATACCTGCAACCTTACTCTGTTGAGGGTAACCAAGGCACAGGAATTAGGCTGTGGTGCCTGGCAGCTGTGTGCTATGGGCACGCTGACTTGTCCCGTCTGTTAGCAAGGTGACCCTGCAGAGCTAGGTGCACCCTTTACGGCTGCATAGTGGGGTGCTCAGAGAAGATGTCTGGTGGTGCAGGCACTCTTCTGGAGAAAGATGTTTCGAGTGTGGTACAGCTGCCATCTCCACTGCAAAGTAAGCAACAATTTGCAATTTTTTCTGCTGCCGGTGTGATGGATATCTTTTGAGAGACAGTGGGAGTGCAGTGCCTCTCAGAGACTCCCATCTGGTTTGACTTCTCGAGAATGTCTGAGATCTACATGGTACCTCAGTCTTTTCCTGCAGCTGGTAGCAATTCGTGGTTCTACAAACACCTTGTAAAACTTAAGCTCCAAAGCGTCATAATAATGGCTTGGTTATATTTCCCACCCCCCACTCCCCTTAACTGTTAAAAGAAGGGATAAGATAAAGCCAGAGGCGCTTTTCTTGCTCTGCCTCCATCAAAATTTAGGTCCAGTTCTTTAGGAACTGCAGGCATGATTCCTAACTGTACTGTGCACCGGTATCAATGCTTTCTTAAGAAGAAGGTGAAGCCATGGTCACCTTCGTGCTGCTCAGTAGATATTGCTGTGTTGTGCACAGGACACCTGTTGAGGTGGTACCAGCCTGACCAGGGACCCTTGCAGGAGAGCCATTCTGCTTTGCAGGCCTTGGATCGCCCAGCCCTGCTGCTCTGTCACTGTCCCAACGCCCTGGGCTTCTTGACCGAGGGGGTCTGGTGGAGCCAGGGAATCCCTGCTCCCAGGATTGGAAGATCCGGGCAGTTAGCTTAGCAACACGGAGGCTCTTTCTGTCTTCAGTGACATGCAAAGCAGCCTTAAGGGAGAGTCAAATCCTATTGACAAGTTAACAGTCTGTGTTAATACTCTCTGGAAAGCCAAAGACATCTGTCCTATCAGTACAATTTGCTTGAGTGGGATGAGGCTGAACATGGTGGAGAAAGAAATAGCTGTAGTAAGAAATCTAAGGATTAGATAAGATAGATAAAGCATAGATAAGATAGATGAAGAGCTAAAGTGAATGACAAAGAAATGGTCATTAGAAATCTACCAAAAGAAAGGTTAAAACAGTATGTTATGTGTATGATATTTACATATCAAGCTCATGAGGTATTTTTTGCTACAGGCAATCGATAGTAGAGGTGGAACTTGTTTTCCTTCTTTCTTACAGTACACCCTTGAAACTTGTCCCCTGCTGGGTTTCATGTGTGTGTACCCATAATAACATTCCTAGTTAGTGGCAAAACTCTGACAGCACTACAGGTTTCTCTGTGAAAGAGTTCATTAAATGCCAGCCAGTAATCCGGTGGCATTTGCTAGTGTAATGCTATAAAGCCAATCTGTTTCCCTTCCTTCTTGCTCTCTTCCTTTCAAAAGGAATTTCTTGTTCTCAGCAAACATGAGCAGAAAGACCTCAGAATTAACACTGGCAAATAATTTTTCTGTTAAGACAAAAATTGGAAGAGCCGTGTTCATTGACAAACTCTGACTCACCTGCGTTACCTGGTGATAAAGAATCATTGATAACTACAGATTATATTGCCAGTTAAAATGAATTTGTAGCCATTTTGCATTTTAAAGCTTTGCAAAGAATCCAGAGCATAATGGTGGATTGGATGCTATTGGAATCTGGAGGTATTTATGTGTTCTAGGCCTAGTATATTCCTTTTCATAAAAAATATACTGTCTCCCACAGTTCTTGACAGCACAACCCAAGCAGCTGTTGAAAATCTGCCTTGAGACAAACAGCACGTGACAGGCCAACTCCTCCTATGATTATCACTCCAACCCGAAGCCACTTGGCACGGCTCGCAAGTTGGCCAGATCTAGTTAGGGTGGGACTTCCGAGCAAGGCAAGGGCAGCTGGGAGATGAACATCTCCGTGCAAGCCCTGCCAGCAGCCTGCGGTAGGAACCTGGCTGCAGACTAGGAGGTTCCCAGGGGAAGGTGTCAGCACGGCTCCTTTAGCCAGCTGGAGGAATTAATCTACCATAGTTGCAGCTACCCCAATGAGCAGAGGTATGAGGACACGGACTGTGCTAAGTCTGTGTCAGGCTTGTTGACCTGGGAGAGTAGGGTGGTTTAGGGACCACATAATTTACGTGGCACTGATAAGGGTACCCGGTTAAGCACCAAGCAGAACAAGAGACATTCCTAGGAGTGCAGGAGATCCGCTAAGCATGCTGCCTTCCCCAAATGATGAAACAGCTGCTCTGCTTGCTTTCTAAATGCAGTCACGTTTTGTTACTTCAGGCAGTGGCAAAATGCCAGGGTAGGTGCTAATCAAAAGTATAAATAAAATTAAATGTGTGGAGGGAAACAGTGCAATAAAAAATGTTTTCCCAAAACATACAAGGCCTGAAACCGTAAAGTGTTTATTTTTTGTCAAGACAAGTTGGGAATTGCTTATTGCTGTCTCAAAGCATTATTAAGGGGCTCAGGAAGGTTATTACTTAGCTACAGTATTTGGAATTAAAGAGGTTGCTTAGGAAGTACTGTCGCTTACTTGCATTAGCTGCAGCAGTGGTTTAGTATCCCGTAACTTGTATTCATTTTATCTTTGTCAAAATATCTGCGCATACAGAACTTTCAGTGAAGCCAGTCCATGAGAGTTTCTGTTACTGAAGGACAGGGATTAGCCACTTCTCCACAAAATGGGTGCAAAGCCAGTGGCAATTGGTCCTTTCTGCCATCAGAAGCTGGCAAAATACAAATCAGTACCTGATTTATCATTTGCAGTGGCCATGAAAGACTTTCACATTACAGTATTACTTTAAATCCAGAAGATTTTTTTCTAATGTGTCTTACCTCCCTGAAAACATTGACCCCCATTTCCAGTAGTAGTAAAGTTTATGGATGTTTTACTAACGACTCTCCAAAGTGGACTCTCCTAGCTCCCTTGCTGTAACGTACCACGAATTGTGTGTTATTTCTCAGCTATGGTGGTGTCAAAGACTGAGATGAAGCCCATATGACTCGTCTGAAACCATAATATGATTGCAGAAATGAAGGATAATCTTCTAATTTCTTACAACACATTCTTTTTGCAGTGGTTGTGATATAACTGTTCGCTTGGGAAATATCTTTGTGCTTTACTGAATTACGGGGATTATAGACTGGTGTCTCATACGATTCATAACTTCGTTAAAGTAAATGTTAGGGTGCGCGTGTGTGTGCACGCAGATGCACGCAAATAGGGTTTGACTGTTGTGCTAAGGTCTTTTTGCACACATGTAGTGTCTAATCATGTTCTTTTACCTTTGTATCAACCTCTTTGCTCCATCAGAGGCTACAGTTGGGAATTTGGATTGCTTTGTGTATATGATACATGTTCTTACAGGCATATGGGTAAGCATCTCCAGTAAGCTGTTTGTATTTTCTAAGTGACCATGGGAAACGTTATTGCATTTCTTTTGCAATTTTGTTAATTGTTGTCTATAAAGAGAATTTAAAACAAAAAATTCTGAAATGATTGAGGCTTTGCAGATCATAACTTTTATCATAATCATAAATCACGTGGGTTTTTTTTACAAGCTGTGTTTACATATAGAAATATCACAGCAATCAACCACAAGCTACTTCTTTTGCAGGCAGGTTTTTTTTTTTAAGGAAATATTTTTTAACAATGGCAGTAAAGCAGAAACTCAGAAGATAGTTTCAGACTACTAGTTCTTACGGTTGCTTGTTTATGTTTTGGTTTAGTTGTGTGCTTTCAAAAAGATTTGCAAACAGAACCTGCTGCAAAATTTGGTACAAGTTGACACTCGGGGATTTGTAGGCCTTTCAGGAACCAAATTGTTCAATAAAATTAGTAATGGCTTATGAAGATTTTTCTCTACAGAGCAGCTATTCTAGAGTTTTTTTCCTGCTTTGGTTTAATTCAGCATGCCCTGTAAATTTGAAAAAAGAAATGGAAAATGTTTACATATGATGGATGTAATGAAGATCTTATGAGGAGTCCTGTGAAAGATCTCATGTGTTGTTAAGTGCATACTGCAATGTAAGCTGTCAAAGGAACACTCAAGCTATATGAAGATTTTCTGTCTTGCAGGAATGAAACTTATGCATCCAATTTACTCTAGTTCTGATTTATTATTAATTTATATGGACATAGCACATATTTGGAAATATGGAACAAAGGTCTCATTCCCCTGTTTGTCTGCTACTGACTGAATAGGAAGTTTGGGGCATGATCTCACCCCAAAACTGATAAAATGCAACAGTTCGTAATTATTCTTTTACTGTTATGTTTGTCAATATAGTTTTATAAATATATAACGCAGAGCTGCACTGTATTATGTCAGATTGTATGTGTGGGCGTGTGTGTATGTGTGTGCATGTGCAAATAGACGCACTTGGGTGCAGTGGGCAAAATATTCAGGGCGAGACAATGGAACTCCAGAATTAACCTCAGAAACTGGTGATTTTTATTTTTTTTTCTGCTTAGATGGACAAAACCAATTTTGAAAAAAGGTTACAGACGACAGTTGGAGCTGTCAGATATTTATCAAATCCCTTCTGCGGACTCTGCTGATAATCTTTCTGAAAAACTAGAAAGGTATGGAAGATCCATGCAATAACTCTGTTTCAGGAATCACACTGTGATTTTCATTAAAAAGCTGTTGGATATAATGTTTAAATAGCATTGGGTGTGAGCTGGTTGCACCCATTGACTGGCTCAGGTGTGTCCTCATTCAGCCACAGTTGTCCTTTGGGGCTGACTGGGATCCCTGGTGCAGATGTATCCCCTAGATTCTCTAAATTACTATGAAGAGGTACCTGTGACATCTGTCCGTTGACTAGTGAGGCTAGACTCACCATTTCAGTGTTAGTTCCCCATTCTTCTGCTCTTTCTTCCCAAAACATCCGTGTAAAACATTGTTTTATTTTTTTCTTCAACAAAATAACATTCTTAATTTCCTTTGATACCACTGTTGAAAGACTTTAATTGCTCCTGCAGAAATCATGCCCTCACTTTCCTCATTTAGGCTTCCTCTCTTCTCTACCCTGTTTCAGCAGGTCCTAATTCAGAAACTGCTGCACTTGGGACTAACTCTTACAGGTACAAACACCTAAACCTGGTCCCTCTTCCCCGGCCTCTGGAATAGCTTTCCCTGGGGTACTGGGACACCTCATGTGTGCGCTGTTGTGCCAGTCCAGTTAAACTTAAGTGCAGTGTAACGTATGTATTCAAAACTGGTGGAAGGTATTGAGAACATCGGTATGCTTAATTCATTTTGATAGTTTATAGATGGAATATTCTGGTTCTTTAATATTCTGTTGAAAAATGGAGAAAAGAGCTAGCTGAGGAAACTTGTAGGAGTGCTTTAATCTGTGAGTTGAATTTTGACTAAACATATGCTTTCTGTATATAGCATTGCTTCTGATCAGCAATTTATTATCGAATAGAAAATTATTGTCCCAGCAACACAGATTAAAAATAATGCTGGGCAGTAGAAAAGTCACATTTTTGATGCTTTGTTAGTGTTTCTTTTTTGCAGACTGGAAGAAATCCAAAACATTTATTTGCCTGTTATTTGTGCTTTGGTCTTAAGTACAGCAGGTTTCTTTAAAACACACAATGTGACCTTTTCATGAATTAATTCCCTGTGGGGTGATGTATGGCTGAGTATTTAAAACTGCCAAATATGTGGCTGAACTAGGTTTGAACTTTTATTGATCTATCAAGTCAATGAAGGCCAGGCCTTTGGGGTCTCCGCAAAGCTTTCTTTCATTAGTCACCTTAGCTAAATCTCCTTGGATATACTTGAGTGAATTGAAGTATGTCGGAGCCATAGACCCCTGTATTTGCTCACACAACTTAATGGTCTTGTTTTTCGGTTCCTTTTCAGAGAGTGGGACAGAGAGCTGGCAACTTCAAAGAAAAAACCCAAACTTATTAATGCTCTTCGGCGATGCTTTTTCTGGAAATTTATGTTCTATGGAATAATATTATATTTAGCGGTAAGATTTCTTCTTCTCTTCAGTAAACTTTTAGTGTTCCGTAAATAGATACAGGTCTTAGGGGTTGCTAAATTAATACAGAATCCTGTGAACAGCAACAGATTTTGCTGTGTGTTGCTTTTGAAGATGACAAATAGAGATACTCAGAGACCTTAATAAAACAAAAAAGTATTTTCTGATAATGTATCAATATCTTTAAAACATACATATTAATAATTGTGAAATGTGTGTGGTGTTCGGTGCTGGCATATACTTCTCCAAATACAGGTAGAGCACCTGAATTTTTGTAACACTGCTGAACTAAAGTAATTGTTTTCTCATGTTACATTTTGAAAGCAGTTTCTAAAGAATTTTCTACCCTTACATTAAACCAAATGACAGTGCAATTTCACATGATTTGATCAATTTTGTCAGAGTGACTATCAGTCAGCTTCATAGTTAAATGCTTTATTCAGGTTTATGCTTGCAATAAACGAGCTGTCTTCATTCGTGGTAAAACAATTCTGCATAAAAACCCATGTAAATTATGCTTGGATCTTGGTGCTGTTAGTGCTCCAAAGTGTGCGATCAGGAACTTGATGTGAAAGTCTGAACTGATTTTGTTTATCACCTTTCCAACATATTAGTTAGGATTACCCTGACTTACCAAATGTCACCTGTTTGACAATCCTATCGCTGGGGTAAGGAGCTGTGAAAATAGTTCATTATTAATGATGTCTCACTAGGTGTGTTGGATAGCCAGACTGTAAATCTGCTAATTGCTGTTAACTAATGTGCACATTAAATCCATGTTATTTTCACATTTCTTCAATTTACTAGTCAAAGTGAGATACTAAACTCCATGCTTCTCTGTTCAAAATGCTGTGATATCAGAAACTGCAGCTATAGTAGCCCAAATGGCCCAAAGTGGTCAGATGTACTCAGTGTTTTCAGATGTGAGATGGATCTCTAGGTCAGTTTTTTATTTTGATACAGAAGGCTGATACAGAAAGGAATTAATTCCACTGGCATTAGTGTTGAATGTGATCTACTTCAGCTGTACTTTTGAGATCATGGATTGGGCAGAAGAAGAGTGGAAGGAGAATTTGTGGAAAATAGCTCACAAATATTCTCTGAAGCTCACGTTGCTTGCTATAAAACCAAAGTTATTTTTAATTCTTTCTATCGAATGTCCCAAGGAATGATTCTAAGAGAATAGCAGAGTTATAGAAAAGCAAACTTCCATGTGCATTAGAACAACCTCTCTCCCAGGCAGGAGGGGAGAGTAGTTTGGAGTTGTAATCATGCCCACGAACTTGCTACTGACTCCTCTGTAGCAGGGAAATTTCAAGCCAGGTAGATCTTGTAGTAGGTAGATGAAGAAAGATCATAATATGCTCTATGGCAGCCATGCCAGATGTATGCTAGGTGAAATCACACCAGCACCTGTAACTTCAAGTTTTGACAGCTTTGTATAAAATGGTTGGAACACATAAATAAGAACATCCTGAAAATTAAAACACAAGCCTTTTACTACATGCAGATTTTTCAGCATTAAAAGGGAACTTTTTAAGGCTGAAAAGTTTTAATGCATCAGGCAGTGTTTCAGGTCAAAGAATGTTTTTCAAGCTAAGCACCAAACTTGGAGCTTGACTTCTGCTAGTTTTATGCTGGAATGGTTCCACCTCAACAGACTTCCATGGAGTCCCTCTTGTTAAGGCGGCTGCATGAAAGACAGGTTAATCTTGCAGATTACAAAATAGATAAATTTATTTGGGGTCCTGGGATGAAATTTCTGTAAAATATTCATAAGTGTATTAATTTGGACTGCTAACGATGCAAATGCAAATGTTCTGGTTTAGATCACTGTTAATTTGATTTGGGTAAGCAATAATGGACTACAATTTCACTTCAGATTGGATTTTCCCCTAAGAATTATGGAAAAACTGGCAGCTTTCTCTTGTAACACCATGTCCAGGGGAAATAAGTATCAGTACTAGAATCAGAAAGCCACATATTAAAATGCTCTAAAGAAAAGGGAAGAAATTCTCTAAAGAAAATGTAAATTGCTTCCTTGAAAATGCAGCATTCACAGAATTCATTTCTAGTCTATAAAAGAATTTAGGATGTACCTGTCTGTCATGCTGCTTCATGAATTGAAGATAACATCTATAGGCCTTAATTTTTTGCAATCCCATTTAGACTGTTTCCTGGATGTACCTCATAAAGAACAACTCTGAAATTTCTCAGCACCAAGCTTGATTATAAAAATAAAACCTAGAGTGAAAAAGTTCTTTACATTTAATTTTATTGCTTCTTTCTCATGGATAGATACACTCATACGCGTGTGTACACAAATCCTGATTAAAATAGGGGAATCAAGAAATTAGCTCCCAAGCCAGCTTGGTTCTCTCCCAGTTAAGTCTCTAACTTGTTGGGTTCTTTTCATTAGTGAAGAGCCTTGGGTCTCCTCTCACTGCCTTTCGCCTCAGTCTGAAGTTACCACTGCTGCAGGTCTGGTTCGAAGACAAGTGCCGTGCTTCCCTCTGCTACACAGGGGCTGCACAAGGAGAAAGGAAGGGAGATGGTGGTTATGGTGCTCTCTGTGCTCACTCCGGAGGGCTTTTCTCTGTCAAATCCTGTGCTGTTTGACTGTTGTGCAGGGCTGGTGGGAGGCAACATGCCTAGAATGGAAGTTGATGAGTCAATTGTTCGCCTTTCTCCAGGTAGGGCAGTTAACAGGGCCTCTTGGTATCTACGGGGCTGGGTAATAACCCTTCTCTCTATACTTCTTCACCTTGTTTGTTGACTTCTCTGGTACAAGACCCTCTACTTTGTGGATTCCTACACAATTCTGTCTTACTTGCTTCTGCCATCTCATTACTGCCTTTAATTTTTCAACCTTTTTCCTCACCGAGCCAGCAACTCCTTATTCATGTCAGGTTTGTATTTTAAAAAACCCCAGTAGTTCTACAGGTTTAGCCTACCATACACTAGAATATGTGTTCCTGCAGAGTCTGCCAGCTGAAACTGCTGCAGTAAAGCATTCCTGCTAAAAGTTAAGCAGTGTCTGAGGGCTCCTGTGGGCAGTTTTGAGGATAACTTCCTTCGCCAGAGTAGAGGCAAGTGAGGTGTGCGAGGGCATGCACGTGTGGAACTGTGCAGGTTTGACTTCTCCGTGCAGACTTTTTTTTAACAGAGTACAATTTTAGACCAGGGGAGGACAGAACAGGACTGTAGGATTTTGGAGTCATATTCTTTGTTTGGGTTTTTACCTTTTTTTTACATTTCTTTAAGAAATCACAGATACGTGCAATTCAGCACATAAGAAACAAAATCTGCACCTTTCGCAATGAGCATGGAAAGATTAAAGATTAGTTTAGATTCTTGATTCCATTATCATTAGTCTCCATCTTATTGAAAGCTGCAAGAGGAAAAACTTGCTGCTAAAGCGGCTGGTGTTCTTTTCAGGCCCTGCTCACGGAAATTAATGGGAGCTTTGCCATTAATTTGAATGGGGACAGGATGTTGTGCCGTATTGGCATAGGTGCAACCAAGTTGTGTGTTCTTTTGAACTTCACCTTCCTTTCAGCTCTTCTCTTGTCTAATCACCAAGCTGTTTTCACGGCACCTTTCTTGGAGTGTGGTTTAAACTCTGCTGACATCCCTGCTGCTTGTGCAGTTGTCGTTGCAACTGGCATCACAGCTTTGCTCTCATTAGGTCTAGTAGTTTTTCCATCTCCCCCTTTCCCCTCACGCGCCGTAGGTAATGATGTTATTGCAGGGTGGACACTTGCGCTCTGGCCCCCTAGAGTACTATGACTCTCCCTCATAAATAGTGTAGTGTTAGGCTTGTTGAGTTACTGCACTTAATATATCTGCTCCCCTGCTGTTTGAAACAGCTTCCACGCTTCACCTCATCAGCAGATGTGTCTTGCATTTTAAAGAAAAGGTGGTATGGCGGTGAAACAAAAATCTGGCTTTTTAGCACAACACTGGCTAACAAATTGGGTACTTTGCTGTGACAATCAGTTTGATTCTACTTATGTGTTTTCTCTTATATTCATCCCATGAAATGTATATTTCCACTCAGCACAGCAGCTGCTAATGTTAACTTAGAAATGGTTTTAGTATCATGTCCCTAAGGACCCTAATGAGGATTTCCTGAAGTTCTCGCATATAGGTCACGGGTGTGAGTGGGGAGGCAGGGAGAGATATGAACGTCCTGAAGCACTTCTTGGGCATATGCCAAAACAGAGATGTGCATAATTGTCCTCACATGCAGAGTGATTGAGCATATGGGGGGGATACACATAACATAAAATTCTCATTGCGTGAGAATAGCCATACCAGGTCAGATTAGCATGGTATCCTGTGTCATACTCTCATGTCTCTTCAGATCTTTGCTCTTTTAATTAAGGTTTCTGTGAGGGGGGTGTTTCTGAGTTTCTCAATGGCCTATGATGAAAGCAGTGGGAAGAGCAAGGACAGGAGAAAAAAAAACCATGACTCTTGAAAACTGGATTTTCTGTTAGGTGCACAAATTCCATTCCTTTTTTTTAGGCAGGTCATTCTAATCAGTTTATTTATCCATGTTTATATCAGTGGGTAATTCTGAGGCTACAAGAGGAAAAATGAAAAGCAAGTAGTTCTGCTTTCATTTGTATGTGGACTACATAATAATATCTTTGGTAAGTAAGCTGATAAATCTCCACTGTAAACCAGTGGATTTGTATGCCCCATGAGATAACAAATGATTTGGCTTATTGCCAGCCATTATTCTACCTTTAGTCCGTAAATCACCCTTTTTTGAGCGGGCTAGGCATGTATGCAATACATTTATAGTCACAACAAACACAGCAGCAGAGTGTGGCATTTTGAATAAGACTAAATAATACAAAAAACCCCTTGCTAATTTAAGCCTATCTATAAAAGCTTATCTTGGAATCTTTGAGAGCATGAAAGCACCACTTTGCCCTTGAGAGGTGACTGTTCTGTATTTTGTGAGTTTTGGGGAGTTTTGGTTTGCCACTTCAGGGTGCATATGGTCTAAGCACAGCTGCCTTGGGTCATGTGTGTTTTAATAAACACTCCTCCCTTTGCCAGTAATAACACTGAAGTCTTTGTCAAAGCTGCCTCCAGGTTTACAGCATTTGTGTTGGGACAGAGTGGTTTTTGATTTGGGAAATATAGTGCGTAGCACAGGTATGCTAGTTGAGATGTAAAATTTCATCACTTCTGTGGAAAAAGTGAATGATGAATGTCAGAATATCAGCTCCACCAACAGTGACTTTCAAAAGGGGTTACAGTACAGGTTGTAGAATTACTTGGGATTGCTCTTGTATAAGAGACCTAAAGGCAGCCAAAGGAGAAAGAAAAAAACTTAAAGGGGATTTTCCCAATCTGTTATCACTGTAAAGCATTAATAACAGCTGAACTTCACTAGTTCAGTTCTGTATGGTGGTCTGTGTCATTTTCAACATGCAGGCAGTACTAATGACTTTTTGGTGGAATTTAACACATCTGTACAAAAAAAGAATTCAATAGTTTTGTGCTGGTTTTGAAGTACCAGATGCTTTCTGCTGAGACACACAGAAAGAAGGCTAAGGAGACAGACATAAAAGTTCTTAGCACTAAGTATTTTTACACTGAATACGGCAGTGAAGCAAAGGGGCACATACACGCTTCATACCCTTCAGAAGCTCATGCAGAAGATGAAGCAAATTGTTAGACCACAGCACAGAAACTGATTTTTGCAGTTATTGGGGAAGGAAAGAAGGGGCAAGAGGCAGAGATGGAAAAGGATGAAGTTTTAGGAGGGAAATGGAAGGCAAAGGTGAGATA
Organism: Phalacrocorax carbo; assembly: GCF_963921805.1. NCBI lineage: Eukaryota > Metazoa > Chordata > Aves > Suliformes > Phalacrocoracidae > Phalacrocorax > Phalacrocorax carbo. The sequence continues at coordinate 27,800,597 of NC_087513.1, read as the reverse complement.
ACGCTAGTGGGGTTTAATTACAAAAGAAAAGGAGGCTGAGGACAAATGTAATAGCAGGCTAAGGTAAAGTCAGGGCTATAGCAGTTCATTCGGATGCCTTGCAATTTAGCTGTTTGATACCCCCTCTTTTTCCTCTTCTACTCTGGTTCTCTACCATATTGCTCATCCCGGGATGGGAAGTGCTAGGGCTGCCAACATAGAAGGGACTGGTTTCTCTCTGGGATGTTTATTAAACTTGCTTCCCCTACCATTTACGCTCTTTAATCCTGTTTTTGTTACAAAAATGGAGGTACAAAAATTTGGTACAAAAATGGATTCCATGTCTAGAACTGTTGGGTAGGACGATCCAAATGGTTTATACTTTTATTCTGTTGCTATTTCCATTTACTTTATGTTTTAGCTATATCCTCACTGTGTTGCTCTGTTGGAGTTCATTTCAGGAGCTCTGAGTCTTCCTGTGTCCTGTAAGTCCAGTAAAAGTGCAGTGAGAGTTGTTCCCTAGGGGCCAAAGCAGAGATCCAGCCTGCTAAACTGGATTCAGCCATATGATGTGGCTAATCCATTACAGCTCTGCAAAGCAAATGTGGACGCTAATCTCAGCTGTCACCAGTAGAAAACAATAAAACAAAATTTACAAACTAGGTTTGCTAATCACAGATTGAGAGAGCAGTGAGTTGACTGTTCTGTGCAATCACTGCAACTTCCTGTGGTTTGCACAGCAAACAGACCCGGCTTCCTCATTTAAGAAATGAAGCTATAAATCTCAGTTGGTAAGACTTGAAATTAAAATGTTAACCCTTTTGAAAAAAACGAACAAACTACTGACCAAAAGTATTTTTCTCTCGTTTCCATCTGCAGGAAGTCACCAAATCTGTGCAACCCCTTCTGCTGGGAAGAATAATAGCTTCTTATGATCCGGACAACTCCAGTGAAAGATCCATAGCCTACTACCTGGCCATTGGCTTGTGCCTTCTCTTCCTTGTGAGAACACTACTCATACACCCTGCTATATTTGGTCTTCATCATATAGGAATGCAAATGAGGATAGCTATGTTCAGCTTGATTTATAAGAAGGTAATTGTTTCATTTACACTCGAAGCAAAACCTCTGTCTGTAGCCTACATAACTTTTAGGCCAGTTTGTTGAAAGATTGATAGTTTTGTTAGTCAAGGTACACAAAGTATGAAAAATGTGGCTAATGTCAGTTTCTGACAGCCCTCCATTTCCTAAGTCCAAAGAATTAAATACTGTTCTACAGGTGGTTTGACTGAAGTCAGCCTCTGTGTGAGTTCAGACTCGCTCGATATGCAGTGAGATGCCTTAATTGTTCTACCACTGTGCTCCTGTTCTGCACGTGTATTGCAAAGGAAGAATAACATATGCTGGTGGTCAAAGAATATTTTCAGAAGAGGATTAGGGGTGAAGATTTAAACAATAAATATAACATAGAAGGGATTGAGTTTGAATGATACTCTGAGAGATCTCTATAGCATGAAGAACAACAGATACTGGTGCATCGCATGTTCACAAATCCAAAGATTAAAAAAGGTGTTTTACCAATGCCAAAAGCAGCTAATTTAAACAAACATGTTAGTTAATCTAGTATAAAGCTCACTGTGAAGACATTTTTCAAAAATGTTTGTCAAGATAGGCCCAGCAGGAGATTTTTGAGGATGCACAGCAGCACGCAGCGTGCATGCTTAATTAACACTTGCATTTGCATATATATCTATATACATAAAATATGCAAGAGAAAGCAAGGACTAAGTCGATAAATCAATATTTGTAAAGCGATTTAATGGCTGTATGAAATTGAAGTGACATGAATAACAAGTTTAATGAGACTTTCTCTGTAACATAAGCAGATAAGTGAATTGTTATTTATACTACTGTACCGTTGCCTATTATTTTTATCTTTATTTGTTCTGTTTTATGGGGATGAGTTACATGGCCGTTTTTCTATGGTTTTGCTTTCTTTTACAGATCTTAAAACTGTCAAGCAGAGTTCTAGATAAAATAAGTACTGGACAATTGGTCAGTCTTCTTTCCAACAATCTGAACAAATTTGATGAGGTACGTCATTGGTTGTTTAATCCACTTGTTGATCCATCAAATACAAATGCAATACTTCAAGCTGTTCATGACATATTAAGGAAGGAAGGAGCATAAATGATGGACTGTACTGAGTACTCATTGTAGATATAAAATGAATTACTACCTTAAGAAAATATGTTGGCACGCGGTCATGGAAATACTTGTTCTGATACTTATGGCATCCTTTATCTCCTATGCTGATTAGTAGAGGAAAGCTAAAAACCAGGTGTACCATAAAAACATGCTTGTTCTACTGTCCCTTGAGAACCTGCCAGGAAATCTCTGGGTTATGCACTTGGTTTCACAGAGGTCAGAACTTGCTGCTTCAGTCCTTCCATCCTCTTTTCCTGACCACCATACCTTTTTACTACGGTGATCCAATCTGTTCCTGCCATTGGACAATCAATGATGTTCAGCATCCTGTTGCTGCTGTTACCCACTCACTCTTCGAAAACTCTAAGTGTTGATGTAAGATGTTATTAGGAATCATTCCCAACACATCCGTCTTAGACAATACTTCCAGAGTCTCCTGTAAAACTTCTCTTTAATGAAAGACACAGAGGTAAACCCCTGCTAATGGCTTTGGGGACTGGAAATTCTATGAACTTCTGTTCAGCAGGCTTATTTAATTGGCCCATTGGTAGCACAAGGATTGCTTCCTGTAAAAGAAGCAAGGTCAGAGGGACTGTGGACACATGGCTGGAACTGTAGGGTGTATTTACTTTAAGCACTATATTACTGTATAAAGCCATGTCAGCTAGTGCTGAACAAGCTAGGACAAGTGCCCTGTCGTTGCAGCAGTGTAGCTGCAGTAACACAGACCCCTGCGCAGCCTGATCACAGGATTCAGTCCAAGGTCTCCCCAATGTGAAGGAACATGACTGAAGTAGCCAGCAATCTGTTTTGGTTTAGTTGTATTCACACAACAGTCATCTCTTCACCAAAGTAATATTTGCCTCCTATATTGCATTAAATCACTCTCAGAAGATCCTTCTGTGTATTTTTCTCATCTTGCAGTGGCTGAAAAAGCCAGCATTGATGGCAAATTCTGTTTACTTTTACAAAGCGGGTATTTTTCCTTATGCATATATACATAGCGAAGAGACAAGTGCAGACTGAACTTTGCCTTACAAGAATCAAAGTTTAAGTGTGGAATGTATATGTATTGCTGCACTGTCATAATTAACACCCAGAATGCTATGTGCTCAGGATCACAGATCCTCCTTTATAAACTCGTTTTACTACTGGAAATATTTGTACCATTCTTCATTACATTTTTCAATGTGTCACTTTAATGACTTCTTCCTTTTTGTGTAGCTTTCAGAGCACATCTGTAACTTGTATTATTATTTTCTGCTGTGGGCCTCCACAGGGTCTTGCTCTGGCTCATTTTGTATGGATTGCACCTTTACAAGTGGCACTGCTGATGGGACTGCTCTGGGATATGTTAGAAGCTTCTGCATTTTCTGGACTTGCTTTTCTAATAGTCCTGGCCTTTTTCCAAGCCTGGCTGGGACAAATGATGATGAAATACAGGTGATGAGACTGTTTTAAAATATTTCAATATATTTTCCTGAAACACCTTGGTTTAAGAAGTTTATACCACTTGATTAAAAGTCTCTAGTTATGACATTATTAAAGAAAAAAAGTCCAAAGAGTGTTGTCTGTGTCAGGAAAGTCATGGACAAGCCTTTACTTATTTAGCAGCGGCTGTCTAAACTTAACAAAATGAAAGGTCTAATGTGCAGTAAATAGTGACAATGCTTTGTAGAAACAAAACTCCTTGTTAGTGACTCAATCTGTCCTTTTTAGAGTTTTTATTTTCTCCTTATTAAAAAAAAATACTAGATTTCTAATAATTCCTTTCACATTCTTCATAATAATTCTGTTAAAATAATAATTTTAAGCATAGGCATATAGGGAAAGTGTTTTCATTAGATGTAACTGGTAACAAACTAACTGTACAGGATGAAAAAGACAAAGATTGACCTACTGCCTTTTTACTTTGTAGGAATAAGAGGGCAGGAAAGATCAATGAGAGACTTGTCCTCACCTCAGAAATAATTGAAAACATACAGTCAGTTAAAGCCTATTGTTGGGAAGATGCAATGGAAAAAATGATTGAAAGCATCCGTGAGTAAGTGTTCTCATTTGTTAGTCAAATCTTTTATAAGCTCAGGAAAAAAAATAAAAAAATTAGGCGGCTCTGAAGACAATCTGTGGTCTTGTTAGTTAAGAAGTAAAGCACACAGATATTAATCCTCCATAAACTAACCATACATTCCCACACTGCAGCTTGGGTTTTTTTCCCATTTTGTCAAGTTCACTATGGAGGTGAGGGGTTTTTATTTATTTATTTATTTGCTTCCTCATTTGTTATAATGATATTTCAGTGGTTAGCCTGCACAGGTAAAACAATTGTGGCATCTGTGTTTGTTTCTGGCCAACCCTATCCTCATCTTACAATAAAAAGCCCTTTTGTGATGGTGGTTACTTAAGGCTTTACAGACTTTCCTATTCTGCAGTGGAGGAAAGGGTATGAGTGCTCTGCAGCCACTCTCTGAGAAATGCAATAAAGCTGGTTTTAAACGTTACATGCAATCTGCGAAAGGATTAAAGTACCGCAGCATCATGTATTCATCCTGCACGATTGCATTAACATTTATTGTCTGTAGATAGCCTTTATAATGCTTATCTCTTCAATTAATGTTGAGATTGAACTGGAACTACCAGAGCTGAAGCAGAAATGAGGTAAAAGAGCCAACCTAGTTAGCTGAGAGCTATGAGAAGGTCTTCGTTACCAGCAGGCAGTCCTGGGGGAAGGGAGAAGTGACATATTGATTGATGGATGGTGCTGCACTAAAGCTGTCCCGTGTGTTTGTTTAGTCCTTTATAGAGAATTAAAATTCTGTGCCAGGTGTGTGTTTGGGAAAATAAAAGAAAATAAAAGAAATGTAAGTGTCATATTATCATGTAAATAAAAGAGATGAAATGATATTATTACACAAACACCTTATTGTTCAGCTGCGTTCTGAAGACAATCCAGGGAAAGTGAAGTGTTCTTTAGCTTCAGAATAAGGAAGATCTTAAATTTGCAATGATTGACTGTAAACAATCAGAGAAAACTCAGTCTGAATCCAGGCCGGGAGTTTCAGTTCAAAGATGGAACCAGGTTAGGATTCCCCTGGTGTCACTAGTCACATGCATTGCTTTTAGGAAATTTGAGACCACATCTTGTGAGCAAATCCTGTAGAAATGAATGAAATAAATTTTAGTCCACAATGTGGTCACAGAAACCTGGAAAAAGGACTGTCATTTTATGATCTATATTTTCTAAAATAATTTATAGTGAGTTTGTAATGCTGGAATGAAATATTTATTATATTATGCATGAATTTTTAAAAGACAAGAATGCTAGCAGTGTACTGCAAGATGAAAGTATCTCTCTTCTATGTCTCTGCATCAAAATACCATATTTTTTTGAGTGATCCAACGGGTCACTTGGTGAAGACATCACCAGAGCAGGTCAACCCAGGAATGTCATTTTCAATTGAATTTTGCTTGCTGAGCCAGCTCTGCAGGGCCTTCCAATCAGTTGGCTTGTTAAGCTGGTAGGAAACGAGACCTTGTGTGTGAAGCCATGCCTGTATTTTAGCAACAGTACATTATAACTCAGTCATTACCAAACTGTTTCTACTTGCTGGCATTTTCTGATGCAACCCAGTTTAATCAACTCTAATGAACTAGATAAACCTGTGCCCTTACTCTGGTAGACTTGAGCTGGCAGGGTTGGCCATCCTGCAGGGGTAACACTGCCCCAGGCAAACTCCCCCAGGGAACTGTGACACTTCAGAGGGACCAATATGGGCTATCTCCTGTGTGCCCTCTGAAGTCTCTGTACTGATAATAACTGTTCATAACAGGTCTCTTAATAAACATGCCTGCAGTCCTATGGGCTATGCAGTGTATTCGGGGAAGTAAAAAACCACAGTGCCAAACTGTTCCCCTGAACAGTAGCATAGCACTGGAGAACGTGAAGTCCAAGGATGGCAGTGTCTATGCTTTGTCAGCAGAAGATACATCTTAATATGAAACAAAGAATCTCAAGCTCATGTATTTGACCTGATCCCTGCAGCATCATTTCAAAAATGGGCATACACTGGTCTACAGTGCAGACATGCATGAGGCTCATAGTGCCCCTTAAATCTCTCTCCAAGTGCCCATATTGCATCAGCAAGACCTGTCCCAAATGAGTTCTTAGTTTATAGAGCTCTCAAGCCTGTATCACAGACAGACCCACCTCTGGTAAACTTTTGCTTGTGGCTGGTACTTGAGAGCATACCAAAAAGGGTTAGTACTTTGATCCTCCCCCTCTGGAGCAGCATCTGTGTGCATCAGCACAGGGGGGTTCTACCCAGGCATTTGTGTGGGACTAGGAAAGCACCAAGCCCCCAAATCTCTGTTATTCCTATTCAGTGCTGCCACCCACAGTCTTATACAAGCTCTGGAGGGATTTACAAGGCCCTTTCTCCAGGGCAGTGGGTACTACCGTGGTCGTGACCTGCATGCCTGACTACTTTCTTCAGGCATCTCTTTTGAAATACAGACTTAAGAAGTGCTAGGCAACCTGCTCCAAAACTGCCTGAGCTCAGATTTTCTGTGAGGGACTTTTAAGAACACTTTGGCTGACAAAAGTTGGTAAGATGTTGGATGCACGTGGAAGTCTTATGCATATGTAATGTGGAGCTGAAAGGGGGTTCCACACACCTCCAAAATCCTGGATGGACTTTGCATGCAGACGCTGGCTCAATGCCAGAAGACACATAAAGATTATGGTGCTCAGCCTTGCAACATCAGATATTACTGTCACTAGTGTGACTGAATTTCTGCACAGTATCCCAGTGGTTAGAGCACTCACCCAGTGAATGGGCACCTTGGGGTCTAGCTCCATTTCTAGCCCCAGTTAATTGCTCTTGCAGCAGAGCAGTTGCTCTTTCACTGCAGCAGAGGTGCCTCTGTTCAGGCAAAGCTGAGCTGCAGGGCACCTGGGGAATGTAAAGTGAATGGGGTCAAAATGAGAGCATTCAATAGAAAGCTTCAGCACTGTGGGTTAGGGCTATCAACTCAGAAAATGAATTACCCTCCCTGGATTGTTTCTCTTTTTATTTATTAGCTTACTATAAGATGCATAGACATTGTGGAAGCAGCAAAGAGTAATCACCAGTTACATTCCTGACCGTACAGCGGTCAGCAAGCTGCTCAATGGACTGAGCTTCTATGGAGAAAGGAATGGGGAGAGCAGACTCTGCCTTCCACCTCTTCAGGCTGAGGTTAACTGATACCTTACTTTATGGATGAAGCTGTTAGTAGGGTGCTTTGCAAAAGGATATTACGCTATAATCAGATTGTGGATTGTTCTTAGGTTTTTTATCATCATGTATAGCAAACCTGGGATGTCAAAGTATCTTATTTGTAGGGGAATTATCTACCTAGATGACCAGATGAGTATGGGATGACGCTTCTAGGAGTGTGTCATATACCACAGCATTAGATACTTAAAGATGGATGTGCCAGGAATTGTAGGGGCTTGTGGTTTATGAGATATCTAAATCATGACATAGATCATTGTTATTTTGTTGACATCTCTGGACGTTGGTACCAAAATTTGGTTCCAATTATTTTTTAGGTCCAAAAAGTGGTTTGAATCTTGCTTTTTAACTGCAATCCTAGAAAATAACAAGGATGAATAAGCCTCTGAGTTAATTGTCTTACCAACAGTTCCATCCAAAATATTTGTAAGATGTAAACTGTGGAATCCTATACTAATTTTTTTTTTTTTTTTTTTTTAACAGAACTGAACTGAAGCTAACCCGAAAGGCTGCTTATGTGAGATATTTCAACAGTTCAGCCTTCTTCTTTTCAGGCTTTTTTGTGGTGTTTTTAGCTGTGCTTCAATATGCTGTGGTTAAAGGAATTATTCTTCGAAAAATATTTACCACCATTTCCTTCTGCATTGTTCTTCGAATGGCAGTGACCAGGCAGTTCCCCGGGTCCATACAGACCTGGTATGACTCTATTGGAGCAATAAACAAAATACAGGTAGGGTACATACACTAAAATCTTCCAAAGTACGTAAGGTAATTCTTTATACATGTTATCTTGTCAGTTGATCAACAAAAGCACACAGCATTTATGCAGACTTTCCAGATATACTATATGTTGCTTTGACTACGCACCATGAAATGTCATTATAAATCTTGATATTGTTATATGGTTCCCCAGGCAGCATAACCACAGGAGTCTCATGCTACCTGCACGCTCCTTTTTTTGAAGCAGTGGCATTTATTTCTTCTCACTGCAGAATAAGGAACTTAATAAAAATATACCATGAGTTGTGCTGCTTAAGAGATGTTTGTCCTTCAGAAAAGGAAGTACAAAATTAGTACATGTTTTATATAGCACAGCTTCCAGTAGTTGCAGTCACAGGTTTTCTTTCCTAGCTAATAGTGGCAAGAACAGCCGGAGATTGTGCATCTTATGCAAATGTGCATCTCATTCATTATGAATAGTAAATATAATTAAGGTACCGGTCAAATAATTATTACCTACCTTACCTACTGAGATCAATTGCTCATATACCAGCATGAGAGGCTTATCTGCAGAGTCAAATCAGGGTGAATCCTCATTAAGTCTATCTGTTTTATCTGCTGTTTTGAAATCACTCCTCAGGAAAAGAATTCTTATTCTATTTCAGGGTGAAACCTTAATTCTTTTTTTTTACATATTTATAGAGTTTTCAATGGTAAAATACACATTTTATTATTTTTAGTGTGGTAAAAATGCATAATATGGAACTTAAAGGTCTTAATCAGAAATTTGAACTTTAATATAGAATAAGAAGCAGGTATTGGATTTTTATGATTTTCAACTGGGCAGAAATTTTGAGAAATCTAGCCATAAACCTTTCTATCTGACATTCAGAAGGCTGCCTTGTTGGGTCCCAGTTTAGGCAGTCCTTGTGCTCTCAGATTCCCTAGGCGTAGGTGGAGGTATCCTGTGTCTCCTGTTTCCTGGAAGAGTGTATCCAATGCGCTGTCACTGCACTGGCAAGCCCAGTTGTCATGCCATTGTCCTCACTTTGCTGAACACTTGTTTTTGGGGTATTAGCTCTGTGGGTGCTCCGGAGTCCATAAATAAACATCTCTCTGTGGCGGGTTCAGCATAGAGCCCATAAGCAGACTGCACAGAATTCCAGAACGCCGATGCCATTTACTTGTCACAGGAAATATAAACAAAAATAATTCAGCACTCATATATGTCTGATTTAATTTCCTCATCAATTTAGAGAGTTCACTGGGCCAGGTATGTATTTGCCCTGTAGCTAGACCCATGTTTTCTAGACCATGGAGTCTTCCAGGATCAGTGTACTTTCTCTATCACTGCTCCAGCAACTCCACTGGATGACCCCACTGCCTTTGTTATGAAAGCCTAGCTATCATTTCCTTCTTTTGCATAAACTGTGTTTTGCCTTCTAGTTTTTCAGTTCCTGCCCTTTCAATCATCTGCTTTTTCCCTTCTACTTGTTCTACTTGGGAAATTTGCAATTTTATTCTGGAGAACTGTCTTTTCCCCTTACCATCTACTTAGTTTGTCCACTGTATTGCCCACATAGACCTACTTGGTTCCACATAATTTAAAAAGACAATTTAGAAGAGATGTTACCTACAGACCGCATAACCTTAACAAAATAACGGAATAGAAAAGTTGTCTTTCCTACATTAGCACAGGCTTAATCTGTTTTCCTGATACTATCCCAAAAGGCAACACAAGCATTGGGTTGCTGACTTTTGTCATTTGAAATTACACTACTTCTGTGCTGCGCTTCTGTACTGGGATCATTATCTACTTTGTTGTTGTTGTTGTTGCTGGTAGAGACATCATTCTAACTCTTTTAAACTCTTGCAGTTTTGGAATAGGGAGATAGTAGCATGTAGTTGCTTTGTTTCACTGTTCACCAGAGTGCAACCTTCCACCTCCTGCTCCAGAACCAAAGCTTTATTTGGGAAGCATTTAGGTCAGGGGGGCGATGCTGCCTGATCCAAGTCCTGAAAGCAAAGGAAGTGCCAAGTTTTGATATTTTTTCTAAACCAGAACCAAATACATTTGTAGTTAATGTTTTCAGTAGAGATGAAAGAATTGGTAGTTTCAAAAGCATTTCATTCTGCATCTGAAAGATGTATAAGCTATATTTATGCCTCTCTCTAAGACACTACAATGCAATAGCACCATCAGAAATATTAGCCACTGGTCAGTGTCGGCATATATGTACTGCTTTACGTGATACAGCCATCATCCCTTACCATTTCCTCTCATCTGCTTTCATGGTGTTTCTAGGATTTCTTGCTGAAAAAAGAATATAAAGCCCTGGAGTATAATCTAACAACCACTGGGGTTGAGCTGGACAAAGTAACAGCTTTTTGGGATGAGGTTAGTACTTTTACCCAAAGTAAATTAAAACACAGAGTGTATCTTTTCTACTGATATTTGCCTTGGTGTTCTCTAAAAAGGGAAGCCTACACGCCTTCATTTTAACTGGCTTCAGATATCAGTAGGCAAGGGATATATGGCAAGTAATTAATGCATGACATCAAATTAGCTACAGCTGAGAAACTTTGGAAGAGACCTTTTAATAAATATTAAGACCTGTAATAAGTAGTTACTTCTGGTTTAAGCCAGCCTGAGAACAGAATCAAGCTGCAGCATGTATAAACATTGGAAAGCAGTTCTATAATAAGCAAATTTTGTTTGTGTCCACATATTTAGGAGCAAGTACAATACACACATTAAATATATATATATTTAAGACTATAATAAATATGTTATAGATAGGAAAAGTAACATCAGAAAAGTAAGTTCATGTGTTTTCATAAGTCTGAAGTATGATATATATATCTGCATATGCATGTTTTATTTATTTTTTATATGTACATAGAAATAAACATCTGTGTATGTTGCAGGGAATTGGAGAGCTGTTTATAAAAGCAAACCAGGAAAACAACAACAGCAAAGCTCCTAGCACTGACAACAATCTCTTCTTCAGTAATTTTCCCCTTCATGCCTCTCCTGTTCTTCAGGATATAAATTTCAAGATTGAGAAGGGACAGTTATTAGCTGTTTCTGGATCTACTGGAGCAGGCAAGGTATTTCTATTTCTGTTGTTTCAACAAAAGACCTAATAATTTTAAGGAATAACACTGTGTTGTCATCTGTATTGTTACCTGCATTGTTACTTCATTCTTGCTATCCTGTGCTCGCTGTAAAAATGATGGCTGTAGGAAAATATGAATAAACTGTAAGTTTCAATAAAATGGCCGATAGTTATTTGAAGTTTTACTCGGTGTCCAACATGAAAAAAAGTTTGCTGGGTATTTTTTGTACATACAGAGATACAGACTTAATAAGGAAATAGCAATTTAAATTACAAAACTATTTGTCCATAGGAAGTAAAAGGAGATTTGCAGGAATAATGCAGACGGAAACCTAAAGTTAATATTCATGGTGAGAAACTCTCTGCCTTTAAAACAATAAACTGGAGAACTGAGCGTAGATAACCAGATGACTCAGTGTGCTAGAAAGCAGACTTTTTCTTTTTTTTCCTGCCTTGCTAATGTTTTAAGGAAAAATTTGAACACAAGATGGTAAGTAACCTACAATCCTGGCATGGATTAGCCAGGTAACTAAGACACATGTCCTGGACATATAGTATACCTGGTCACTTGTGCTCCGGTTCCTACAGTTCCTCACTCAGACAGGCTCCCTGAGTCCCATGTGAAAGCCTGGGGAGGTGCTGCTGAAATGGAAGCTGATGGTTTTCTGAGAGAAGCTGTGGTTTAGATTAATCATCATTTTAGAACCCCAAAACATTATTAATACATTTAGTTTGCAGATAACATGTCCAATTAACCTCATTAAGATAAAATGAGTTGACCTGTGATACACTTACTCACTTTGAACAGCAAGTAATTAGATGGGTCTTTCATCTTGACAGGGTTTTCTGAGGAGAGGTGAAAGTCAAACGTTCATTATGCATTTGGCAACTTTTCTTTTCCTGTTTAACAAATTATTGGTGAATGTATTCTGATTTCTTTTACTTGCATTCAGTAAGATCTTTGGTCTGTTGGAGTCAATGGCAAAGGACCCATCAATTCCAATATGATCAAGGCTTCTGTATTATTTTTCAGTAATGATACCAGTAGGAAAGAGCAAGGTACTCAGGACATGAGGTTCTCCTGAAGCTGATATGTTGAGGTATATTTTACTGTGATACTTCTGAATTAACAGAATAGTCTTCCTATGTTGCTGATAATCTCAAATGGCTATTGCTAAAGCTGATACTTGTAATACAAAACTATCAGCTAGAAAGTGCTGAAGGACCTATGTATATCTCCTTTATTCAGCTACTTAGGAAACTGAGGAAAATTCAGATCACACTGAGCAGTTTATGTGAATATATACATACAACAAATTTGCACTGTTCAAGACAATAAAGAGAAAAGGCTTATATTATCTGAAAGATTTACAAAAAATAGGGTTTACGCACCCCCCGTGCCACCCCCCCCCCAAGAAAATAAAGAGAGTTTCACTTTTCCTTACACACTCTTAATGTAAGGTTTCCTTCATGTTACTTAAGGTTGTTATTGTATATTCCAAGAATTGTCAGGCCTGTTTGACTGCACACTTATTTTATCTTTAACAGGTATGAAGCCTGACATCAACTCTTTAATATTGCTTCAATATTAGATAGGGTTGGGTTTGGGCTTTTTTTTTTTTCCATTTATGTTATATGGCAGAAGATACAGTAGTTTAACATCCAGTGTGCAAAACATACTAAGCAGCTGTCCTTTGTAAGATCAGAAACTTCTTACTCAGCAGTTTGGAAAATTCAGATTCTGGTATAATGGAAAGAATCTTGTGAGCCTCCCCCTGCATATTGTATAACTTGTCAAAGGATCTCTGGGCTTAACAGCACGAAACTGTGACTTAGACAGATTTTTAGATCTTTGGCTGTTGCGTCCCAGCTCTGTTGACTGTTTATTAGCGATAAGAACACCACTGGAATGGATCTGTAACAGATTTTTCCTTGTATTTCTCAATCCTATTCTTTGATCTAGTAGCCAGTGATGTGTGACAAGGTTATTACAAGCTACTGATTAACTTTGAAATTATAACATGTTAGTACTGAAATGGCAATCAGTTCTTTTATGAAGGGAAACAGTAAATATACGTAAGTCACATATTCACGTAAATGAGTTAACAGTTACACAGGAAAATTCAGATCACACTGAGATGTCTGTGAGCAGTTGTGTAACATACACAAAGAAATTGCATTTTTCAAGGCAATACAGAAAAAAGGCTTATGAACACTAGCAAAATTGTAAACATGAATGGTGTTGTACAAAGAACAAACAAAATCGTCACTGATAATATTAAAAATCAAATAACATTCTCCAAAAATGCTAATACCTTCTGTCTCTATGTGTCTCACAGATACTCACATTTTTACCTTGTTAAATTACCGGAAGTTTAATTAAAAATATATACTTTTGCAGCAGCACGCCTTACACAACTTTTGTTCACTGAATAAGTTTCTCTTATTTCAGAGGCCTTTCAGAACCATATGTATTATGAAAATCTCCATTAATTGCAGCTTGTGCTAGATTGGTACTTACAGGGACACTCTTTACAAGACAAATGTACCTTTTAAGTGACTTAGCAGAGTGACTCTCATTGCGTTTAGCATTTCTTATGGTTGTTATATTAACCAAATGTTAATGATTTTTCAGACTTCTCTTCTGATGTTGATCATGGGAGAACTGGAGCCTTCACAGGGAAAATTTAAACACAGTGGAAGGATATCCTTTTCACCTCAAGTCTCCTGGATCATGCCTGGAACAATAAAAGAAAACATAATTTTTGGTGTATCCTATGATGAATACCGATACAAGAGCGTCATCAAAGCCTGCCAACTGGAAGAGGTCAGTCATCTAGGACTTTTAAGACCTGTGACACAAGCCAAGTGAAAAACCCCAAAGAATAAGTCAGGGAGTGGAGCTTAAAGTAAGCAAGACGTTTCTGAGATGTAAGGAACTCAGCCTGGCATCCCAGTTTTGTCGAATTGCAAGTTGCTTGTTGCCAGCTCCTTGGGAGATAGATACATTGATGGTGCCGGTTCTTGTATTTTACACAACAGGAGCTAAATAAGCTTTCTTAGTCTTCCTTGCTAATTAAAAACCTGGGGAAACATACTAATGTTAAAGAAATTATGTAAAATTTTTTTTTGCGTTTCTTCCCCATGAAGAAGCTTTCCCTTACAATCTTGGAAATGAACTTGTTTTTCTCCATTCTTTTGCACTTCAAAAATGGCTCCAGGGATAATTAGAACTCTCTGCCAGAAGCCTAAGTTATTTAGAGGAATATATTGACTGAAGTTGGGTTTTTCTGTGTGCACATTGAAAATTCTCACACTGGAAATTATTGCAGGATTGATCTTTATGTGCTACATAACCCACAATTAGTACAATGTCATGGAAATGTCCTTGTGTGTGACTGACGTTGCCAGAGGGTAGTGTAGGAAAAGACATCTTTTCACATTGCAAGATACAAAAGGAGCCAGCATTTTAGACCTTTCCACCCTTATTGCTGTGCCTTAAGATCAGGCATTTTGTCTGTAATGTGTAGATGAAACCAATAAATATTTAACTGTGCTGAATAGGATCTGTCTTTGGGCCACACAGTGAAAAATATTTTCTCTTAGTGCCAGTCAAGCAAGAAAACAATAGCCAGTCTGTTTAAAAGTAAGACGAGGTTACTGTGCTTTATCTCAGAGCAGGGTATAGTTAATTGATAAAGTAATCTCTTCTTATATGTTTGTGGTCATTTCAGCTTGCGTTTGGATTGTGGTTTGCTGGAAATCTGCTTTGAAAGCTTCGGAAGACAAGAGAGTTAACAACTTCTGTGTCAGGCTTTCTGAAGAGAGTAGTCCTTAATCCCGGTCTTAAAAGTTGTAGTTAATGCCAAAGCTCTGAGAAACAACTGGCTTCAGCAGTTCAGAGCTGTCCTTGCCCGAAGGAGCTTCCCAGCCCAGGCTTTTCCTAGAGCAGAAGCTGGTTAATGATGGCTCAGTGTCTTCGTGTTGCTGGGACGGCTTGGTGTCTCAGTGTCAGTGGCATGGCTCACTGGCTTGGTGTTTCAGTGTTGGTGGGACGGCTTGGTGTCTCGATAGGCTGCTGTTCCTTTCTTCTCCAAACAAGCTCGATCAAGCCAGCTTTGATCTGTGGTGGTGCAGCTCTATGCAGAATGATATGCCTCACCTCCTAGCAGGGCTCATTATTTAAGATCAAGTCTGATTCTTACAAGGGCATTTTCTTCTGGACTGAAGCTGAATAAATTGGGCTGGCCTGAAGAGAAAGCAGAATGGTCTGGAAGGAAGCCAAATGCGTTACCTTACTGCTATCATTATGCTTTCTAGTCTCATTAGCTTTCACATCGTAGTTACCGAAGAGGACTTAGTAGGGCAGATTGAAGGATAGACTTCAAATACTAATTCCCTGTTTATTCCCCAGTGTGACCTTTTAGGGGTTTTTGGCAGCAAAGGTTAGTGCTTTCTTGGATTGGGGTTGTGCATGTTCTCCAGAGGGGAGAGGTACCAGAGGTTTTTTGCCTAAGGGAGTTCACTTTGCCCCCTTCTCTGCAACTTTCCTAGGTAGTTACATAGTCCACCTGAAAGTAGGCCTGTTGGTGAGCCTAGGTCTTATATGGGCTCTTCAAGGTGAACCAAGGATTGGTGATAAAAGAGAGTTTATTTCCTTATTGCACATAAGCTGAAAGTCAGTTAATATACAGCTCTTAACAGTGGCTAAGTAAGACTTACTTCCAAGCTCCATGCTTGCAAAAACGTTTTGGGGAATACAAAGCCATCTTCTTTAACCCAGTGGGCAAATAGATGTGTTACTACTGCAAAAAGTAACATACCTGTGAAATGCCCCCTTTGCTTTGCCATCTCCACCATCACCCTATAGGGGAAGCATGCTGATGATCTAGTCCAGTTCCTAAATCCGATGTGTTTTTCCCTTTGTCTTCATTAGTGCCAATAAAATACTTCAGGTTGTTCTATGTGAGTCACATCATACCATATACATAGGTTTGGGGCTTCCTGACACACCGTGAATAGCCTGTTCTTGTCCATCAGCAGAACAGGATGCTGAAGCTGGGTGACTTCATACAAGGTGCTCTGCTCTTTGTTTTAGGTCTATGGAGATACACAAATGATATTAAGCAAGTGTAACTTAATTTGGTGTGCATGAGAGTTTTCAGAAAAGTCAACACTGAATTTTTCTGCCTGACTTTTTGGACTGGTACGCAGTTGATTTGCTGAGGAGTTATCACTTACAGACTCCTTAGTGCTGCTACGTGCTTGAAGGTAGATTTGTCTCAAAGTAATTATGAAAGATCGAAAGTGCAAGTAAATATTTCACAGACCTTTCCATATTTTTAGGTGTCCAAGAACAAAATTTTCACTGGATAGGAAATCAGATATTTATTTATAGGTTAGAATGTGTTATGTGTTAGATTTTTATTCTGTGAAGTCGTAAAGAATGGCAAATCTGGTTATATTAACCATTACCTAAAGAACAGGTGGGCTTTGGTAGGTTTTTCTTGGATGGAAGAAGGTTTTTTTGATGTTTTTCTAAAAGATTTTCTTGCAGTTTTACATTTTGTTCCATTTGTGTATGGAAGCATCAAAAGGAAGGTTAAAAAGGTGTTTTTTTCTTCTAATAATTTGAATATTCACAATTAACATTACTGGAAAACAATAAGACTATGAGCAACAAAAGGATTTTCTTTTATTTCTTTTATGAGCTCACATAAGTTCATAATGATTTAGAACACTAAAGTGGGGCATTTTTTAATCCAAAGAGTTCAGGTAGCTACATGGTGTACTCGTATACTCAGCTTAAGAGATTTTTGCCTTTACCTTCTTATTCTTGCCTTGCTGCAATTCACCTACCCTCCATTTGCGCCAGTACACCTATTCATGATGTCATATTGTGAAACAGAAGATGAAGACAAAAAAGAAAATTATTATGATATATTGGAGAACTGCATCCCTCATAAATACTCTGCCAAGATAGAGTATTGAGTGTGTTTGTGTAGTGCACAATACATTAGGATCTCAGTCTGTGCCTGAGATCTCAGACACTGTGCCTCTCAAGTATCCTTTTTTTTCATGCATAACATAACTGTTGTCTCACCCAATGCCCGTCACATACGTGCGTGACTGATGAACAGTCAGCTGCAGTGAATCATGTCATACAGTAGATACTATTTTGTGAGACTACAGGTGGGAAACATGTTTTAAAGGTGCTCCTTTGAGTGTAGTGCCACTTGATGGCACACATATGGCAACAGTATAGTGTCATAGGTTCCTTTCGGGGTCCTTGGGCCTCACTGCTCTGCTCTGTAGCCTTCTCTGGATTTTAGGGGTAGCAAGGGCAAGGGACATCGCGGTGCAACCCTGCCTGAGTGTATGAGATCTGAGTTCTTGGAAGGATGCACAATGAAAGGCAGTGTGTGTCGAAGGCTCAGTGAGGTCTGAGCAACACTGCTTGTCATAATTTCATGGTTACACTGTGTAGATATATAATACTGAAGAAGCGTGAGAAGGGTTCTCAAATGCATCTCTATGTCCATCAGTAAAAGCATGCCTAAGGTCCTTTTTAAATTTCTGTTTGTACAGCTTATATGCGTATTTTTATGGTAGTGTAGCCTGCTTTGTATGTGTAAAATGATTCAGGACTTGATTATGATTACATTTCTAGATTATATTTTTCCTTTGAGGGTAAGTAGGGCATCAGGGGAGGTAAAATCATGTTTTACAATGTGGTTTTAATTACTGGAGTTAGGAAATGGGCAGAGGTTAAGAGGAGGGAAGGTGATAGAACAGAACGACTGCTTTGGAGTTGAGATGAAGGGATTAATTAAGAGCTACCTTAACATTTTTGATAACCCATACGAACAGCCTTACTGGCAAAAAATATTTCTGAAAGCTCAGGGCAAACAAAATATGGCTGCAGTGCGACATAAGTGGTGCATAGACATTGCCCCTTCTTCTTGTGTGATGCTGAACTCAAGGGAATGCCAATACATTTAAATCACATGATGCATTCTCTGAAACACCACAGTAAATAAAGTTATACAGAAAGCCATAGGAGAAGGACTGCTTGTTCTTTCTCCATTGCCTTCTTCCACTTTTTCTTTCCTCGAGAAATAGTGAATATTTTAGCAAGCAAGCAGGGTAATTACCTAATTTAACATGCCTTCTAAAACAAAGGTCCCAGGTTGTAAATATGGAAGTTAAGGCTTTCAGCTTCTAGATCAAACCATTCCAGCACAGATCAGTAGTCCTTACCATTTGTCCTTTATTCAGAAGCTTTTTTGAAATAAATTGTTTGAATGAGTTTAATTTTGAGTGTGCATGTATTATCACAAATCTATTACCTTTAAAATCTTGAATAGGCATGCTATAATATAGAGAAGCTAAGATGTAATTAGTGTGGACTCTGAACTCATTTCCTAAAAGCATTCCCCATAGGCAAGCTTAAAGGTACTCAAAAAGTAAGATAAGATGGATTGGTGCTGCCTTGGCTTATGCTACCTTTTTTTTCTCTTCACAAGGTGTTTTACCCTTTTTATCAAGTACTTTTCATCACATTCATGATAAAAATCAATTAGCAAGAGAAGGTGAACTTTCGCCTAGCATTTCAAATTAAGGACCAAGTATGAACAAATTTAACTCTGAGAAACCGTCCTGCATAATTCATTGATTTTTACTGTTATTGCTCAATAGCAAAAGCCACTGGGAAATGTGAACTGGATTGAATTTATATGTCTATGGAAACTTGCAACTAAATTTGAAGTAATTCCACAAGTGTAACTTCCCCAGAGATGGAAGGGTTGTATTAATGTCATGGCAGGGATAGCATGAATATAAATGGGAATTTGTAGGACTAGCCAATTGGGTTTGCAAAATCCTTATTACTGATGTAATGAAAAATGGGGAAGGAATGTGACTTGATTTTCAGATTTTTTAGATTGAAAAATCAGTATTAGTAGCCTACTATACACAGGGTGTTGGATTTTGTTTGGTTTTAGCACTTGCTAAATCAAAAATGTAAAACCTGTGGGCTGTTGAAACAGGAATCTTTGTATCTAAATGCTGTTAATGTTGAACAAAGTCATGCTACGAGAATGAGTTCCTCTAGTCAAGACTGCAGAAGCAGAGCCATTATAGTTATTCTTCCTAAAAAATAAACAAGCATCGTATCCCATTTGAAGGAGTGCAGTAATTAATTCGTTTTAAACCATACTTCCATGACTTCTGTTTTTACCTTTTCACAAGGTAAGAGATATTTTTCCAACTGGTTAGTTCATTTGATCCTTCAATAGTTACCTAAGAGGCCATAAACACATAATGGCAAACTACCTTTAAGAGATTACCACTCTTAAAGTAAACACATGTTCTGATTTGAGAGCCACCAGCTGCTCTTGAATATAATGTTTAACATAGCATGCAAATAGAGGAAGTGTTTCCATGTGAAATTGAATCATATAATAGTACTAAAGAAATTTGTGACCAGATTCTGTATTTTTTTGAGCTGGTTTTACAGGGTGTTTGTGAAATTAATTTTTATCTAAGAACTTAGATTATAGAGAGAATAATTACAGAATCAAAGAATGGTAGGGTTTGGAAGGGAGATCATCTTGATCTGGAGACCGTCTCGTCCAACCGCCCTGCTTGAGCAGGCACACCCAGAGCAGGGGGCACAGGAACGCATCCAGGCGGGTTTTGAATGTCTCCAGGGAAGGAGACTCCACAGCCTCCCTGGGCAGCCTGTGCCACTGCTCTGGCACCCTCACAGGAAAGAATTTTCTCATATTTAAGTGGAACTTCCTGTGTTCCAGCTTGTGCCCATTGCCCCTTGTCCTGTCATTGGGCACCACTGAAAAGAGTCCAGTCCCATCGTCCTGACACCCACCCTTCAGATACTTGTAAGTATCGATAAGGTCTCAGACACCTAATCAGAGAAAGAGACCGTCAATTTGCCAAGCCCTGGTTTGTGTTCCTGCATGTTCGACGTCTCCTTGCAAAGGATGGCATCCGCCCCTGGGTGAAGAGTTCACTGCAATGCCAGGGATGCCCTGGAACAGAAATACATATCCTTGCATCCCACTGTACTGCTCCAGCCCCTTTTATCCAGGCTAGTTTTGGGTTTGCTTATTTTCGGTTGGTTGGTTGGATAGGTGGTTTGGGGTTTTTTTTAGCAGATAACTAAATTCGTAGGAGTTAAGAGGTGGTTATGTCAGTGAGTGAAATACCTTGTGCCCTGTTTTTCACAGGGGATATTGGCAGATTACAAAGTGTGTAGAAAAGAAGAACAGTAAGGATTCAAGTCTGGAACTGAGTGCTTTGTAGTAAGTAGTTCTCTGCAAGAGGATATTAAGAGGTAGCTTGGTTAATTAATCAGGTACATGTCTACAGTTTAAACTATGTGAGAGCAAGTTGCTTAGCCTTGCTTCATAGTGGGGGAGAGCAACAGGCATGTCAAAGTGAAGTTCATCTCATCCTAATGTAAACAGCCAGAATAGCATAAATGCCTCTTCTAGGCAGAAAGTCTACGTAATATTTGTCATATCTCCACTACAACTGTTGCATCTCAGACACGTGGGCCCAAAAGCTGGCTACTTTTATACTTTTTCCACCTTGCACTGGTATGATCCGCTGGCATGAGCAGACTCCTCTAACTGAAATTCTTGTCTGTGGCCCAAAATCATGGGCAGGTCAGCTGTAAAGCTGCTGACACAGTGAGTTCCCTGGGGGAACTGGAAGTAAATAGGATAGCACAGTTTCTTTATAGCAGGGGAACGTCTTGATTAGAGAAAAAAATAAACTCAAACTCCCAAATACACTGAATTCGAGATTATCAGCAATCAAGTAAATATGTCTAACAGAGCCCTTCTGCAATGTTCTGTGTTGATATTGTTTAGTTAAAAGCCTGTTTCAGTCAAGACAGCAATCCCCACCCCTTTCCCTCTCTTAGGTAGAGGGCTCTGGACTGATTACCTTGGATGTTGTCCTATCTTCTGTGTCACTTCTGGAATCATACTTAATTCACTTACCCCGTGTTTAACTTACCCACATGCAGCATACCAACTACTTCATGTTTCAAAAATCTGTTCCGCAGGAATGTTTCACCATAGAGAAAGTGAGTTTTGCCAGCATTTGTGTGAGTCTTGGGTGAGCCTGACACCCTGCTCAAGGTCACAAACTCTTGCAAAAACAAAGCTTATGCTTTTGGATAGTGAATCCTTCATAAATGGTTCAGATGAAATATGACAAGCTTTGGCAGAGAGAGCAGTTACCTAAATAAAATAAAATTTTTAAAAGTAATTTCTGATTTGAAAGACACTAAAGAGATCTGGTTTTCTGGCTTCTGGCCCAGGAAAACGAGGACTCAAGTATGTTCAAGCTGGTTACCCAAAAGGCAAAATACAAAAAAACTTATTGGAAATTCTTCATCTTGAAAAAATTATCAGAAATGTTCCCTAGTAGGTATAAGTCTGAAATGCAAGACTTGATTTCAAAACTTTAAAACTTCAAATTTTGCAGTTTGGTTCACATCTGTCTTACTTTCAAGATAATTTCTTTTCTGAAAGTTATGCTTTCTGCAAAGTAACGTTTCAAATTAATTATCTAAAGAGTCTTAGTAATAACTGAATTCAGATCTGGAGGTTTGTTTCAGTTGCATTTCTACCTCATTGGTATAGCAGAATTGAGTATGATTGCTTGGAAGTACAGAGACAATCATGTTAGTGAGAAAGCAGGTAACAGTAAATTTTCCTCTTATAACTAAAGAGGAAAATTATCAAATAAGCTGGAACAGTACTGGAGCTCCTGCTTGAAACCCTTCGTGCTGCTTCTGCTTAACCTATATTCAGCTTTCCTTGATATTTTATATGATAAAGGCTTCAGTATTTTTCTTCTAATGTATTGCAAATAGTCCATGTTACAGAGGGGAATTGCGAAATTATTTCAGAGGCATCTTCTCTAAAACACAGAGAGAAAGAAGAAGGTGAAAAAGGGAGTACTTTGGTAGGTGAGAAGGAGGTAGCAATGCGAATGGGAGGATTTTCTGGGAACTGTGAAAATAAACCCCGGGAATGTTAATGGCATTGAAAAAAGGAAGGGGATGGAGATGGTCAAGAAACTGGAATGGCAGAAAAAAAAGGAAATTAAATAGAAGAAGGGGTTGGTGAAGAAGAAATGGAGAGAGCCAAGACTGCTGCTCTGTTCCATCAGTTTCATGACAGTTTTATCTTTTTGGAGGGGAGGCAGAAGAGGGAAAATTGAAAGCCACATCTTTACGGTCATACTTAAGGAAAGAAGAGGGGCCCCATAAGTAAAATACATATGTTCTATCATTAGAACTGCTTGAGTAGTTTGAGTAGCGTTGGATATATAAAGCAACTATTTGCTGAAAGGCATGGTTCTTAGAAACTATTTTCTGTCATGATTTTCTATGTTAACTGTTGCTAATGATTTATCAAATGATTTTCATGTCAAACAGTCTCTATAGAAAAGACGTGGCCTGTGAAGTCCATTCTGAGGCTTCCTTTTTTCTAAAGAGACCGTATTTCCTATTCCCCCTTAAAAGAGATATTACCTTAAATGATCTCAGCTATGTTCTTCCATTCCAAGCCCAATGGTATTATAAGGGTCATCCCTTTGCTGCCGAGGTAGGTGAATATGACATTTACACTGTTAAAAATGCAAACAGATATTAAAAGGGGTGCCGTCTCCTTGGGTGTGCAACATTTGTTAGCCCCTGATACTAAAAGCACCCATGAAAGTAATTAATGTCTGAACTGTGGGGGGTTTCTTCTCTGAATAGTTACCAATAGGTTTCTCAATTTAAGCATTTAGAAATAGATATGTTAAAGAAAATCCAGTGGCTACTTTATTAATATGCTGGGTTTTGTGCTGTTCAGCATCATTACACTAGGTTTGTCCCTGGCTTGATTTCACTTCCTGCATAAAATGACAGCAAGGATGTATTTGGACCAGCCCTATGTACTTTTTTACAATAGGAGATGCATGTTCCAACAAATAGTATTGTGTGTCTATTGGAATTCATCACTCTGCTTACACCTTTGAAAGAAATTACTAAACATTTTTTAAATTATTATAATTACAGCCTGAGAAGTTCTTTGTCTGTTCCATGCCATATATTACCCTGAGGTGAAGGGTAGAAGAGAGCAGAAGGGGAACTCATTAAAAGTCTGATTAAAATTCCATGTTGACACACCTGAAGAGAAATATATCTGATGAAATCTCTCCACCATTTAAAACAATGGGAGCCCTGGAATTAATTTTATTAGGGCTAGGATTCTACCTTGTTTGCAGGGGAATACACACCGGGCCCAGTTCTTCACCTGGGCTTTTTTCAAAGTAGAATCAGGAAACAGCAATGTCACCAGCACCATTACAGGCAACAGTACTGGTAGAAATGGGGAACAGCTGAAATCAGCTTAGATATCTAGATACTTAACCACGCAAATCCCAATGTTCAGGTGAAGATATTGGGTAAATGTCAAAGTTACAGATTAATAACATGACTCCCACATGCACAGTGAAACCACAAGTGATCTGAGCAGGTCATCTCAAATAAATGCCAGAAAAGCTTTTATGCCAGAATTTGACATGTTCTCTCTAAATAACTCATGGCTTATAGGGAGACGATTTTATCACATTCAGAAAATCGTCCTTTAAATATGTTGCTGACACTGTTTTTCTCACTGCTCTTCTGCAGATACCTGAGCTGTTACCTTAGTACCAGGGATTTGCTTGTGTGGCTCTCCTTTCACAAGAGGAAAGTAAATAGTTAACATGAGAAGAATTTAAAAATCACCTGCAATAGCTTTTCCATACACAAGAGCATCTTGATTTTAAGGTCAGAATCCTCTAAGTCAGGAAGTAAACGCTATTATCAAATTAAAGAGTTGGGAGAATCTCCCATTTCCTGACAGACCAGGCAGTCAATTTCTAGCCCTTGAGTGGCTGGACCTTTCATCTGTCACTGACCCAGAGCTGAACAGCATTGTTCACTCTTTTCCTGAGGTCAGGCCAATTTACAAGGGAGGAAGAAGGAAACATTTCTCTCGAAGGATTTTCATTTATTTATTTATTTATTCTGCAAAACCTCAGAGGCTTCAAATGCCAAAAGGCTGCCCCACAGAGAGTGACTAGCTGTCAAAATCACAGCAGGTATGATCAAAATTGGATTATATCTGACTTCATATGAAATGTGAACTTCTAGAGAGCAGCTCAAGTTAGAATCCCAGGTTATATTGCCCTGGAAGTCCTTCTCATGTCTTCCAGTCTTTTTCCCAGCAGCTGCAGGATTTCTGTGGGTGCTGCAGAGTGTGTGCAGACAGCTGAGTTCCTACATGCCCCTTGGCTGCCCGGGGGAAGAGAGACCCCAAAACAGGATTCCTCTTCCAGGGCACTGGCTATAGCCTGCTCCCAGAAGCTGACTTTCTGAGAGATTTTGCATGCCACTTTTTTCCCCCAGAAGTTACACTAAAAGGAAAACCTTTGCAAAGCATGAGAACACTGGAGCCGATTTTGTCTGGTATCAGATGCCTCAGTCGGCTTCCTTGGCTGCGGGAGATCCCTGCCTTGGGAGCAGGAGCATGTGCACAGGCAGTGAGAGCGGCAGTCTGGTGCTGCTGAGCGGGGGGCTTCCAGCTCAGTGCACGGCAAACTGCCCTGGAGTCATACCCGCTGGAAACCTAGGTGCCCTGCGACACAGGGAGGTCATCCAGCCTGCGTTACTGGGAAAAGTTCCCTGAAACCACCACCACCACAGTGGTAGTGGTGTCACTCTATTGACTTAAGGACATAGGCCAGGTAAAACTTGAAGGCGGAATTAATATTTTTTGTTAGAGCAACTGTAAAAGTAGAAAACCTAGACAGCCTTTCAGGCACGCAAGCCAGTCTCCATGTCTCCACTTCCATGAATTGTTGTGGCTTGCGTGGATCCTCAGTTTCAGTGCTACATACTCTCTCAAGAAAAAGTCTGGCCGCCTCTGCCAGTGGGGCACAAGGATGTCCTTTTCTCCTTTCTTTGTCTCATGTGAGAGTGAAATGGTATTTTTCTGTTTTTATCACTGGCAGAAGATCAATTTTTTAGCACAATTGTAAGCTGTAAGTAACTTACAGCCCAAGCAGTGGAACCTGGCTCCCAAACCTTTTGCAAACCTTGAGTATTCCTAGCATTCCTTGCTAGGAATTTGTGCAAACCTTTTTTTTAATGAACGTGCCTGAAATATAAATTTCTCTGGGTTTTGAAGAGCTCAGATCTAGAGTTTGCTTCTTGTTCTTCCTAACTTCAGTGGCAAGCACATTTATCATTGTTATCTGACAGAAAACTGGAGTGGTTGACCTCTTGGATTGATACTGTATGAAGGTACATTCCTTGCTTTTATGGTGGTCTAGCAATTAAGACAAATATTTGTTCTTGAGATCTTGCAGCTCGTGATTGTTCTCTGCAATAGAACAATATGTTTTATCACCGTTTCTGATTACATAAACAAATGAAAGAAATAAACCTCTGTGGGACTTTTTCTTTTTACAACTTCTGTCTAACCTGTCTGTACACTGTTGTACACTATGCTTCCGTCCAGTCTGTAGCTTGAGTTTCCTGGATATGGAAAATACATGTCTGATTCTTAAAAAAAAATTGTTAACAGGACATTTCCAAGTTCCCAGACAAAGATTATACAGTGCTGGGCGAAGGTGGAATCACTCTGAGCGGAGGCCAGAGAGCACGAATCTCACTAGCAAGGTGAGTATTTTGCTCTCTAAGTAGCGTACTGTTTCATGTATAAGGAAAGTGTTATGACTAAGCACTTAAATACATGTGGAGAAAGTCCTGCTAAATAAATGTCCTCCAGTTATATCAGGAACTTCATTTTACTATCAGAAATCTTAGTTTTGCTATGCCGTTGTGTTTGTGATACACCTGAATATTTATTGAATTTTAGAAGTCTGATGTCAGACACTTGCTACGGTTTAGCTGAAGATGAGTCTTTCCCTCCCTGATGCAAGATGCCATTTGGAGACTCAGACCTTTAAGTGCAGCTTTCTAAGTACCGAAGAAACCCATAAAAAGATACAAATAAGAAACAGTCCAGGGCCTTTCCCTGCTATGACACTTCTACAAAGCAGTTTATATATTGATTAATGACATGCTTGCTCTCTGCAGGTAACAAAAATGAGAAAAATGCCATGTTTCAAAAAAATGTTGGTAATAGTTTTGGTCTTTTTCTGTTGTAAAAAGAAAAAGTGGAAAGCAATGGCCAGTCAGTACCTATGAATAATGGTCTGGCCTTGTCTCTTTGACCTTCCAACATTAGTAAGTAATCTTGAAGGTCTACAGAACAATAACATAGGTGTTTGTCTTATAAATTAGCTATGTGTTTCAGCAGAATCACTTTGCTATCATAAGAAATCCAGTAATGATATCTCTGATGTGTAAATGGCCCCATTTATTTCTGTGCCAAGTGCAAACCGTGCTGGTTCCCATGCTCAGAAACACTGGATAGAAGTAAAATCACGTTAGGGTGATCCACACTGGCATCCCATGAAAGATGTGCATGTCTGTGTGAGACTAAAAGATGGGTTCATTAAAACAGGGAGGCTTTCAGTGAGGATCTTTCTAGCAGATTTGTGAGAGGGAAGAGGAATATGGATGGTTCTGTTTTACACAGTAAGATAAGAGAGGAGGGGGAGGAAGGGAGGAGCAGGCAAAGCTTTCAGAGCAAAAAAAACCCCCAACCAACAAAACCCAATTAGATTTTCATTTAAAATGCAGTATTTACATGAGGTGTTTCCCAGATTCTATGAATAATCATGTCTGTCACTTTTCAGATGGTCACAGCTCATTTACTGGTCGGTCACAGAACTGAGATATTTATTGTCAGCTATATAATTATTATTTTTAAAACAATTAAATGTCCCAAAGACAGTGGCTGTATCTGCTTTACGTTTTGTTTGGGCTCCAGTCTAACCTCAGCATACAGCAAGGTGTGCAGGTGCTGAGGTGTGGGTGGCAGATGAAGCTCTGAGAAAGCTAGAGGAGAAAATTCAGGATTACAACCCTCAGCCGTACCCATCTGCACCAGCGATAAGCTGGACGTTATTTACTTGAACTGGCTGTGTACACGTCTCTGGTGTACTCTGTGCAAAGTCATGTGAAATGAGAATCCCTGCTGGAAGTGCCATCATCCAGCTGTCATGAGAAGCAGACAGAGATTGTCTGAGTCAGTCTTACAAAGCACTGTCAGTGCCTGCAGCAACTGGGGGAAAGAAAGAACTAAGAGAAAAACACAGTGCATGCCTTGGGTTTGAGCTAGCTCACTGGCCCGGTACCGTAAAGCCAGTCATGTATAGCTACTAAGTCCAACATACAAATGAAAACAATAATCTGAGTGCTACCATTATTCCAGGAGAAAAATCCTGCAAACCTTTTGCTGATGAAAGTGCCAAGAACAGTATGAACTTTTTGTTGTTGTGCAGCCACTACATCATAATGTATGGTCAGTGAAATCCATCGTGACACAGGATTTTTCAATAAAGTTGCTTGGTTTATTACAATAGTATACTATAATTGAGGGCTTTTTCTCCTGGGGGTTAAATATTTTCACATTGCTTAACATAATGATTTTAAAACTCATTTTCAGAGTACTTTAAAATGTACCTAAATGCACCTACCTAAATTTTCTTTACTAATTATACCCTGATTTATATCACATCATGATTTTCGTACTCACAGAAGAAGGCAAGGGGCCTTTTTGAACTTCAAATGGATTTAAAAAACCTCCTCTTAACCACAGGTTTAGGTCTCAGTGAGCCACGTCCAGGCACATACAGCTTCATGTCCTAATGCTGCAAATAGTTTTTTATGTCCTGAACTCAAAACATTGTACAGTCTCATTTCAGATAATCTTTGCAAGATCGTGGCTCACTAATACCGTTGTCTTTGCTCACCAGTTATTTCCAAGTACCTTTAAAACTAAGTGCTGAGACCCGAGTCTTTTCACACACTTATTTACATATATGTAATATTCCCTCAGGCACCAGTAGATGTTTCAGTAGGTACTAAATTCCCATTTAAATGGTCATTGTACACTGATGGAGACTGTAAGATTCAGGCCATAAACAGACCTTTAGAGGAACCTGTGTAAAAGGCAGCTGTACAGCTTCCTTTGCACAGAAATTAATGGAAAACTGAGTTGTTTTGTACCGTGGTCTGCAGCAAGGAAAGGCTTGATTGAAAGGTGTCTTGTAAGCACATTTAACATTGAACTCCAGCTCCATATTGATGCTGTAGGAAAGTCTTTCAATTACAAGTTTTTGAGACAAAACTGTAAAGGCATTATTTTAAAATTATATTTATGTAACTGTATAAGGCTTGTGAAAGTTAATGTGATTTCCATTTTCTCTGTTCAGAGCAGTGTACAAAGATGCTGATTTGTATCTCCTGGATTCTCCTTTTGGACATTTAGACATTTTTACAGAAAAAGAGATATTTGAAAGGTACTGTATGTTTTGATAGATTGTATTTAAGAATCCCACCAAACAGCACAAAGTCAAACCAAGAACAGAAATCTAATAACAGTACAAAAATACTGAAATGACCAAAATTATACCTTTTGGCGATGTTTATTTTGAGGGATTCTTGTGACTGAGTATTTTGTGTTAACAGTAGGACAGTGTACTGAGCTGGGAACAAGCCTGGGCTGGGTGTAAGCATTACTGCTCTCTCTTCCATCTCAACGTATTGAGCCTGCTATACTCTATTACTCCTAGAGTGCATGGCTTTATATCTGGTGTGTCTGTGTACCAGAAAGGCTTTCATTTTAAAACACTTACCCGGTTTGTAAGTATAAGATTTTACAAAAAACTATATTTTGTCTTGTTTTACCAATCACTGAAAGACTGGTCACTTGGAAGTGCCTGCTGGCTAAGAGGTTGGCAGAAGGTTGGCCAAAACCAGAGGCTTTTGGCTTGTCCTGGTGGTGTAGCTCAGAAGAATAAGGACACACACTGCCATACACGAGCTTTTCAGTCACCATAAGTTTGAATTTTTGAAATTGAGCTCATACTTTTAAGCTTGGTAGCAAAAGATCTAAGTAACCTGAAGATTAAAAGGAATATTTCATTTTCATGTTGAACTATGCTTTTTGGATTGACCTAAAAATGATAAAATTTTCCCCCTTTTTGGGTTCCTGTGATAAAGTAGTCACCCCTTACACATCTCAGCCTTACCACCTCCTTTGTAGTTTGAGGGAGCACCCGAGACTGCTCATACTGGGAGGGGGGCAGGTAAAAGCAAATAGACTGAAAGTTGAAAGGGATAAACCCAACATTTAATCATGAAGACAACAACGTAATTTATAACACTTTCATCTTTTATAGCTGTGTGTGCAAGTTGATGGCGAATAAAACTAGGATCTTGGTTACTTCAAAACTGGAACACTTAAAGATTGCTGACAAAATATTAATTTTACATGAGGGGAGCTGCTATTTCTATGGAACATTTTCTGAACTTCAAGGTCAACGGCCAGACTTCAGCTCAGAGCTGATGGGATTTGATTCTTTTGATCAGTTCAGTGCGGAGAGAAGAAATTCAATTCTAACCGAGACTCTCCGACGATTTTCCATTGAAGGAGAAGGCATGGGATCACGAAATGAAGTAAAGAAGAATTCTTTTAAACAAACATCAGATTTTAATGACATAAGGAAGAACTCCATAATTATTAACCCCCTTAATGCAGGTAGGAAGTTCTCAGTGCAGAGGAATGGGATGCAGGTCAATGGGATAGAAGATGGCTACAACGACCCACCAGAAAGGAGGCTCTCGCTGGTACCTGACTTGGAACAGGTCGATATGCGTCTGTTTCGGAGTAACATCCTGAGCACTGACCATATACTGCAAGGTCAGAGAAGGCAATCTGTGTTAAACCTGATGACGGGCACCTCTGCGAACTATGGCCCAAACTCTTCCAAAAAGGGAAGTACAACATTTCGGAAAATGTCTGTGGTGCCTCAGACAAACCTGTCTTCCGAGATAGATATCTACACCAGGCGCGTGTCTCGTGACAGTGTCTTGGACATAACTGATGAAATCAATGAAGAGGATCTGAAGGTGCGTGTTGTTTTACATTCATCTTGGTTCTAGATATGGTGATAGTTTAGTGCCATATACTACTCCTACGTTTTTCTACCCAACTATGTCATTTCTAATGCAGTACTTCTCTGTGGAATATCTTTTTGGAATATCTATAAATTCTTTTTAAAATGGATATAATCTTGAAATCCTTGAAATCCTCAAAAATGTATTTCGCCTGATGTTTTAATATTTTTTGAATGCTATCTGTTGAGGTTTTCAACACAGAATTTTAATCTGCTGCACTCTAATCTACCTTTAAGATTACTCATTAAAATTAAAGTTGAAACCATAACATGGAAAAACATAGTTTTAAAACACATATGTAAAATTGACATTTGAAATGTTAAGGCTCGTGTGAAAAATAAAATACATTTGAAGTACTAGGACAGTTTTTAAAACTGGAATTTGATTAAATTTGACAAAACTGTCAAATTGCTTAGCTCTTATGTTCTGATACAGATAATGAACAGATGAGTAAGCTGGATTTTATTCTGTTTTTATGGATGTGCTGGGAATTATGAAATGAAAGTTGAGTTTTATACCAAGAGCTGGATAAAAATTCGTTTTTTCTAATAACTATCAACTGGTGGTTACAATTAATTCCTTTCATTCTCAGAAATGACAACTGATTTTCACAGGATAGGAAAATTTTCTGAAGTAGTTTCCTAGGTAGAAAAAAGTCTACAAGAAATACTTAAACTCATATTTAAATTAATAATTTGCTGAAGCACTGCCCATTTTTTTCTTTTGCTTTATTGATCTCAGCAGAAAAAGAACCCCCTCAGAGTATTTACAAATTTACTGTAACAGCACAATAATAACCTCCATTTAAAGAAAATAGCTATTGATTAACCTTTTCTGGGCTTCAAGTAGTGCTGGAAAAATCTTGTCTGTTTCTTTCAATGTTCTCTGAAAATTTCAAGTAATCTCTAACTGTGTTGCTATATCAAAGATGACTCAACCAGGCAGTACCTTCCTCTCCAGCCATTATCAGCCAATTTGAGTTCTGCAGCTCAATTATTTGGAGTGAATTAGCAGAAAGAAAGACAGGATTCATGTGGCAGAAATTCTCAAATATAGATATTATTATCATTCTGACTATGGTCTTATCAATTCTTTGACAGGAATGCTTTACTGATGATGCTGAAATCATGGGTACTGTTACCACATGGAATACCTATTTCAGATATGTTACCATCCACAAAAACTTGATTTTTGTTCTAATTTTATGTGTGACTGTCTTCTTAGCTGAGGTAAGAAAATCTGCGCTTGAGGTCATGTTACTGCAAATGATGTTTTTTCAAACTGTGTTGCTTGTGATAAAAGGATAAATGGATAAAGGATCAAGACAGTAGCTAGTACCTATTGCTTATTGGTAACTGCTGTTAAATGACATTGCAATGACTTTTCTACTATTTAGATAAGCATTTCTCACCAAAGATCAGTGATCAGTGCATGGCAGCAGAAGACCCACCTTCTCAAATCATGTTGGTTATTTTCTGCTCTGTGGTACTGTAAATAAGAATTGTTGCCCTATGTAGGTCTCTTGTTCACAGGTGAATAATCTTCTGTTTTCCATTAACAGATATCTTTGTAGAGCTTTGAGGGTTAACAACAATAATTACTAGACAATTTTTTGATGAGCACATACATAAATTCTGGAGAATTGCTTTCAAAAATGTTACTAGCTTTGCTTGCAGTGAAAGAAGAGCGGTGAGAAAGGCAGAGACCTGAACGCCTGTGATGGCATTTAAAGATGGATGAAGTGTTCCTGCAGCATGCAGAGAAGACTTTTTCCAAGCACAGTGGAAAACACTGTCAGAAAAAGTGCTGAAGACGACCTGTCTGACCATGCCAGTCTATTTTTCTTGCAACAGAAATTGCCTGCTTTTTGTCTTGCCTCCCAATTTAGGAAAGACTTTTAGCATACGTACAGAATCTCATAGAGTCCTCTTTTACAATTAATATCCTAAATCAAATGTTTTTCTGAGGGAAGGAACATGTTTTGGAGAGAAAACTGGGAGATCAATGAGACTGTATTCATATGTCAACCCATAAAATATGGTACCAATTTCTCTTGGCATTTTTCAATATGAACTGAAAGAAGGCTCCATTGGGAATATAGGACTAGTTTCTGGCTGAATGTTTTTGGTAGTTCTGTGGTGGCAATCAAACTTCTAGTGTCATCAAACCTGGAGAAGGATATGACTGACTTTACACTAATGTTATGTTGCTGGTGATTTAAATTAGTTCTTTTGGACCAGGAATAATACCTGGAGCTTAGATCTAATGTGAGATCCGAAATTTTTAAAGCACCTCCAAAAGCATGACAGTATTTAGATGTGTAGCTGTTCTTATCATGTATGTTTTATTTTCATGGTAGTGGAAAATGGCTGCGTATCCTACAACAGCAAAGCTGAAGGTGGATTGTAGGAAAAAGGAAATTTTAACCTTGAGGTATATCAGATTTATCCCCAGATATTCAGCATACATTGATTACAAATTTTTGCTTTTAAATTAGACTAAGACCTTTTTAAATAATTCAAAAGCCTCATCTTCTCTTTGAAGAACAAATCTTATGACAAAGAATGTATCCAAGTTAAACTTTCCAGTGTGACTGTTGCTTAAGTAAAAGCCTATTCATAAATTAATGGGCTGGAAGATATTCAGTCATAGCATAGACTATATAACCTTTAGCAAATCTCTGTGCATGAGATGAAATACCATGCCAAGTTGTTATGAGGCCTGTGCTAACACTTTGTACCATTCTGACCTTAGACAATGAAGAGACAATGAACACCCAAGTGCTGAACTGAGAGACTAGTGACAAGTAAATTGAAAGTGGTTTTGACACCCTTCACAACTGGATGAGATTATTGTGGAAATGCTAGAGATGCTATTTTAGATTTAGAATGGATTGTTTTGTATTGTAGGTCCCAAGGAAAATTATGTAAAACTAACAGTCAATCAATATGAAATAGATATATCAAATGTAGATATCAGCTAGCAAGAACGACAATGCAAAAATATGTGTTAAAGGTTTGACGTTATGTTTGAATAGCTGCCTTCGAAGATACTGAGAGTCTTACTCTTTTAGGGCCATCAAGAAATATTAGGCGTTAAAACTTAAAATATGTTAAAGCATACAGTGACTGTTCCTTGACACTAGGCATGCATTAGCAAGCCTTCGTTAACAGTGTGGTAAAAAAACAATAAAAGAATATTTAGGCACTTGAGAGCCTGATGTAATACAAGACTAAATGTAGCTTTCCTGGTGGGATGCACTAAATGCTTTCTGTGGAAAAAGGAGCAGATATGACAATGTTTTTACTTCAGGGGAGTTTGACTTCCATCCATTTATAATGCTCTTTCTACAAACAATTATAAAGTCAGTGAAAGAAGATAAGTAAGAAAAAGTACATAATATGACAAGGAAAAAAATGACTCTGTTTTCTTTGGCCACAGGTAGCTGCTTCTGTTGCTGGGTTATGGTTTCTTAACAAGTAAGTAGTGGTGATAATTTATTGAGAGATTGGAGTCTCCTTTATAGTGATTTTTGCTATAAATAATTAGTAAATTCTGCCAGAAGTCTATATGGATAGACACTAGCTTATATTCAATAAAATGGTTCATAGATGGATGATCTAAATACCTCATGTAGGTAGTATCTTAAGCTGGTACTTCTTTAAGTGTTAACAATCAAATGGTTTATGCCTTGTTATTGAGCACATAACAACGCACGCAAGACATTTCCTGGGTCAGCTCACACTAGAGATACATGGGCTTGATTATCTGGAATACCCTGTGGTTCACCACTGTCTCTCAGAGGTGCCAGGTGAGCCATTTACTTTGGAACATCTCAAGTGAGCAGTTTCTGTAAGACCCCACTTGTACAATTTCCTTTGCTCACCTATGAAAATTTCCCAGAAGTTGCAGGGTCAGACAGATGAAGGTTAAAACATCCTGAGCAGCAGCATGGCTTTTCCTGGGTTAATGCTTTTCATCCCTGTTTTAGTCCTGCAGCACTAAGTCTGTATGTTTGAGTATAGAAAGCATATGGTGACCTAGGTCTGATCTGGAGGAGAAGAGATTTATGTTGACATCCCCTTACAATAGGTCACTAAAGCCTTTGATTTTTATAGTACACCTGAAGCATTTTACTTCCACTTTTTTCAACACTCAAACTATTTTTTCTGGTTAAAAGAAGTGGGTGTGTTTTCCTTGATTAGGCTAGTTTTGTCAGTGATTAGACTGGCAATAGATTTGCAAGAGACTACCGAAGCAGTACAGTTTCACAGCAGTTTGGAGACAACTGTTGGAGGGGTTGCAGTTATATACCAGGGGCTTAATTTTCAACTTGGTAAAAACCCTTCATTGCACAACTGAAACTGATTTTAGGAATTACTACAAATGCTGATAAGTGTCTGAATCACCAAAGGAATTTGAGGAGCTGAATAAGCCATTTATTGCCTTGCCCCCTGAATACACAGTGAGAAACTTTGCTTCAGTGGAACATGGGTTACTTCATAATTTATGGTTCATACATACAGGAAGATTTAAAAAATGACCGGAAATACATATAACAAACCATTAACATAGTTTTAAAACAAATGAATGTTGTGATACTATTTGTTTAGTAGAGAAAATAAAGGAGAAAAACCTGCATTTTCCGGTAATGCATTTACTTTTAATTTTCACCATACAGGACAGCTTCGAAAGCAAATGCAACACAATCAGAAAACAGTACCTCTGACAAACCTCCTGTGATTGTCACTGACACTAGCGTCTACTACATCATTTATATCTATGTTGGAGTGGCAGATACCCTGCTGGCCATGGGACTCATCAGAGGTTTGCCACTTGTGCATACCCTTATAACAGTGTCTAAAATTCTTCATCAAAAGATGGTGCACGCAGTTCTTCATGCACCTATGTCAACATTCAACTCTTGGAAAGCAGGTAACTGAGATGGGAACTGATTGATTCGTGTATGGGTTTCATTTCAATTAAACAGTTTTCATTCTGTTAAGGGATACTGTTGCTTTCCATTTACATTTACATTTACATTTTCAGTCAAGCTGAATGTTAGAAGTTTGCCGCATAAAGTAATTTGTGAATCTTTTCATGAACCTTGACGGCACTTTAAGTGTGACATATTTCAGTTGTCAATTCTGATTCTGAAATATCACCTTAGTTGGAGAAAATTAACTGTTAACTGTTTGAGGCAATAAAACCAGAATTACTTCTAATGAATAGACTTTGTCTAAAACTGCAGTAGAAAAGATATAGTCAGCTATGTGGTGAGTGATAAGGAGGCGGGTGTGGATGATAAATAGTGCTTTATTTCATGAGTAGCCCTACTAAAATGGCATAAAACATCAGCTAGTGTGCCTTCAAATTTGGCTCTGGAATTGACACAGA
Organism: Phalacrocorax carbo; assembly: GCF_963921805.1. Taxonomy (NCBI): domain Eukaryota; kingdom Metazoa; phylum Chordata; class Aves; order Suliformes; family Phalacrocoracidae; genus Phalacrocorax; species Phalacrocorax carbo. Next base: position 27,764,730 of record NC_087513.1, on the reverse strand, counting down.
GATCATTATATAACTGGTGCAACAAGTTCCATCTCCCTGCTGTACGTGAAATTCCTATCCCATACCCTTCTTACTGGTGCGTACTAGATTGCAGGAGACACTGGTAAATGACAATACAACTTAGGGTTTCTCCTTAATTTTTCCATTATATTCTTAATTCTGTTACCTGGTGATTAATACAGTAATTTGGCTCAGAAGCTAAGAAACAGGTGTACAAACTCATACAAATGCTGATGTGCAAATTATCTGTGTACTAGCAGAGCCTGCTGCATGAGGGGAACAGACCTTATGCTTTATGCCTCTGCTTCTGTCCTGTCTAATGATGTTCCTTTGTTTTTATTACATTTTCCTGATTTTTTTTTCTGAGATTCCAAGAGCTGAAACACAAGTTGTGGAGCCAAATTTCTCCATGGGGAAAGAAGCTGTAGCTCCACTAAACTGTAATGGAATTGCTGGTACTAGAAAAAATCCTGTGCTTATCCTTAATATTTTGTATTCAGAAAGAGTTGTACTTTTTGTTAAAGTAATAAATGTGGAGTTTTTCAGGTGTTAAAATGTTTGACTATTTTTTTTCTTTTTTTTTCTCAATCCATAGGTGGTATGCTTAACAGATTCTCAAAAGATACAGCGGTACTGGATGACTTACTTCCACTTACAGTATTTGACTTCATTCAGGTTTGTAGAATAAAAATTCTAAATTTTGCTGTCTCATAGCACTGTAAAGTTTTGGTCATACATCATGCAAAAGAAATATTAATAAAAAGAAGTAACAACTGGAATTAAATCCCTCGTCCTTTTTTCAGTCTGTATATCCGTTTACATAGCTGCTTATCTTCTAAGTCATTGCTTCATTGCTTCTATTTTAAGTACTTGCCTATATGTGTACCTCCACTGTTTGTGCAAACCACTTTTAGTACTCAGGGTCAGAAACATTTTTGCCCTGCAGACCCCCCCAGTACAAGTGTCCCTACCCTGCCCATATTTAACTTCAAAGTGTAAAGGGCATTCCTTAGTTTCTTTCAGTTATCTTGGCTAAGATTAATATTTTTTTCATGCGAACCTTTGATTGCATTCAGTCATTTTCATTACTTTACCTCCTTAGCCTCTTCTGTTCCCAATTTGCTAGCATCACCCTTAATTTCCTTCTTCTCTTTCATTGGCTATTGTCTCGTTTTTTCTGTTCTTTTATCTTATCTGGAAACTCTTCCGGGCCTGCCTTACTGGGGACTTTGACCCATGATGATGTGCTTTCAACTCTCAGTTGGGCAGTTCTTCTCTTTTTTTTTCTTTTTTATTTTTTCCCCTTCACAATGTTGACTGCCTAATTTTGTCTTTTATCCTTCACCTCTTTGTGGCTTCCCATGAGTCTCTGGGATTTAGGCTGAGTCTGTCAGGCACTGGGTAACTATTTTTGATGGAGGACACCTTTAGATGACTCTACTCCTTGGAGGAATTTTACATCCCTAAGAGTTGTAGAATTGCAAACTTTTTATTTTTTTGAATGGAAAGGCTTGTTTCCAGCATACCTCTTGGGAAACTCCATGCATTGCAAAATCTTGAATTTTTAATGACCTTCCAATTCATCCACACTGAAGAGAACATTGAAGAAATACAGAGATGGAGGGAATTCCAGTGCTTCTCAAGGAGGCTGCCTTTACTTGCTCTGCATCCTGCCTGTTCTGAGATTTTGTGGCTCTGTGTGGATCCCAGCACTCCCCATTACTGTTCCACCACTAATGCTGCAACACCAGCTTTTCCTCAGGTAGAGCTGGTTCCCAGAATAAAATCAAAAGCTTCCCTGGCACTCCTGTTTCTCTCTACCTTTATTTAGGAGATATGCAGGCCTGACTTCACCCAAACACTCTGCTGCACAGATTGCCTGTCTCCATCTGTGAGTTTGCTCTGCTTTGCAACCCCTACCAACATGATGGTCTGATCAAAACTGAGTCCTTTTCCTTCTATCTGTGTTAGTAATTGATAACTTTGGCTTATGACTTTAGAGAGGCCAATGCAGCTCCACATGAAGAGGTTCAAGGACATTACAGCTCTACTTCAGGTCCTGCTGACATCATGCAGATCTGCTGAATGAGTAAACAGGGACATTGAGATCTTCTCTGAATCATTAATGTCATTGATGTTATCAGGATTCACTACTGTCTTTTCTTGTGTGGCCATTTTGTTTCTGATAGTTTGGATCTGTCATGGGAATGTTACTCCAAAGTTATTTTAGTTAGTCTGTCTCTAAGTTTCAAATTCTCCACAAGAAACTGACTAGTTTTTAATGTTTTCAAGGATAAGGAAAATCCCTAGATTTGGCTTTTCTGTTCTGATGCCTTTCAGAGGCTAACCTATACTCTAATGTCCCATAGATTCACCTCTGTCTCCTCAGTCTCAACCACAGAGGCTCCTGGACATGCATGATAAGTTGCCCTGTCTTTCCAGGTTCTTGTGAAGATCGTTGAACCTACCTGCTGTCTTGAATACTTTTTACCAGTCATGCCTTCACAAGATATTTCTTCTGATCCTCCACAGATTCAGACTTGTTTGGCAGCTTCAGAATTCCATAAATTCTGCCAATGAACAAAGTCATATTCTGCTGAAAGATAGAGAGAAGTTATACACATGACTTTCTCCATCCGTGCTGATTATTGCAGAGTCACAGAATGGTTGAAGTTGGAAGGGACCTTCTCCTAGGGCCTGGGTCCTCTCCAACCCCTTTGCTCAAAACTGGGTCAACTAGAGCAGATTGCTCAGGGCCATGATGAATTTCTTATATCTCCAAGGGTGGAGACTCCACAACTTCTCTAAGCAATCGGTTCTGTTCTTTGACCATCCCCACAATAAAATTCTTTTTCTTATGTTTAAATGGTATTTTGTGCATTTTAGCTTGTGCCCATCACCTCTTATCTTCCCACTATGTGCCACTGAGAAGAATCTGGCTCAGGCCTATTTGCTCCACACCAAATACCTATTGGGATTTAGATAAATAAAATACAACTTGTAAATGTATACATAAGTTATGAAAATTATTTGCATATATGCACAATTTAATAATTTATATAAATGTAATAAATACTACCAGATTCTTCTACAAAGTGATAAGATCCCCCTAAGCCTTCTCTGAAGGCTAAACAATCCCAGCTCTATCAGCCTGTCCTTGTATGTGAGATGCTGCAGTCCCTTTGTCATCTTCGAGACCTTTCACTGGACTCAGTGCAGTATGCCTGTATTTCACTTGTACTGGAGAGCCCACTCCAGATAGAGTCTCACTGGCGCTAAAGAGAGGGGAAGGATCACCTTTCTTGATCTCCTGACAATGCCGCCCTTTTGGCCTCCCTTGCTGCAGGGGTGTATTGCTGCCTCATGGTCCACCAGGACCCCAAGGCCTTGTCTGCAAAGCTACTTCAGCTTGTACTGGTGAGTGTGGTTATTCCTTCCCAGATGCAGACATTGATAGAGAAGTTTAGCTTCTAAATGTACTGGGATGCCTAAATCCAAGTCTTGTGGGGATAGAGACTTGGTCTCGGCTAACCTTTACATTTGCATAAGTTTGTTCTTCTGGCTTCTGAGCTTTTCACAAGAATTTGATGCAAAATTTTACAGCTGGTTCTTATTCCCTCTTCTATGAGAAAGAGCTAGTAGATGACTCTAGCTAACTCCTTGTTTAGGGACACTGCCTCCTTCTCAGTTGCAGCTCTGGATGTCATGACATAGTTTTTCTAGGACTTTTATAGATATTAGATATATTGGAGACCTTCCCTTTTAGGGAGCAGGTCTTTTCATCCAGGATGAATGAGGCTTCAGGATGAAAGAGGCCAGGGTTACTCTCCAGTCAGTGGGATATCCCCAGCTGCCCATAAAAGAAGAAGTGGTATTAACCCTTACATCAACAACAAGAGATAGCAACTGTGATGTTTTCTCTGACAGCCATCTGACCTGCTTGCGTACATTTTGGATATGAATTGTAGCCAGCTAATAATGGCAGCAGCATTGCCACTAGTTTTAACATCCACCTTTTGAGTGGGACTGTATTAAACCGTAGGGATGAGCATGTCACATGAAGGGTGTCCAAAAGATTATGACCCCACTGGTAGAAGACTGAGATGGACATTTATACCTATGGTCATGACTGTTTTTCCTTAAATGATGAACCCCTATTGGTAAACCAGATTGGCTGCCGAAGTCATCGTCACCCTGAACCCTTGCTGAACTGCTGTCTCCACCACCAGCTGTGTTTTCCAAACTGGCGACACAGAGGAAGCACTGGAATGTGTCCCCCATCTGGCCCCTGTCCCAGGCCTGAAATCTCAGCACCTGGGGCCACTGCAGCTCAGCACTGTGGCTCTTAACCGGGCTGCACGAACCCTCTGCTGCCATTCCCCGAGCATATGCCGATGTAGCTGGCTTGTATGTTGATTTTTGCTACTGCCTTTTTATAGAAGGTGTCACCTTCTGTTTGACTTTACACTTATATTGTGTTTGGAGTTTTTGAGGTAACACAACTTTTCATATTCAACTTTTTAGTGAAATAACTGTTGGACAAGCAGAGAGAATGATATGGCGTCATGGTGGCCTTTGCAAAATTTGAGTAAAAGTTTGGAACAGGAATCAAAATAGTCTCTGTGTGACTGTGTAATCTCAAGTAATGTGAGAGCTGTATAACTTGGCTCAATATCAATTGAACAACTAATTCAATTCTTAACAATTAGAGATACAAGAGGTACTAAATTATGCCATTTGAAATAATGAGTAAAGGCAAATCCATTCTTGCATTGCTACAGACCAGTGCTATACAGCCCGCACAAGCATAACCCATGTGTGCCACCATTCGTTTAAGAGAAAGGAGGAAAACAGTGAAAGAAATCTTTAACTAGTTCAGCTGTTACAGTAATCTTTTTTTCGTAAACCTTGATGCTGGTATTGCATTGCTCAGATTTCTGATGAAAACAAAGGGTAGGAAACCTGGAACATGCTTACTGGTTTGTGAAAGACCTCTGTCTTGGAGTACTGTACTGGGAATTTAAATCCTTCCTTGAATTTATCTGGATGTAGTAGCAAAAGCATCAACTGCAGGTTTCTTCCTAATGTGAAATTAGTTTTGCTTTCCATCTATTTCTTTGCTGACTGGTTATTTGCAGTGATATTTCAATGCGATGTTCATCATTTTGTCCAAACTGTCCATCTGCAGTTGCTTTAGGATGATAATTTTGCAGTTTGAAGTAGTTGTTTAGCATGAAAGGTAACACCTTGATACAAAGCAAAGCTTTGCTATTCTGTGTACACTGATATACTTGACTTTCATTAGATTTAGGTATGAGACAAAAGCCGTCTAAGTACTATAGGTGTTAGTAGCATAAAGACCAAGGCCTGATTTAACTGAATCTGTCTGGAGCTGCTAGGGATGAGGTCTTATGAGAAAGGTAGTAGTCTCTGGTGGGTTAAATAGATTAACTCTGGAATTATTTTGATCCTTTTGAGTCATCTGTCACTGTAAAACATCTGTTTTTCTCCTAAGACTGCTGATTTTTCATACCACAAGTCCTCTTATGACTTATTTTATGTCTTCTGATCAGGACGACTAGTAGTGTTAGCTTCTTACATGGGTTACAGTCCCTTAAGCAAGTGATGAAGTGCAACTTCCCACTTTTTCTAACCCTCAAAAAAACCTGCTTGGCCCAGAACCTGCAGCAGACTGTCACTCAGGTCCTGACAGTCTGGCACACCTAGTCCAGACAAGACAGGGACAGGACCGTTAGGTCTGGGAGGTGGCTGCGGATATTGCCAGTGTCGTTCTTAGAATTTTAACTGGAGAGTGAGTGCCTGGCTGCCCTTGTTTTTGTGTGGCTTCCTAATTTAGAAGCCTGCAATACCAGTTGTACTACAGAAGACACTTCCTCCATCTATTAGTAAAGACGGCAGCTTATTTGAGCAGGTTATGGATCCGGTCTCAGTTGTTCATGATCTTTTCATGGAGGTTTGTTCTCAGCTGCAAATCCTGCTTAGGCTAGCACTTTATGTTTGTTGAAACAATACGTAGTTACCATGGGAAAGAGATTCATCACCAATCTCTAGTCTATAAAATGACAAGTTTACTATATCAATAGTATTTTTCTTTCATTCTACAGTTAATACTGATTGTGATTGGCGCTATAACAGTAGTCTCAATATTACAACCCTACATCTTCCTGGCATCAGTGCCTGTGATAGCAGCCTTTATTGTGTTAAGGGCATACTTCCTCCACACTTCTCAGCAGCTGAAACAACTGGAATCTGAAGGTAGGAGCAGCAAAATTGGTAGACTTCTAAATCCACAACAAATCAATTGAGAAGTGATTCACCCTTTCACCTCTTCTTTGCCTTTTCTCTTGCAAGATGCCATTGTCTCTGGGAGCAGAACACGTATCTCCTTAAAGACAGTGCTGTTACTGATTCAGCCAATACCGAGTGCTCTGCTACCAAAGAGCAATGGAGAAGATCTTTTTAAAGCTGGGCTTTATCACCACTGCAGCTGAAAACAAATAAAGTCCTGACATACAGTTTTATTGAGAGTAAATACAACTTGAAAAATTGTGGTCAGACTTGATATGTGCCCTATGAGTTTGTTTGTTTATAAGAAAAATTTAGAATGGATGTATCTTGATTGCAAAGAATTCTTATTTCTGAATAAGTTATTTAATTAAATTTCCTCCCTCTCCCTCCATTAAGAGACTAACATGTTCCCAATAAAATGGAAAACTTCATCCTGAAGTGTGGGTTTGCAGATCAGGCACTGTGGCCTGGCTTTACAACAAACTGGCAGATCCTCAGCAAATCAGTCTTGAATCTTAAACACTGATGATCATCTTCCCTTTTACTTAAGTGTAATTCTGAAGTTCCTCAGATCTAAATCTAAATTTCTTTGATGCTCACAGGGATGCAGCATTAGCTCACCACTTTTTATGTAATGGAAGATCTGATTAAAATTACGATGTCAGTACAGTGGAATCCAGAGCATTGAAGTACTCTGTCTGTGCTAAAAAACTTCACTTGATGGAGTTATCAGAATGGCAGGAATTCATTTTGGCTGGGGAGGAGCTGCCTTTCTCTTGTGGCATCTTAGAGCAGGCCAAGAGCTTCCCCAAGTAGTACGCTAAATATGAAGAATCAATGTGATCCTTTCCTGGCAATACACTGAATGGAATTTCAACCCATTCATGCAAAGACTGTTGTTGTATATCCTGTGCTAGGATTACTTCAGTCATGTACTCCAACAACATGTGTAAATTAAACACTGACAATAGTTATACTGCTGGGAGTTAGACCATAGGGCTGTGTATTTGCATTATATCAAAAGTATTTGCTTATGAGTGTTTATGATGTTTCTGATTTAAACACTTTACAGCTCGGAGTCCAATATTCACCCACCTTATTACAAGCTTAAAAGGGCTGTGGACACTGAGAGCTTTTGGGCGGCAGCCGTATTTTGAGACCTTATTTCACAAAGCCCTGAACCTACACACGGCAAACTGGTTCCTCTACCTGTCAACGCTGCGCTGGTTCCAGATGAGGATAGAAATGATATTTGTTGTCTTCTTTATTGCTGTGGCGTTCATCTCTATCGTAACTACAGGTACAATAACTTTACTGGAGTGCTGAAATGGAAGTCTGCTGCTTCTCTTTAAGAGCTCAGCTTTAGAAATTTCTGAGGGGAATAAACCGTTGCAAAATTCCATGTACATCAGAGTCACTGATTTAACTACGTCATGACAGTAAACACAACTTAATGAAAATAGAAATTACACCATTATTATCTGCAGTCGGGTGTTGTAGGGTACTCCTTAAAGGGATTAATCTGAAAATAACATCTGAAGGGACAGAACTTTCCTTTTCTTGACTGTAATTGCTGTAAAAGTAATCTCACATGTTTTAAACCACATTAATGTAACCACGTTAGTGTACTTAAAAGATTGGATGTTGATTATCATCTATATAGCTCAATGTTTTTTAGTAAATAGAGGTTAACGTTCCTCTTATTTGCAAATGGCTAAGACATGTGAAGTTGTAATGATCTTTTAAAGCCACACCAATAGCAGAAATAGTCATCCAGTTCTCTAATTCCCATCCCACTGATCCATTTTCCAATGTGAAGTTTTGCAAATTCCATTCACACTGAACTTTGTGTGCAGGATCTGGATGCAGTTTCAATACTGTGGTCGCTGATGAAGAAGAATTTGCTGATTTTGTGAAGGAGGTTTTTGGTTCTAATAATATCCAAATTCATTTGATTATACTTCAGTGTTGAAAAGGAGTTACATAAAAGTGTACATTTTATTGAATATTGTACTGTGTATGAATTGCTATCCTCTGTTTCTTGTATAAGGAACTCTCCTGATTCTTAGGAAAAAAAAAATCCGACCACACAAATACTTCTATATGAAAATACACATCTACAGTACTTTTGTTACAAAGGAGAGTTTTAATTCCCCTAAAATTCATAGGGAAACAATATCCCCTGCTGCCCTTCTCATTTTTTACTTTGTGTGCTTAGTAGTTTGGCGTTTTTTAGGGAAACTAACAGTTTCTTGTTTTATTGTCTTTCTGGATATTTATTTGAGAAAACGGGTTAGAAACACTTTTAAAAAACGTGAAAATTTGTCATCTTGCCACCATTGTAAACTTTACTGTTACAGGTAATAGGTTCTTGGAGCAACACTAAATTCCTTTTCTTGATCTGTCAGCTTTCAGGAGGAATATGTTGCTTTTATTGTTTACTTGTATAATTACTCTGATAATTAAGTTTGTTGAATAAAGCCGTAGAAGAAATGGAGAAATCATAGAAAGGCATTTGGCTTAAATTTTCAATTCCATTTAACACATAGTGAGATTAAAAATCAACAGTGGGGTAGTTTAAACGCTTATATTGTGTTGTATGAACTCATAAAGAAAAAACCCTGGAAAATCCCATTACTGTTAGAGAAGACAATTAAAGCAAAAGAATTTATATCTGCATCTTTGTGGAACAGTAAGGAGAATATGTCCTCTATTTATCCAGGAAATGAAAATGTAAACCAGTGCAAATATTTTGAATTTTAAAGTGGTTAGCTGTGGTGTTTTAGTCAGGTAAGAGCCATTTCACAAATTCATGTGTGTTGGAAAAAGGCAAAGTCAAGATTGCAGAGGCCTGATTCTGTTCACAGCTTAAGTAGAAAGACTTAATTTTTTCTTCTGCCAAACCAAGATCAGGGTTTCTAGTGAATTCAGTGCCAAAGCCACATGTTTAACTCATGATTAAACTCTCAGTCCTTTGTGTAACCAATAAATCCATGTTTTCTCCATTACATAAAAAGAGGAAGAGAATTTACTAATTTTCTGATTTCTATTAGCTTTTTCTTTGCGTATAAATGGAATGTGTTTTTCTCTCTGCAGGTGATGGACTAGGTCATGCTGGCATTATTCTTACTTTAGCTATGAACATCATGGGAACCTTGCAGTGGGCAGTAAACTCAAGCATAGATGTGGATAGTTTGGTAAGCATAAAATGCACTGTGCTGTGCTTTCTTTTGAGAAATTGCCTTATTTTGTTGATTATGGGTGTTCAGTGAGTTATTTTCAGAGTTGGATATCAGGCAGATGTGTCAGAAAAGTTCCCCTCATACCTTTCATAGCAACCTACCAGCTTTGGCACAGCACAAACAGTTTTTCTAAGATCAAAAATTTGCCTGGACTAGAATAAGCAACAGCAAATAATTACATTTGAGGATTCAGATTGCAGATGTAGGGGATGGGAAACTTCAAAAAGGCTTGGAGTTGTTTTGTTGTGATTATATACCTTACCAAAGTCTAAAATATACCTTACTCAGTCTACTTAAGGACTTTGCACAGCAGGTCAGGATGGATGTTTTTAAGCTCTTTCTATGAAAAATCAATAGTGATTTTAAAATCTGTCCTAGACTTCCCTGGGGGTCTTCATCTGGTTTTGTGTAAAATAACCTCTGAGATAATGCCATTTACCCCTCTAATTTGCGTAGTTAGTTAATTAGTTAGGATTGGCTTTAAAACAGAATATTTCACAACGTTAACTCATCATCACCCATTTGTTTAGATATGAGAAGCAGACAGGAAACTCATAAAAGAATCTGTTTATTCTTGCAGCTTTCTTCATACCTTAGCTTAAATTTATGAAAGTTTTAGATGTTATTTTTAAATGTAATAGTTACTTCTCTGTTTACACCAGACATTCCATTTCAGTACTGGAAAACAAACAGCTTTTACAGCAGATCTGAGAGACCATTAAATCCTGATTAGCTGAAATGACCTGTCATTTTTTAAAAAAAATAATTGTGGCAGATGGTGACAGTGAAGGAATATTTGCCAGTTCAACATATTCTTTTTAAAGAAGTGATTCAACCAGCCTTATCCTGAAGGAAATCGTTAAGTGCCCCAAAACTGGGAATTAATCACAACATCTAATCTCTTGTTTACATGTGTGACTGATGATAGACCAGAAAGCTGACTGCCATTCAGGGACCCATTTTTTACCTATCCACCGATTTTTTTTATGCTGACTCTTTGCTTGTTAGAACAGCCTGTCTTGAAGGGCAGGCGCTTTGTGAAAGGGCTTGTTTTCTGTAACTGCAAGACACACCAAACAGCAGTTGTGTGACTGATAATGAAGTAAAACGTGCTGTCGGTAAGGCACGACAGTGACAAGGACGTTCAATCAGCTCTCATTTGTAAACTCCGTCTTAGCTGTGTAAGGCACAATGTGGTCATTTTAAGTATAACATTCCGTATGAGAATCATGTGCACGTATTATATGGCTTAATACAAACTGAAGGTGTTTCACAACAGCAACTGAAAGTCTTACTGTAAGATTCAGATGGTGCTGGACACACTAGTGTTTTAATGAAAAACTTGCCCTTTTTTAAAATACATTGATGTTAAAATGTCATCTGTTAGTAGCAATAAGGAAGTAATTCCCTTTTCCCTGAAAAGAAAGTCTCAGGTTGTGTTAGACATTTATGAGTACTTTTCTCTATATTAAGACAAACTAATGTACTGGAGCAATGGTTATATTATATTAATGACAGCCTTTCTAAGGTGCATCAGTTTGTAGGTGGATCCTCTGGACGTCTTTCGGCAACGGAGAACTCCCCACCCCCATCCCATGGATTTTTAGGTATCCCAGATATCTAATAGATATTGTTGGCAGGATGGTTTTCCTGACATTCAAAACCTGCTTATGTAGCCAAACAAATAAGAATAGCTTCATGGTTTCGAGATAATTAAACTGCTTCACTGGGTGATGCAGATGTATTATTTCCTGCTTTTTGTATTCTCTACATTTAGCGCTTCCCTCTTTAACGACTTTTATAATTATTTGGTTACAGATGTCCTGCAAAGCCTGGCATGTGTGCCTGACCTAGTACTCTATTTGGTTATACTCTATTTTTCTCTCAAGGGGTATTTTGAAGCTCCCCACAGGACCAGATTGGCTAGTATTGACACATCTCCATGTCTCTCCAGTTACAGATATTCACGCACCGCTCTAGATGATATCGCTCTTGCCCTTCCTTGAGCAGCTGTGACATCTGTGCTTATAAGCCTCCACACAAGCATGCCTGAGTGTATAGCACATTTGTAGGTGCAGCCTTTTGTTGTCAGATAAGCTGGAGTTTTCTGCAAGTGGTTGGAGCCCATGTCCGAAGCCATAGCTGCTGCAATTTGTAGATGATACTAAGCTTGTGCTGAGTTGTTTTATTAGATATGCAAGGTGTGGGACCTCAGTGAAATAAATGCAAGCAAAAGGCAGGAAGGCAGGAGAATAGGGAAGCAGGATCACATGAAGAAGGAAAAATTGTACTGGAAGAAATACTGGCCAAAGAGATGGGTAGGTGGCAAATTTGACTTTATTGCACACAATCTCCTTCTTGATCTTTCTGTGACGCTGGCATAGATATTGAAGAAATCTGAGTTTCTAGGTTGGATTTTGTTTTTACATACATATATATTCTCTTTGAAGCAATTTCTGTTGAACTGGTTTGACTTTAAATGAAAAATCTCCATTGTCTTTTAATATCCCATAATGGTTTTGGCATTTCATTCTCTACAGCCCTGATACTTTATCTGCTGTTTTGATGTTTTGTTTTGGGTTTGTTTTTTTTTTTTTTTTAAAACATATATGGTCACTCTGACAGCTATCCATTGTTTCACTTAAAGCTACCAGTTAGGCTAGATTTATCTTTTCACTTTGATCATTTCTGCCAATATCCCTTTAGCGGGTTTTCAGTCTTCTTATCTCTCCAAGCAGTCTTGTAGTATTTTTATTTTTTTCCTTCATAAAGAAAGAGTAAGTTTTCCAGTAACTGCTGCTTTTGCACCATTGTCTAAGTCCAGTCCCAGTGGACTGTTTTAATATAACCTCCTCCTTCACTGATGTGTGTGCTGCAGTAGCAGTGCTATAACTAGGAAGGACAATTCCTTTTATCAGGGAAAGAGAAAATGCCATGCTTTTACTCTTGCCAAGATTACTTATGTAAGGAGATATAAAAAGAATCCCGCAAAGAGATATTAAAACCACACTTGTTAAACCTCACAGTGTCCCACCCTGTACATCAGGGATGCTGAAGAATTAAAGTAGTACACGGTAGATAAGAGGATCAAAGAAAATATTAGGACTGTGAAAAATAATGGTGCCTTTATGGCTGGTTCTCATGCTTTTATTTTCCCAAGCTATTTCACCTGTGTAACTGGTAATTTTTTAACTAGGACATGAGCTTAATATGCTTTTTACTAATGTCAGCAGAAATCCTTAGAACACTGTTAATTCCCAAAGTTCATTTAAACTAAAATACTTGACTGTAAAATCTGCATCAGAATGACAATTCTTAAAGTGAGGTGTTGGTCATCAGGAGGGGAACAGAACCAAGAAAAATCTGTTAGAACATTTCCTTTTCTGCCTATAAAGCAGTGTGAGAAAGAGCACAAAGATCAGTACAAGTCTGACATGAATGAAATATTTCATTTTTGCATTTTGGAAAAGGAGTACATGTCCTATAAGTGCACCCAAAATGTGACAGCAGAAGATGTGAAACCTTGGTAAACCATATGGTCTGCCTGCATTGGCCTAGTTTTTGCAGTGACTCAATGCACAAGGCTTTTTTACAACATGAGCCATTGGACCAACCTCTCATAGGATCGCTCAGCTGCACGGTGCATGTTCCAGAAAGCGTGTTTTTGGGGAGGTGGTGGCTTGCAATAAGGTCATTAACTACTATGCGTGTCTGGTCTGGAGAGGGTAACTGTTCTCTTTCTAGCAGAAGAGAACATAGGGCCCAATGAAATGAATTGAATTAGATTACTTGTAAAAGAATTACTTCTTCCACTTTCTGGAAAGATACATTACATAATTCTATTATGAATTCTTCAACATCAAGAAGAGTTTAAGTGATATTAATGAGAAAGTAAATTAAAGAATTTGCAATGTTATTAAAATCTCAGTAAAATACAATTAGGCAAGGCTAAAAATAGTGTATTATGCTCTAGACATTTTTAGATGAAAGTAGTAAATATACTCCTTTATTCTAAAGCATTAGTTAGAGAATATGAATAGAGCAGGCACAGTGCTGATGGGAATAATGGATAAGAAACTTGCTGTCACCTACACTATACTTGTCATTATGAATGACAGAAGATTTCTACCTGTGCAAGGAAGAATGGTTATCTTTGTAAGATGTTACTGACATTTATGCTACATTCTGCCCGTATCTAAATCATAATGCAAATTACAGAACCAGGAAAGCATCCTTCTGAATTGATTTAAAGTTTTAAGCTGTCTAAAATATCTGCATATGTGATGTGACTGATAAATCTGTCAGGGGAGCTGGGACAGAGATGAAATTTTCTGTTGAAAGGGAAGGCTCTTTGTCCAGCTGGCTTCATAGCAGATTTTAGCTACCACATAATGGTAGAATCTCTCAGGTGATTGTAAGGAATCCCTGCCTGTACAAAAGTTCACAGTTCTTGATGAAGCCAAGAAAGACCTTCATTTCTGAAGTGGCAATGTTTCTAAAAAGACAAGATTTCTGAAAACAAATGTACCATCAAACACTGATTAAAATAAATGCATGGTGCTCATTGTGGGGATTTACTAAAGACAGGAAGAAAATAGTCAGTCTGATCCAAGGTCTTCCCATTTGTATCACCAAAATGAGATTACATTCGTATGATGATGACCATGCCTTTCCATCTTGCAGAGAGGTTGAGATGGAAATTGTAGTTGATAAGCTTGGCTGTTAGCATGCTCTTCAAAACTTCTGTCACAGTTGTGTTTCAGGATGCTGAGATGTAAGCAAATACTCCAATATTTCCCACATGGAAAATCCACCTAACTACTTTAATCTGGATCAAACAGGAGGAAGGGATGGTAGTATATCAAGTAAAATCACTTTACAGAAAGAATTACAAAAGCAGTTTAAGAAGGTCAAATATGTACAAAGGGTTTTCCATAATGCCACTAAAGAGAGATATATTACTGGGAATATGGATTAGAGAACAAATGCTAATAATAAGGCCCAGATACTCCTGGATACAGTATCTATGACTGTATCTATCTGTTTATTTATTTTGCTAAATATTTCTTACCAATAAGAATTGACACTATCTTATCATTTACTCTTGTTGTTTACAAAGGTCAAATTTTGGTAAAATGAGGAATCTGGTTAATTAAGTTAGTTGGACTAAGACACTTAGGGACCTAAATGTAGACTAAGGTCATGTCTTCTTCAAGTGAGGGACTGAAACTGCTTTCCTGCATGGCAGGAGAAAAACAGTAGGAAATTTTGGAGACCCTAGGACTACCAGGACGAACAGCATTCTCCAAAGGTATATTACAAATGACAGCCTCCACAGACTGGTTTAGCTAACCAAAACGTGCTATGCCTCAAGCTCAAGAAGCAGACAGAGAAGAGACACTTGACAAAATCAGAGGTAGACTTGAAAAAGGCCTAAATTCTGGATGAATATTTGATCTCGGTTTTCAGTAAAAGGACAGTGTTTAATCTGGGGATCTGAAAGTGAAGCAGAAGGTAGAAATGGGATTTACAACATCTGAGGTGGAAATTATATGCAAAAACCGGCCTAGCTGTAAGCACATAACTGAAGCTCCTAAGTTAGAATCCTGGTCTCCCTAAATTTCCTGTAGAGTCTGTAGAGGGACACATACATCACCCATGACTCAGTCCATCTAAAATCAGAACCTTCAGCTAAATGTGATTGGGTTCTGAGTTGTCCATTTCAGTTAAACATGTGAATCTGGACTGGAACAATGCCATGCCATGCATGCAGACCAGGTGGGACCAGGCATCCCATCCTAGGGTTCAGGGAGAACTGGCTGAGAAGCTGGAGATCTGATAATGGCCACTTCAGATGAATCCACTAAGCTAGCAGTGGTGGTGGCAGGTGATAGAATAACAACTGTCACTTTTGGTTATGAAGGAGAAATAGGAAGTAATTGATGCCACCATCAGTTTGCTAGTCTGATGGCAGCAGTCTTTAGAAACTAATTTGAAGAAGTAATCAAAGATGCACTCAGGTTTGCTGACATTAGGGTTGCGTTAGACTAACCTGATAACTGTGTTCGATGATTTATTTTCCAGACAAAAGTAATGTAGTAGATCTCATTTGTCTTCAGGCAAGCACTGGCTGTGGCTCTGTTTCAGAAATTATATAAATGAAGGAGATCAGGATTATTACAAGAACTGTAAACTAGTTAATGAGTTGGACAGAAAGGAAATGGCATTAAGCTGTAAGTATTAAGCTGTAGGGAGGCTCAACAAAGATTAGATTTGTGACTGAGCTTGTTTAAATCTTTAATGCTTTCAACAAAGTAAAAAAATTGTGTTGAAGAAATCTGCCAAAGGCACAAAGCTGAAAGGCAATGTTAGCATGAAGGATGCTGGAAGCTGAAAGGTATTAGGCGACCTCAAATTGCTGATATAAAATAGATTTCAGTAGTCAAAGTGTAGGTTTGAATTTTGGGACTGCTAAGAATAACCTCTGTTGCAAGTAAGGATCTCCTCAGTTAGAAATGGCTAAGATGGAGGAAAGCTTGGCTGACCACTGCTTGATCAGAGGGTGAATATAAGATGTGACGGTGAAGAAAGAGCATATGATCCTAGGATGTGCTAATCAAGATATTCCTAATATAGACAGGAAAATATCAATTTGTACAACGTCCTTGTGAAACATCATCCAAAATGCTGTGTACATTCTGGTCAGACAGAAAAGATTAATTTGAACTGGGATGTTTGGAGAAGGAGAACATATGTCAAGAAAGAGGCTTAAACCTGGATTCTCTTTAGTCTTGGAGAACAAAGGGTGACTGGATCTAAGGCAGCCCTCCATAAATTAATGGGGAAAGCAGCTGGGAAGAAGAACTATTTAGAATTTAGTTTTAATTAATTTACAAGAACAAACTGTTCCATAAACTTAAAAATATGTTTTCTGACCACCTAAGCAGTGAAATTCTAGTGAAGGAGATGAATTAACTCTTTATTAATTGACCCTTGTCCCATTTAGGAAAAAAAAAGATCAAGCGCATCCCTTCTAGTCCCATGTTCCTTTGAAAATTCACCAAGAGTACTAGTAACTTCTGTCTGAAGTTCATGAACTACAGGACTTGATTATTTCACCTAATATATGTAACTACAGATATAAAATTAATTATAATGGAAGTTCCTACTGATTTTTTTTGTAAAAACTATAGATAATCTCTCATAAATACTCAGGTGTTAATGTCTGATGATTGTTCCTCTTTACTTGATGCTACTGCTTTACATATTTCAAATTCCACACAGTCTGCTGATCTTTGGAGATCAATCATTATTCAAGGAACTTCAGTTTTTGGGTTGGGCAACCCATTACAGGAGGAAGGAGTTGAAGACTCTAAGATTGCTTTCATGATCGTCCTTTGTTTTCATGAATACAGGTCATCTACAGTTTTCAAAAAATATTTTTAAAGTAGAAAGAACTATTATATCCATTAAAAAAAAAAACGCAAGTGGAATCACATGTTGGACCAATGTCAGTAGTACAAGAGCAATAGAATCTAGAGCTCTGTATAAGTAACCCACCTTTGAAAACTATATCATGATATAACTTACACAGGAAAGAGACTCACTGTTCTGACTAGGAACTAGGAATAATTTGATTTCATTTGTTTTGATAGCTAAGTATAATTGCAATTAGAACACTGTTTGTTTTGATTCCTAGATGCGGTCTGTCGAACGAATATTTAAATTTATTGACATGCCAACAGAAGAGACAAGAAACATTAAGCCACAGAAGAATAATCAGCTTTCAGATGCCCTTGTAATTGAAAACAGACATGTGAAGGAAAAGAAGAACTGGCCATCTGGGGGCCAAATGACTGTGAAGGACCTTACAGCCAAATACGGTGAAGGAGGAGCTGCTGTGTTAGAAAACATTTCTTTTTCAATAAGTTCAGGGCAGAGGGTGAGACACTGTTTTGTTGTGTTTTATCTGACTTCTATTAAGCTTAACTACAGAAGTGTCATTATAAACCTATTCATAGACTAAAGAGTAGGTTGAGTTCAGTAAGTTTTTGTAAACTAAATTGTCACAAAGCAAAGTAATCATCCAAAGCACCTGAGGAAAAGAAACATCTTGTGTCTCTTCTTAAAAAGAGCTCATCTGTAGGATTATTGGCTACAAACAAAAAAAAAAAAAGCAAGGAAAATCTGCCTCAGTTATCCTAGAAATCTTGAGGCTATGTAACACCTCAGTGAAGCACCGTGGGGTTGTTTGCTGGCCATGAGGAGCAGAATATACTGATAAAATACATATGCAGCAGTTGCCCAAGCCATATTCCTGTGCCTGAAGTCATCCACCGCCTTCTCCTGGGGAGAGGAAACTTGCTGGTGAGCGCAGGTGCTGGGGGCAGCCTGACCCAGGTGGAGCAGGGCACGAAAGAATACCGGCTGCTGTGCCAAGGGTAACGCACCGCTGCTCTGGCAGCTGGAGGGTGGAGGTGCCATCTCGCCCGTTCGGTGAGGGCTCTATGCCACCCCGAATTATTACATAACAAACCATAAACAGCTCTATTCTTTAGAAGGTTGACAAACCTCTAATTAATCTTCATGCGTGTTTAGGGTTCCATTCAAGGAAGAGCTTTAGTTTCAGGACAGCAATTAGGCAGAGGTTTAACACTTTGCTTTAAGTTCGTGCTGAAGGACCTTCCTCAGTGGGGTGGGAAGAAAGGCTTGCACGATTTCCTGAGCTGAAGCCATATAGATGAAGAAGATATATTAACTCTCCCATTTAGATGAGAAAACAGGTTCAGTGACGGCTCCCTGGCCATGCCATGAGGCAGCTCCTCGCTCCTAGTTTGGATAGCACCAGTCTCTGCCAGGTTTGGTAGATCTGTCTTGGTTTACATGAACTGAATGTTTCATCTACCAAGTTTGAAGCCAGGGATCTGACTTCCCGTAGCACCGTCCTGAAACTGCTCTGCCTTTGGAAGAGAGGCACCTGTGATTCCTGGAGCGTGGAGGTGCAGGTGCTGCTGCAGTCTAATGGATTTACTTCCTGGAAAATCCCTTGAAGCAGTGGAGTATGGAGAATGAAAGATACTTTTGTACTGTACAGAGAGGGGGCAGAGCAATTAAAACAAAGATCCTTTTTTCAATGGCTGTCGTTTAGGAACTCGATCCAATTTCAGTGATGAACCATGGACTCAGAGGTAGCATTTCCAGAACTAGAGCATGCTTCTTAAACTAGAGAGGATTTGTCTCTACCCTGTAGGGAAGCATGTATAAAACATGCAGGAAAGGGGAGAGCTCTCCTCTCTTCAGGGGGTTGACTAGAATCGAATAGACCTATTTCAGCTGGAAAGGACCTATAACAATCATCTAGTCCAACCAAATCAGGGCTGGCAAAGTTAAAAGCATGTTATTAAGGGCATTGTCCAAATGCCTCTTAAACACTGCCAGGCTTGGGGCATCGACCACCTCTCTAGGAACCTGTTCCAGTGTTTGACCACCCTCTTGGTAAAGAAATGCTTCCTAATGTCCATCTAAACCTCCCCTGGTGCAGCTTTGAACCATTCCCATGTGTCCTATCACTGGATCCCAGAGATAAGAGATCAGCACCTCTTTTCTCCACCTCCCCTCCTCAGGAAGCTGTAGAGAGCAATGACGGTGCCCCTCAGCCTCCTTTTCTCCAAACTAGACAAGCCCAGAGTCCTCAGCCGCTCCTCACAGGATGTGCCTTCCAGCCCTTTCACCAGCTTTGTTGCCCTTCCGTGGATGCATTCAAAGACCTTCTCACCCTTCTCTAAATTGCGGGGCCCAGAACTGCACACAGTACTCCAGGTGAGGCCACACCAGTGCTGAATACAGCGGGATAATCGTGGCTTTTGACCAGCTGGTTATGCTGCTGTTTGCCCTCTTGGCTGCCAGGGCACACCGCTGACTCACACTGAGCCTGTTGTTGACCGGCACCCCCAGATGCCTTTCTGCAGGGCCACTCTCTAGCCGCTCTTCTCCCAGTTTATCCTTGTGCCTGGCATTACTCCATCCTAGGTGCAGAATCTGGCATTTGGACTTGTTAAATTTCATCCCATTAATCATTGCCCAATGCTCCAATCTATCTAGACCCCTCTGCAAGGCCTCTTGTCCCTCAAGAGAGTGAAGAGTACCTCCCAGTTTGGCATTTGCATTTGGCAGATGCAAACTTGCTCGTGGCGCATTCAACTCCTGCATCCAGATCGTTGATGAATACACTGAACAGAACTGGCTCTAGAATTGAACCCTAAGGAGCAACCACTGGTGACCGACCACCAGCCAGATGTAGCCCCATTCACTACAACCCTTTGAGCTGTGCCCTTCAGCCAGTTCTTCGCCCAGCACGCCGTGAACCTGCTCATCCCACAGTTGGACAACTTGTCCAGAAGGGTGCTGTGAGGGACAGTATTAAAAGCCTTACTAAAATCCAGAAAAACGACATCCACCATCTTCCCTTCATCCAGGAGGAGGGTGACCTTATCATAGAGGGATATTCAATGAGTTGAACAGGACTTTCCCTTTGTGAACCTCTTCACTGTGCCTGATGATTGCACTATTCTTTAAGTGCCCTTCAGTAGTACTCAGTACAGTCTTCTCCATAATTTTTCCAGGAACTGAGGTTAGACTAACAGGTCTGTAGTTCCCTGGGTCCTCCCTCATGCCTTTTTCGTAGACTGGAATACAAATCTTCCCAATCAATAGGTTGGGTCGGTGCAACGTGATGCAGGCTGCTCATCTGGTTCAGAAGCCTGAGTCGCTGTTACAGAAAAGATGCCAGATTGCAGGAAGAAACCCCTTTTTCACCTTCACATGTATATTGTCACCCTACAAAAGCAGATAATGGTCAGACAGGACGTCATTAGCCTTATTAAACCCAGCTGTTGGAAAAGGCAGTGTCTCAGCATTTGCTGGTTACTACAAATATTACTCGTTCCAGCAATAGTTCAGTGCAATCCCACAGGGAAACACATTAACAAAAAACCCCTGTGTATTATGTTTCTTCCCACCTAAGAGGTAAGGAATGGCAGCACCAGCTGGGCAGGTTGAGGACTTGCATTGCTGCTTGGGGGTGGGCAAAAGCATGTTATGTACTGTGACCGCTGCCTCAGGCTCAAGCTACCCCACTACAAATTCACGGTCTGATCGCAGTCAGGCCCTCTATTTTCAATTATATGGAAATGGAGTAGCTTACTAGTGTGATTCAAGTGTAATCCTTACTTGGTTTATGTCTGCTGGATGGGGTTTTGTTGACGAGGGCTTCATTGCAAAAGAAAGGGGAAAAGCACAAAAAGCTAGACTAATCAGTACAAGATAATATAAAAGCAAATTTCTGTTCTTCAGCTAAGGGTTTCTCATAGATCTTCGTAGATTTTTCATTTTGGTTAATTCTGACAAAACAAAGAAGAGTCTAGCCCAGTGATTTTCTCAGCCCTTGCTGTGGGCTTTTATCATTCCCAAATGAATGACATTTACTATCCCATTGAGATCCATGTGGATTGTTCTCCACTGCTGAGATTTCTAACTGTTTCTGTGTTGGTCTGTGGTTAATCTGTGAGCAGTGTTAAGTATTTGCTTTTATGATTTGCACTGCAGGTGGGCCTTTTAGGAAGAACTGGTTCAGGAAAAAGCACTCTACTTTTTGCATTTTTAAGACTGCTGAATACAGAAGGGGATATCCAGATTGATGGAGTCTCCTGGAACACAGTCAGCGTGCAGCAGTGGAGAAAGGCATTTGGAGTGATTCCTCAGGTAATGAGATTATTGTACATTTGTGTGCCTTTATTTGAATTGGTTCTATATCTATATGTGCATAGTTACTTCAGGCTGGAATTTAGTTGTTTTATGCTGGGAAACAAAATGCAAAGATTTTGTGAAAAAGGGTGTGGGATGGATAGATGGATGGATGGATGGATGGATGCAATGATTCACTACAAACTCTGGTTTCTGAGGGTTGGCTACTAGCCCCAGAGACTGGTAAGTATGGTTTGATCCTTGGTCACCCTGGTTGGTCCACTTATTGACACCCAAGGAGAGGGCCACCAGGGTGACCATGGATCTCCTTTTGACTGTCAGTTGTCAAACCTTTATTGTGCAATTCCCCCATCCTATCCCCAACTAAAGGAGTTGCCAGCTGCTTTCTGTGCACATTGGTTTGTTCCCAGATAGTCTGCCATCTTAGGAAGGTGGTTGCTTTCTTAGAAAGCTGGTGAGCTGCAGTGAACATACATGTGGTATAATGCTATTGTGCACTGTCTACTTGAGGTGCTTTAACATAGCTGGAGAGACACTGGAGCAGCCAGCTGATTTAACTGAAAAATATGCTGTCACGTTTACGTTTTCAAAATACTTGTTTTCTTTTCCGCAATCATCATAGCAGAGCAGAGGTCTGTCTTCAGTTTCACCCTTTGCTGGGTATGTAGGCTAAATTCTGCTTTCTACTATACTACAAGAAACCAAACTAATTGTAGTGAAGTCACTAATATGACTGTCACTCAGTTGCTGTAGTCACTCCTGATCTATTTCAGTGTCATGGAGGTGGGATTTAGCTCTGACCGAGCTGTTTCTGATGGCACCATCTTGGCTTTGGTAGCTGTTAAAAGATGCTGGAAACACAATGGCTTTGATTTTGCAAACACAAGAGGGACTCAGAATTGAATTTTTCTACTTAATGATCAGTTTTGGGTTGGGATAGCTTCCCTTTCAAAAATGTTATCCCGGAGTAGCCCCAGTAGCATTTATTTAAAGTAGACATGCAAAGAAGGCACAACTCTCTCCTCTCTGTGCATTTCTGCAATCGTGCTCTGAAATTTCCTCAAAAGCAGCAACTTTTTAACACCTTGACCTTCCCAGAATGGACCCTTTCTTCATTGCCAAGTTACACCCCCAATAAAACAGATCCAAGAGGGCAGTGGTGAGTTCACTGGTTGGATTTGTTTCTTGCCTGAGCTCTACCGACTGCCTGGTTGGTCACACGCTGCCTGCTGAGCTGAAGCTTGCTTGGCAAGCCGACCTTTGATAGCTGACCTGTCATCACCCTTTCTGTCTTCAACATTTTCATGGCTATCTATTCCTGTAAACTTTTATACCTTTTTTTATTGCTGGTTCAGTTCTGCAGCATGATTGTTGGTTGCAAGCATGAAAAAAGCCTCCCCTTCAGATTGAGGCAGCTGTGCAGCGAACTGCAAATACAGCTGCATCTATTTATTTTGGAGGACAGGTACATTATGCAGCTGGCCTCCAAAGGATGGCTGAACAGGATGAAGGATGCTTTTCCTAGTATAAGCTATGCCTCCTTTGGGAAATTCTTCTGCTATAGCTATACAGCCAAGTATATCTTTCTGCATTGGAAGGGGCTTCCCTGTCTCTCCCATAGTCATCCTTTTCCTCTCAGCCCTTTCTTCCTTTGGGATGTGGCTGCCCAGCAGCGTTTCTGCTTTCCTTCTCCAGCTGTCCTTGGCAATGCATGGACTGGGGAGAAAACTGGATGTTTAGTGACAAGTAGCCTCCTTGTCCCAGTGAAAAATATGATTAATAATTCTCATAGCTGAGTATTCACTATAGAGTCACTAATAGAATAGAAAACATCATTCTGCAGCCATCAGCAAAAGGCGAGAGCCATTTATTACATGAGCAGTGTAACTTGCCCTTTGCTAGTGAGGTGCATTGTTAGTTCATTGTTAAAATTATACATTTAGTTCAGTTTGGAAGTCCCTGATACATGGATCAATGCCAGAAAATCCCAGCCCTCCATTCTCTGGAGGGTCACGGGAGTTGCCAGCCTGTTTGTGTGCTTCGGCTGCAGCTCCCAAAGCCTTGCCAAAGAACTGCACATTATGCCTCAAAAGTTCCCACATTCAGAACAAAATGAAGTTCTCACCAGCACTTTCCCAGCAAGGAAGAGAAATTGCATATACCACCCTGCCTTTCCCAGCAGAACAAAAGGAGACTTCTGTTCTTTGCCATTCACCTATTGCTTCAGAATGGGGAAAAAAAAGAAAGTTGCCTTTCCTTTCCGGGGAGGCTGGCCTACAGCAACACATGGATATTTGCCATCTGCAGGAGAGGCTTCACTAACAAAAGGGGAATGGAGCTCTACCTGAGGCACGCCTCCTCGTGAAAACTTTCCAACGCTCTCCTTCTCTTCCTTATCCCTAAATTTCCCAATTTAGAAGAAAAGATGTGCTTTTCATCTGTGGGAGCCTCACCTCGTGCACACCCAGCATGCTAACGCGTTGCTGGCTGCTCCACGCGGGTGATGCTGGGGCTGCCTGCGGGGTGGTCAGGGATCAGAGTGAGCTGGAGCAAAAGCAAAAACCTATTGCTTTCAGTATCTCAGATCCATCTGTCAGCACTCTGCAGAGGTGTGAAGGGGTGAATCATCTCTTCGAGCATCCACAAGGAAGTTCCTTCCTGCAGCTCCTCACAAGCCGGCGCTGCTGAAGCACTCAGCACAGCCTGACCACAGGGCTGCTCCTACAGGATGTTTGTCATTCTCATGCAAAGCAATTACTCCAGCAACAACAGGCTGTTTGAAGTATAATTGAAGCCCATCAGTCCTTCCTTCTGGGCAGTCTTTTCTGATGCTTCTTCTGCAAGAGTTTCCCCACCACATTTCCAGGGTGAGGACATCCAGCTGCATCTGCTTTCAACACACGGAAGCTCTTCTGCGTACAGGTCCTCATGCAGATTGCATCCTGAAGTATTTAGTGCAGTCAAATTGAGAAAATGCCTTCAGAAATTTGAATGGAGAGCAGGAGACCTGCAGCCAATTTTCCATTAAAATAAATGAGGACAAACCTGAGACCAATAAGATGCTGCTATCTCAAAGGATTGGGATGACTTCTGGTGTCTTCTTGAGTGTTATTCCACCGCATCCTGGCAGATATCACACTGCTTTCTATGTGTAAATACTCCATATAGAGTAGAATCAAGCTTAGCGTGGAGAACAAGATTACTACAGTTTGTGGGACTGTCAGCTGACAAAAAAAAAAAAAAATCAAATCACTTTTGCTCCTTTATTTTACTTAAGAAGTGAAATTTCGCAACTTTTATCTTTGTCGTTCCAATTTTTTCAGTAGCTATCTCACTTTGTTCATTATATCCATCTGTCTCTGTGCCTGTCTGTCTCCAGCACCATTTCATCATTTCTCATACACTCCAGGGCTGTTCACTTTCGGAGGTCGTAGCGGTGGCTGTTTTGCAGTGTGCCAGGGCACTCCTGCGCGGCGCAGCCTCCTGAGCAGTGCCGCTCCCCAGAGGTGGTCCTGCAGAGGGACCTGTAGGGGCTGGGTTCCTGCAGGGCATCGAGTTGAGTCAGCGGTCACCACACCAGGGAGCATCTGCTGCACCAGACCCATGCACAGAGCACCTGGGGACATTAGTTAACAACCCTGCATGATCATTTTGGGCAGTGTATATGTTGTTTTCTCCACCAGAAAGTGTTCGGTGTTGCCAGGAGCAGAGCACTTGTGTTTATCAGGAAGCTCTATGGGAGGCAGATGTTTTAGCATGTTCAAGGGAGAACATTACAGAACTTGTCCCAGAAAACTTGCAGAAGGTCTTCAGTGCTCCCATGATCTTGTTCTTGTCTGTAATTATTTTAATGTCAATGTAAAGGCCCTAAAGGACACTTACGAAAACAAAACCTCTGACTCTGCACCTAATACTAAAGCATTCACGTAGCAATTTGATTTTCCTTCATATTGATATTGTTGCAATAATATATACGTAGTGGATGAGGCTACATGGAGGTTATACTGGTATTAGTCTAACTTTTCTGTGCGTGGAGCTGGTGGCTGGTTCCAGCGGGTGTTCTGTTCGTTCTCCAGCCCTGGGGCGTATGGGAACGAGGGTCTGAGGGTCCGTGGGTCTCTCTGAGGACCTGCATGCGGGCTGTCTTTCATTGCAACAGCAGCTACTCACAGCCAGGATATTCACCCTCCTTAGCAGCCTCTTGTCAACCGATCCTTTACTCTTCTGTATGTCTTCACTTAGGTACTCCAGGGTCTTGGTTTCCCACATAACACTTAAATCACTTAGGAATCTTACCGCTGCAGGTTGGGTGTATCCCACACTGTAACCAATATGCAGAGGCTCTAGCCACTGAGGGTGATTAATGCCCTTCAGAGTGGTTGATTTACAGTATTTGTGGTGGTCAGAACATAAACATGACCATATTTGTATTCCTGAGTGTTTTGATTGTGGGTGGATGTCAGGTCTGAGAAACTATTTCTTGTGTGATCACACCCATTATCATCCTGAGTGAGTTTGAACAAGTGACCAAGAACGAAACGGCTCCAGATTTGCTGCCAGTCTCCCCAGCCATCCATTCCCCCTTCCAAAGCTCTCCTTACTTTTACTTCTCCCATATTTATAAACAACACAAAAGTCCATGGAATTCACTTTTGGTTTTTTCATGTTAGACTTCTAGCTTTTAAGAATTTTGGGGGTGGTGTGGTTTTTTTTTTGCTTCTTTTTAAGTGGATTCTAAACTGCCCATGTGACTCACATGATATTTACTCAAGTGAACCCTATGTGGTTTCTAATGAGCTGGGAGGAAGGAGGTGTTGAAATGGAGACAAAAGTACGAGAATTCAGGACAATGAGATATTTATCTTGTGAAAAAAAAAAATCTACTTTTGGGACTAGCTTGCTTTTAGTGCCCTGCTTCTTGAAAGCACAGTTATTAGAAAGAACAGCAGTTTCTGAAGTAGTTCTCTTTATTTCTTTGCGTGCTGCACTTCAGCAGGAATGTTATTCAGCTCTATCTTCTTTAAAACTGGTTTGTTCAGTTATCTATTCTTTACCACTGAGAAATGAAAAAACTTATCCCATTAGTTAAATGTATGGTGCTCAAACCCATGTGAACAAACCCATGTTTGACACTGTTTCCACAATGTTATTATTTCCACCGCACCCACTACTTGGAAGAATCTAATCCTGCTGCAAGTATGTCGCCCTGCTCACGCCACCTACCAGTGCAGGGCATGGGAAAAGGGCTGCGCTGTACTTCACTGGGGCATTCATTGTGATTAACAATCATGATTACAAAAGAAAGAGTCTACTCTTTTCCCTAGTCTCTACCAGAAGTGCTTCAATGACTTTTAGCCGTGAGTGCTGCTGCCTCTGCCGCAGCTCGGTCGGTGTGCTGCTGGCAGCGCAGTGAAGGTCCCATCACCCCACCGAGCGCGGACACCACGGTGCAGCTGCTTTTCTCCTCTGCTCTCTTGATTCAGATACTTCCTTCTCTCTTACACCAAATAAGTTATTGGCAATGGCTTACATATCTTAATTAAGGAAATTAATTAATGTAATTTATTTTCCCCTGCCATGTTTAAATTTCTAATTAATCATAATTAAGCGAATAATGTAAATGTGTGTGTAAATCACTTTGAAATCTGATGAAAGAATGCCAAGTTCCCGGGTTAGGTCAGATGGAAATTGTGGTAGGCTGGCCAAACTCTGGAAAGTACATGCTAAGGATATTCTCTCAGCCATTTTCTGCTGGTGCAGCTAGTCCTTCACTGCTCTTGGTAGCGTTTAACTAAGGCTCCAAGAAATTATGTGGCTGTGAATCACTAGCCTTTCAACGTGTTTTTTTCTAAATAAATATTTTCTTCAGGAAGAGAAAAGAGAATAAAATAATTGTCTCAAATCTTTCCTCTTGGTGTTTGTTCCCTATGTACAAAGAGCGAGCAAGCAAATGGTAACATTTCTCAACGAGGCACTTTTAAATTCTTTGAGAGCAAGTTCTCCCTGCTGCAAGCGGCAGGTGTACCTCGCGGCATAGAAAGCAGCAGCTTGGTTTTATCTCAGAAGAAATGTTGTGCAACCTCAGTGTCCCTTGAAGAACCTAATAGTCACCAGAATCTGACACACCCACCCCATGTAAAAAGAGATTAAACAAATATTTAATTTTGACTGAGTCATTGCTTTTTGAGCTACGAGACGTGTATCTAACGGATGTTCACTTAAATCTGCTTGCCTAAACTGATGGGAAAAGCAGAACTGAGTAGTAAATGACAGTGCAAGATGGATATGCTGTCAGTGCAGGGAGATGTGTGTGATGGAAGGGGCGTGGGACAGAGCAGGGAGAGAGCAAGGGCTCTAGCATCAGTCTGGGAAGCCTTGTGCGCGAGCGGGCTGTTGCTGCTACGGTCGTGAATCAGGCTGTGCTGCGTCCCATCTCAGTGACGTGACAGTGAGAGAGAGGGAGGGAAAAAAGCCTCTTTTGAGACAGGGCTGGGACATGGTGAAACGTCAGGTAACAGAATGATGCTAATATGTATTTGGCTACAATTGATTAGGAAAAGAAAAATTCATCGATGAAAACCTACTTACGACACTGTCCCTGGATACTGACAAATATCCAAGAAAATTTTTTTGTATCAAAACAAAATTGTGGGAACACACGCTTTGGGGCAGTGATCTTGTTTTTTGTTTGAAGTTGTTTTACATAGTAAAGAATCAAAAATAGCTTTTAAAGGGCTTATTTGAAAATGGAAATACAGGGAATCATTTATCCTGAAAACTGCTTAATTGTGATTTTTACTGTTTTTAAGACAAGTTTGAGTGAGTTTTTCTTAAGGCAGTTGCCGAAACCTGAACTTTTTCTGAAGGATTCTGAAGTTCTGAAAGTGAAGGACTTTTAAAATAACTTTTTTTGGAACAATGTTTTCCAAAATTTTTAGTAGCCTGCAATAAGCTCTATCTGGTAACGGCGGCAGGCTATTCCTTCTCTGTGTACTTTATAATTTATAATGCTTTACACAATGTTTCAGGGTATCTGTCTACCTGTGTCTATATATCTTTTTTCTCGTAGAAAGTGTTCATATTTTCTGGAACTTTTCGGATGAATTTGGATCCTTATGGGCAGTGGAATGATGAAGAAATATGGAAAGTTGCAGAAGAGGTAAAACTGTTCAGTGTTATTTGTATCCCTCTGGTGAAGTGGTTACAGCAGAGTGCAGTGTAGGTCAAGTGATTGTCGTATGTTACATTTATGTAGCGTCTTAGGAAAAAAAAAATTGGAGGAAAAACAATGCTATGTTATAAACCGTGTTTCCTTATTACTTAATAAAAAGGTGCCTTTGTCAGAGATTAAAAAAAAAAAGAAAATATAAACTTCCGTACCATACAGTCTGGGTTCCTCATGCAGTGATTTAGTGTGGGTGAGGTTTTGTGTTTGGCTCTGCTGGGTGACTCTGAGAGAAAGAAAAGTGGAGGAAGCTGATACAGCAAAACATCCTGTAATCTTTTCTCATTTTAATGCTTTGGCAAGTATATGGAATCTCTGCAAGGCATTTTTCTACAAAGATGTGTAAAAATGACTAGTAAATATTTTGGAGGCCAGAAAAAAAAAAAAAAAGTCTGTGGCCTGTCCCAGAAATAAGACTGGTGTTATTCCAATAGGAAGTATTTATATCCAGCTTAGAAAAATCTTTCCTCAGAGTATTTTCCAGTTGCAATTCTCAGGCCGTCAGAAAGCCAGCTGAGAAGGAGCACTCTCCGACCCCGCAGTCAGGCTTACGCACCGCTTGTGTCACGGGCAGCTGCCTCCTCCGTGGAAAATAAGAATCGTGTAATATTAGATTTTATGAACCAGGAAATTTTCTTCTCATTTTATGTTGAGGTCTTAGCAACATTTATTTTTTTTCAAGATGAGGGGCCAGACTTTTACAGTTCTGTTTCCATGTTGAGCTGAACCCCAGGCATTGCGGTTGTCAGATGCCACCTATCGGCTCTGGTAGCGCTGAATAGTTTGCACAGGTGTACGTCACGCCTGGAGAAAAGGCAGATGAGAGTTGCGGGAGGGAAAGAGCTGCAGCCTAGAAAGCGGATTTCTCTTTCCAGTGTAGGGATGACCTAATTAATACAGACTCAGTAATGAAC